>NW_022900928.1:62357181-62395506 GCF_012274545.1 Fukomys damarensis
CCAAAAAAAAAAAAAAGTTCATCACTGTCATTTCTTCTTTCATCCACTTTTTATCATGTGACTCCATTCCCTCACCCAGTACATTTTTTAAAAATGTATTTTTCAGAGCAGTTTAGGTTTATAGCATATTTGAGAGGAAGACACACACACACATATATGTATACATACACAGAGAGAAAGAGAGAGAGAGAGAGAGAGAGAGAGAGAGAGAGAGAGAGAGAGATGATGCCTTCCTACTAGTCTCTACCTGTGCCCAGAATCTTAGGAGGTAGAAAAGAAGCTTTAAAGTGCTGCTGTTCCATGCTACCCACTGGTCCTGGGCTTAGTGGGCTGGGAAGGCCTTCCAGTTACCTTTTGAAAGAGGCTCTGGGGCATGGAAAGCTAAATGTGGTCCTTGCCAGCACTGAGTTGTGCCTTCCAGAGGACTATGTGGAACTGTGCTTCCCATATGTGAGTAGTCCCTGGTACCTGAGGTGACTGGAACCACTGTTACCAGAGCGCCCCATCTTTGTGACACTAGTGGCCACCCTGGCTTTCTTTCAGTTCTCATCCCTCACAGCCTAGAATTCTGTTCTGGGGGCCATATGTAAAGCTAGTTTTAAAAGTGTGAGCTTTTTACTTTTTCCTCTTCTTCAAGTCCCACTGTAGTTTTCAGACCTTTATATTTTGTCTCTGTCCTGGACTGAATTATTCCTCCATTTCACAATTAGAAGTTTGTCACAGTCAGAGGCTGGCTGAATCGAGGCAGGAATGTGGTGTTTGGTTAAATTGTAAAATTAGCTAGGAAAGTTAATGAGGCATCCTGCTTCTGCCTTTCAAAGAGCGGGAAGTCTGTGAAGGTGCTTCAAGCACCTTGCCTGAGAAGGGAAGAGAGGGAAGGGATGTGCAGGGGCTGCAGCCCAGGAGTGCAAACAAGCCTCGTCCGTGTGAGTTTCCAGGTCTAGGACGGGGCATTCATTGCCTGCTTAGCTGGCAGAACCTCAGAAGTCACCCCTTAAAATGCCTGCACTGGGACAGGCTCTGCCTAGCTACTGTGAATCTATAGGTGCTTCCTGCTACATGTATAAAGATGTCCCGAGACTGTGCACACCTGGCTGTGGTTAGGTATTCTGCTCAAATTCTTGTATTTGCCCTGTCCAGAGCTGAAGAGACAAAGACAACACTTAACCTCATGGTAGAGAGACCTGCATTGCCAACACCAGCGGCAGCTGTCATTTGCCAAAGGTCTACAGATAGCAGGCACTTGAGTGTAATATCTCATTGGTGTCTCTAAAGGCCTGTTTGAAGTTTGTATTGTTAGTGTATCCATTTCACAGGTGAGGAAACTGTTTACTTGACGGAGATCACTCAGCCACTAAGAAGCAGAGTTGCTACACTTCCAGAGGCCTAACCCTAAGCCCCCTGGCCTGGACCTCAGAGGCAAAGTTGTCTCTGTCCCCTTTTGCGCTGTCCCCTTTGCCCAGGTTCCTGCGGTGCAGACTGCACATCACACACCGGAGCTCTGGAAGTCATGGTCTCCAAGGTGTGTGCATAAGCACCGCCAGTGGTCTGTTTTCTGCACGCACCAAATCTGCAGGTCCTCTAATTACACCAAACAAACCATCCTCGTTTTCAAGCAGCAATTCTGTGTCATTTTAGTTGTCAGAAGCACTTTCAGAATGCTGCCGTGGGCTTTGCATGGGACATGTTACCCCACCTGAACCTTTAGCACAGGTTAAACCAGAAAAGACAACTGTTTTCCCCCTGTTGGTGGGAAGATAGGCATTAATTGTGACAGGCAATATTTTTGTTTTGAAAAGTGTGGCGCCTCCAGGCTTCTGAATTTTGAGGCTGAAAATGTCAGTGTTGCAACTGTAATGTAACACCTCAATTATGGTGCAGGGGGTAAGACAGCCAGATTCTGAAACCTGCAAGATTCTTTAGATCCACAGCCTGAGCCACAATTAAGGTTTCAGAAACACCAAAGGCAAGCCAATGAGTGTCATTTTTAACCAGTTTGAACATTTTACTACTTCCTAACATCAGAAGCACCCGAGCTCGAGAGCCTGCTTCTTGTCCTCAATAAAGTGATTAAGCTGAATGGGTGTTGGGGAGTATTATTAGGCTGAGAAGAGCTAAAAATAGACATGCTCTGTTTTCTGAAAGCCACAGCAGGCCTAGAGAGGCTGGCAACCTCGAGGTGCCACTAAGGGGCCTGAGGAAGGGGGAGGGGGTGGCAATGCCCTGGGTACCAGATCTGTGATGATGCAGTGGGTCTGGTCATGGGCAAGTCAGGTGGTGTGTTCTTTGCTCCAGCTGTTATCAACAGTAGGATTATAATGGAAACAAAAGATCAGTTGCTCCTAATAGGAGTGTGTGTGAGAGAGAGAGTGAATGTGTCTGTGTGTATGAATGGATTCAAAGTAACTGACAACTCCAGAGATTGGGCTGGATAGCTGGGCCTAAACTGTACATATTCATCCCCCTCTGTTCTGGGAAAAGGGCTCCACTTTGGGCAGCAAGTAAAGGGGATATTTTCAGAGGCACAGAGAGAAGGTTATAGAAGGGAGAGGGACCCTTAGAGCCAAGAGTAAGGATCCCCTCCATAAAGCTTTGGGTAACCAGGATGCTCTGGGAAGGTGTAATAAAAGGACTTCTTGGTTAATTTAAGGTCAAACAAGAAAACCTTGTCTATTTCAGTTTTCAGTGTGCTGTCATTCGTCAATGTGAGAGTCCTTCGTTTTTCTACTTTCAGTGAGTGCAACTGATTGTTTCTTTATGGTACAACATCTTGCTTTGTCACAAGTTGGAAGGAGAGCACTGGAGAAGAAGAATCAGGCCTTGAAAGATATGCCGAATTGGTGTTTTGTCGTCAGTCTTGAAAATTGGTTGTGCATTTTATGTTACAAAGCCCCACATATTTTCAAAGTCTTTGAGCTCGTTACTCTCTACAACAGCTTTAAGTGTCAGAGAGGGGCTAGAAATGTGATGTCCATTTTGCAGATGGAGAAACTTAGGCCTTTTAAGAAAATCTGATGAGAGAGGTATGCTGGAATCCTGAGCAGAGCCAGTATAGAGCCTGGTGCTGTTGCTCCCTGTCCAGTCTCTCAGATATTAGTGTTACCTCCTTGGGTCAGGAGGTGATATTGTTTCTCATGGGCTAAGGGCTCAGAGAAGAGAAGATGAAATGAGGAAGGCAGACTTGGAGCTTGGAGGCGGGAAGTAAATCTCCAGACTCGAATGAATGAGGTAAAATGTGGAGAAGGGCAGAGGATTTGGGCCCACTACCCTGTCTATTCTCCTTTATAGGACCTTGTCACACCTTAATATATATGTTCAGAGGCCCTTCTGGATAGCTAGGCTTTTCACATTGCCACTTTGATTTAAATTATTTTCATTTTCTCTGACTCTTACTAGCACTGAGACCTTGGGCAAATGAACTAAGCTTTTTTCAACCAGGTCCCTCTCACTGAAATACATCCTCAGCCCTTTTTTATTATTTATTTGTTTGTTTGTTTGTTTGTTTATTGGGTACTGGAAATCGAACTTGGGTCCTTCACTTGCAGGGCAGGTGGCAGAACCACTGAGCTAAATCCCCGGCCCTTATTTTTTATTTTTGAGACACGGTCTTGCTGAGTTGTTCAGGCTGGGCTCAAACTTGTGGTCCTGCTGTTTGGCCTTCCACAGTGCTGGGATTGGCCACCATATCTGGCTAGTGACTTTTTGTTGTGACTACAGCATCATTCCTCATTGCAGGGCAGCCTTTGCAGGACCCCCCAGAAACCTGGGAAAGAAGGGAGGACAGGAGGAAAGAAAATCTTGTTACTGGGCAGCTGCTGACAGCCATTTAGTGTTCTGGGCACTTCTTATTTAAACCTCCCAACAACCTTGTAGCCCCATTTCCAAGTGAGTGGTGCCCTTAGAGTTGTACATTCAAAGTCCTGCTTTTCAGAAGGAGGGATGTATCTCCATTCCTTAACAGGTAAGGAACCAAGGCTCCGAGAGGTTAAACTGCTCATATTCTCGTGTACCTAGTGGGTAGCTAAGCTGGAGTCTCAGCTCTGTGGACATCAACACTGAGCTCTTCCTACCAAGCCATCTGTGATGGGAATGTAGTAAGGGACTGGCTGAGGTAGTGAGACTCCTATTCAGGCTGAATCCTGCCTATTCCAAGAAGCTCAGCCTGGTGGAAGAAAGCCCACATCTACAGAACTTATACAGCTCACAGTTAAGAGATTAGTCAGTTTTTATGTAGAGCCCTACCTATTGACCTCTTGAAGAGTAAGTGCAGTGGTTATCCTTGAAGCCTCTGGAAATTGTTTGTGTTTTGCTATTTGTTGAAATATGGTTATTTAAGGTATTTTATTTATTTATTTATATTTTGCTTCTTTCTTTTTTCTTTTTTTTAGTACCAGGAATGAACTCAGGACCTGGTGCTTGCCAGGCAGGCGCTATGCCGCTGAGCTAAATCTCCAGCCCAGTTAAGGGTATTTTAACTTAAAGTCCAACAAAATACATGCTGTGAATTTAGTTGCAAGGAACACTGGAGGGAGGTGCTAGGAGTAGGGAGAGAATGGGGAATTCTGGGAAGAGAGAGACTAAGTGAATTATCAATATGGAGATCCAAATGTTGTGAGAGATCATAGCATATCTTTAGTCAAAGAGAAATGAGAAAGGAAGGAACCAGCTTGGAGAAAGGAAGGGAGGACCAGAATGCTCTTAAGGCTGAGGAAGGCTTTCCTCCTTTTTCCCAGTAGATATCTCAGAGATAATTTAATAGGAAGGAATGTTAGGGATGTTGGGGAACTATGCAGTGGTGGGCATCAGCTTAAAATTTTGTGAATTAGGCAGGAGGGACTTTGTTTCTGGCCTTGCCCACATGGAGTGACTCTGCTTCTCTTTTTTCTATTGTCCCAGAAGCAGTGTGAATCTTACCCTAAGGAGAGGAGGAGAGTGTGCATACAGGTGTGTGTGTGTGTGTGTGTGTGTGTGCGCGCGCGTGTGTATGCGTGTGTATGGTATATATGAGCTTGCGTATGTGATGCTCCATACTAAATCGAGAGTACAAGCTGCAGTGAAACACTCTGAGATTACTTCAGAAGCAAAAAGAGATTTGAGGATGAGAGGAAGCAAAGGCTCAGGTAACAATCAGCTTTGGGGCTGCATGGTACCAGCAGGAACTACATCTTTCATTCTAAACCTCTCACCTGAGAATCCTCAATAGGACCAGGGAGGAAGAGGACTGTTAATGTCCAGGGTTTGATGAGATATCTCATAAAATCACAGTTGATGGTCGCTATTTTCATTTCTCTGGCTTTATTTAAACCTGGACCAGTGATAGTGAATATTTCAAAGGTGAGTACCTAGACTGCAATCCAAAAAGCACTTATCACAACACTGTAGTAAAACCCAAATGCTGAGATTTTAGTTTAGAAGACAACTAATACATCAACATTTTCAGTCCTAAAAGAAAAACAAATAACACTCATGCTGTAGGTTTGCCACCATGGATGGACCTGGCATCTTGCAAATACCAAGCTTTATGGTGCTCTCTCTTAAACAAAACTAAGCCATGAACACCCAAAATCCTGGGTGTTCCTGGAAGTTAGGGGTCAGTCTCTGGCTCAGCCTCACTGGCTCAGTCTAACGTTGGCTAATGATTGTCCCGGCAGCTGGACTCTCTGTTCCATTTTGCCCGCCTGATAGAGCAAAGTACAGACATTCCTCATTTAATGACAGAGCTCTGTTCCTGTAACTAGGCCGTTGATTGGTCACTAAACAAGGAATTGTATGTAATATGTACATTACAATATTCAGAATAAAGAAATGGTCAAAGGAAACTCCAACTTAATGACTTCGCTTTTATTTGTATAACTCTTACATTAGAGTTCTGTAATGTATAACAACATAAAACTACGATATGGTACGGTACAGTACAACCAGCAGAAATTATAGTACTATACAAAAATGGACCTAGAGATTTTATAAACAAGATGTTCAGAACTGTACAAAAAAAAGATGGGCTGTAAATCTGAACAGCGTGCCTCTGTCATAAGTCCAAACAGTTGTTAATGAGACAGGTTGTTAAACAAGGAATAACTAATTTCCTTGAGGAGGATTACCCTGGCTGAACTGAGTACCCAGTCCTGGCTTGTTCCAACTAGCACCTTCCATTGCCAAGAGTTAGGAAGATTTGAGCTCCCTTTTACAGCCACATCAAACCTTCTTTGTCGTGAGCTTCTGGCTTCTTTGTACGAAACACTCATTTTCCCTTAGAGATGTCCCAGTTTGACACATCATTTCTGGATAGAGATGAGACTCATCCAAGGTCACACAACTCAGGCCATGACAGTTAGGACTCTGAATCCATTTCTCTATGTGGTGCTTCAGAATATCTTAGGTGCTCTGGGCCAGCAGCTATGCTCTGTGCCTCATCTGAGAATGGCCCTTCCTCCCCTCCTCTCCCAAACAGTAGAATACACCTGTAAGAGACCTAGATGTAGTGACACACCTACCCAGGCCCTTCACTTCTTGCATTTGGGCCTTTCCCTGGTCCTAGGTGCTCTCAGGCTGCAAACATTATGGGCTGGCATTCCAGGAGGCTCTGGCCAGGGATTGATGACCTCCTAGAGCCCATCAGCTTGATGAAATAGATTTAACTCATAATCATCATAGTGACTATGACTTTAGCACCTTCTGTGTTGCAGCACTTTATATAGGTTCTTGATTAAGCTATCATGTGAAGATCAGAAAGCACATTTTACAAATAGATAATAAGGCTACATAGCAAGATCATACCATCAATGGAAGGGAGTTATTCAGCTACTAAAAAACTTAATGCTGAGGGCCTTGGCCATTAACCTTGGGAAGATCTCCCAGTTGACATGGCATACCTGGAAGGAAGTCTGGTCACCCATGGCAGAGGCAGACATCCCTGTAGTAAGGGAGATTTTTGAGCCTTTGTACTGATTACTATGATACTTTCATTGCCCAGTCATTGGAAGTTGGCAGGGAAAGACGTTCGACGCTGTGGTCAGAGCAGGCTCTTAATCTGCACTTAGGCTTCAGAAAGATTTGTATATTTGTAATAAATTTACATCATACTTGCATTGATTCAAAATAATTTACCTTAAATCAGTTTGTACTCTTTGGTTACCTTTTGGCCGGCCAGTAGGAAGACAGCTGATAAAATGGGCCTAGAGTGATGATGGGATCAGACTAGAGGGGTCCCTTTTCCTTGGCCTCCCAGGAAAGAGTGAGCTGACCCGTCTTTCCTTGTAACTTGGTTTGTATGAAGGCTTCTTGGTGGGATGCTGTGATTAGTGGTATGTGTCTTTTCTTACCTTCCATGCTCCAGAGAACGTCTGCTGAATGAAGACTTGTCAGAGTGGACATCTTTTCTCCTTTCTTTTTCTCTTTTTGCCTGGCTGGGATGGTGAGACTATTTTAAATACTGGGTCCATTGCATACATTTGATGTTTATGTGTGTCTCATATATTGATGTTAGGGTAAAATAATGGCAACGATATTGATGTTCATTGACAAAATTTATTGAGCAGTTGTTATAGGCGAGGCATGGTGTTAGTGACTTTATGTGTATTATTTAAAATATTCACTGTTCAGTCAACCTTGTGATGCAGATGCTGTGAGCCCAATTTTATAGGTGCAAAAATCAGTCCAGAAAAGATAGCCTGCTAGGACTGGGACTTGAACCCTAGGTTTTATTTGACTTGAGTAAGTTCTTAACTACTTCAGTGTATATAGATGGGTCTACACTGAGTGTGCAGGTTTGTGCTGGCTGTGGTTGTTTCTGAGCCTGTTGGATTACTTGCTGGTGCTGAGAGATGTAATAAGGGAGCTTTCCAGGCCTCTCTGGATGAACATTGAGCAGGAGGGATAAGGGAAAAGATAGACCTGTGCTCTGTGGGTTCTGAGAGACTAAAGGATGGCAGCAAACACCAAGAATTCTGGGTGCCGTGGTGCTCCCACTGTGTG
Source organism: Fukomys damarensis (assembly GCF_012274545.1). Taxonomy (NCBI): domain Eukaryota; kingdom Metazoa; phylum Chordata; class Mammalia; order Rodentia; family Bathyergidae; genus Fukomys; species Fukomys damarensis. Next base: position 62,365,156 of record NW_022900928.1, read on the forward strand.
ATATGACAATTATGGGGTAGGAGAAAAAATGTTCTCTCAGGCTCAGAGATGCTTCAGAATTAATTTTCTCTTGACCTATCCCGAGGCCTTGTCTTCTACAGAACAGATACTTAGAAGGTGTCAGCCATCTACCAGGTCAGCAGTGGGAAGCTGACTTCCAGAGATCAGGAAGCTAGTTGGCCTCCACCAAGTGACTCCCTTGTTTGTGGCTTTCTACCTTTGACTGGGGGCCCTCACCCTACAGGGAGGCATTTCCCCACCGTAAGCTCTGCCTCAGCTCTCCTTGAGTCCTACCCTGGGCCAGTCCACAGGGCTGGGTTTCTCTTCAGTGGCACCTTCCTACCTGTGGCCCCTTTTCCTCTTTCCTGAATCTGAGTCCCTCACCGAGACTGGTTCTGTATGTTTTTCATTTTGTTGATAAGGGAAAGAGAGCATGAACACAAGCCTGCCTGCCTCCTCTCCCAGAGTACACAGCTCCTTGAGGGAAGGAACACGCAGTGCTAGCCTTTGGAATTGGCAGCCAGTGTGCTGTTCTCTGTCTGATAAGAGGTACTGTAAATAAAACTGTACACCATGGCCTGTTGTAAAATGCCCTGAGTCTGTACTCATTGTTCTGACAGCTTATGCTTTTTTTGGGTCTGCTGTTTTGGTACACTCTGTACTTCCTTATGTAAGCAGGCATGCATATCTCATCAGAACATTCAAGATGTTTATTTTAAAATCTCAAGGAATTAAAAAAAAAAAAAAAGAGGGACACACCACTCAACACTAGATGCTAGCAAATTCTGTGTGGTTTTTTCCCCAGCAGTTCCTTTTTAAAAAATTATTATTAGGCTATGGGGTGGGGTCGCCTTTGAGGAAGGAGGGATTTCGAATTATTTTCTTCCCTTATTGGCTTGTTTTTCTTCTTTCGGAGAGGCACCATCCCATGTCTGACTGCATTCTGTATCTTATATTCCCTTCGTAGATGCTTGGGACCCCCAGCCTCATTACTGGTCAGGAAGGCAAGTAGGGAGAGAGGTTCCATTCTTTGCCAAGAGGTAGGGGCCAGAGGAAGGGGCCCAGGCTAGGAGCTTCTGCTGGATTTCAGCTCTGTTGTCATTAAAACGCTGGCATTTAGATAAAGCTTTCTGTTTTTACAAAAGCCATGTAGACTAATTCCTCCTTTGATTCCTGTGAGTTGGGGTGGTCCTTAGGCCCCATCCAGAGGTGTCAGACCAACTCTAGCCTCAGTTGGGCTGTGGTATCTCTTGTCTTTTCACCAAACTTTTTCCTGCTTTGTACCTTCCTCTGTCCTGTAGTCCCTCACTAACCTTTTAGAAGCACTAAGAAGTCAAGGAAAAAGAGGGAGAAAAGTAGAAGTCTGGAAAATCTAAAATGATCCACCCCCTCCCTAGTGTCTTGTTCTGGATATTTAGGAGATAGGGAATATTGATGGTGTCTGTCTGTATGTTTCTTTTAACAACGGGGTTCAGTGACTCGTGGATGCATTCAGTGACATGGCTGGGGGAGGATCACTCCCCAGCACATCACTGAAAGCCAGTGGAGGGTCCACCCTGATCTCCTGAGATCTGCTTGGGGACAGAAAGCTCTCACTGCATGTACTGGAGGGAGGGCAGAGCACTGGGTAGTGGGGTTGAGGTCTTATTCCAGAGAAAGCAGACAGCCTCACTTTTTAAACTTTCCTTTCTTCTCCCTCAAGCTTCCTGAGTTCCAGCCAGAGGACTGGCTCCAGGACTATGTCCTTGAGTTTTCAAAAAGGGGCATCAGAGAAGTCAGAGTATGCAGAATAAGGACTCTGCCACCCCCTAGGGGACAGCCTGGCATTGCCCTGCATGGCTACTGCCCCCTTCTCAGGCACCTGTCTAAGGGCTTCTTGAACAAGCACTCAGTGAGCACAAGCTGCATGCCAGGATGGGCAGGCCTTGGGGACTTGCAGAGCAGCATAGGCAGATGAGAGCCTGCTTTCACAGAGCTTACAGTTAAAGGCACAAAGCACAGCCTGGCCCGGGACTATTGAATGGGGCTCCTGGGGCTTGTTTAGGGGAAAATTTAAGAGCTAGGCCGGTGAATAGTTGCTGGTGCTCTTACTAGTTCTGTGACAGACTTTTCTGCTCTCCTCCACAAAACAATCACTCATTTCTAAATTAGAGGGACAGAGGGTTGGGTATTTAGCTCAGTGGTGCCGCCACCCACCTTGGAAGCACAAGGACCTGAGTTTGATCCCAGATACCAAAAATAAAAAGTAAATTAGAGGAACAGGGCTGTGTGCATATGTGTGTTGTGTGCATGTTGTGAAATATATCTTTACAACTGTGACACTCACTTTATACAAAACAAATGGCCCCCAAATAAGTGCATTGAATTTCAGTAAAATCAATCATACTTTAATTGCACAAAGGGAGTTCTCCTTTAAAGGAATAATGACTAGCAGTGATGGTAGCTGCGAGTTACTGGCTCTGTATATCTTCCCTCTGGATCTGGAGCTGAGCACTTTACTCACCTTGCCTGGGCCCTCTGAGGGACCTACTGTTGCTGTTTCCCTTTTACAGGTGGTGAGTCAACATACTGAAATCAGGCGACTGACAGGGCCACAGCTGGTGACTGGCTCTACTGGGATTTGAACTTTCCTCTGTCTGACCCAAATTCTAAGCCTGTAGCCACACTCACCCCACTGCCTCCTGAGTTGTAAATAGCATCCGTGATCTCTTACATCTGCAGAGTGCTTTATGATTAACAAGAAGTTTTTTACTCATTAATGTTTATTTGTCTCCTACCTGCCTCACACCCACCTTGGTGGAGCAGACTGCTGTGGTCCATTGCCAGTTTGCAGGTTGAGTAGCAGTGAGCAGTGTTTGGGGCCCAGTTCTCCCGGCTGTAGATCCTGTGCTTCTTTTTCCTTGTTCACTGGACTCTGTGATTGATAGTAAGGATCGCATAGGGCCAGCTCACTTTATCTTCCTGCCATTTGCCCCCTGCTATTTAATTTCCTTTCCACCATCTATCCCTTTCTGGACCCTGTCTCCCCACCTTCCTCTCACCAACTCTGTTCCATCCGACTGGCCTCTTCACTCTCACTTTGCCTGGAGCAGTCAGTCCCAGATTGTGGCCTTGCTTCTTACTGGCCGCCCTCCTCCAGCTCTCTGCCCGGATACTGGCAGCATCTGGTGCTCTATCTGTCTTTATGCAATTCATCTCTTCTTATCACTTATCACCACCTGGCCTGTTTTATATTAACTTACTTTTTAAAAAATCTTCCACTCTCAAAAGTAAGCCCCATGAGGGCAGAAATTTTGTCTCTTTTGTTTATGTACTGTGATCTGCCTCCCTGCAGACACTTAGCGAGCATCCAAACCCAGCTGCTCCAAGCAGGAAAGATGTGGCAATCATAGTCTCTGGGCTGTGTCGCTGAGGTTCTCCCTGCTCCAGGATCAGCCCCAGGAAATTCTGCTAGGTCCATGTGCACCTGTCGTTCTCAGCTGGCATGACCTTCTCTCTTCCTCCATCCCTCCATTGATGCTTTATAAATGTACTGGGGGCTGAATGATGTCACTGTAATGCGTTTTGGGAATAGCCATGTGGGTTATACACACTTGAGTTGCTTTGAATGCAAACCTGACATCATACTGAAGGCAACAGCAAACAACATATGCACAGTAAACAGGCAGAGACTGTCTTATTGATTAACAGATGAGGCCTCTATTATCGATCAAAGCTTGGCAAGGAAATTTATCACTTTTAATTTCAGGGCTGCCAAATATTCCTGCCTCTGAGCCAGCCATTACAGAAACAATTTAAAGGCACAAGCCTCCTTGGGAGAACGGATTTCATCTGGCACACTCTGCTTGGCTCTTGTGTCTGTGGAAACTCCTGGCTCTTTGCTCTTTTGCTCAACCTGGAGAGTTGGGGGGGAGTCAGAGTTTCTCTGGGTAGGGTAGGGGGAGTCTTGGGCTTTGCAAATGGAGGCCAATGTCTGTGGCATCAGCATGTAATGAGGAGCCTGACCCACAGAGTCCCTGAGGACAGGGACTTTCACACTCTGAGCTCAATTTCGTGACTTCATTGAGTGGGGTGGAGTGGGGAGGAGTTGAAGGCAACCAGATGTGGTCAGGCTTGTGCCAAGCCAGCAACCTTTACTAATTCCTGTGTGCTCATCTGTTTTTATCTTCATCTGAACTCGCCGGATGGTGCACATCCGCCCTTCATTTGGTACCTGTCCTTCTTCCTTTCTCTCCGATTCTCGGCCATTAAAGTGAGACGCTACTACAGCCCACATGATGACAATTTCTAAGAACCCCCCACACCACATCCCTTTTAAGCCCGCTGTGCTAGACTTCTCACTTGATCACAGGCCTCCTGCATGCTGGCCAGGCCCGCAAGGTACCCTCCCCTCCCAGTTTTCTAGAGGGAGCCATGAGAACAGAAAAGAACCAAAGAAAGAAATGCAAGTGTAATCAGATCCCTTACAGATCCACAGAAAATCCTTGGTGGCTAATGATTTAAGGCTTGGGGGAGAAGCTCATTATGAGGAAACTGTCCATTTGGTCCCAGCTCCCCTGTCCTGGCCTGCTCTGTTTTTGCATGTGTGTCTGCATTTCCAGTGTAGAGGAATGAAAATAGTCCTAGCTGCTGCTCTGTGGACGCAGACACTGGTTCGCTGTCATCCTGGTAGTATTTTTGTTTGTTTGTTTGTTTTTGGTTTTTTGAGAGAGGGTCTCACTATGTAGTTGAGACTGACCTGGAACTCACTATGGAGCCCAACCCAGGCTGGTCTCGAACTCACAGCAATCCTCCTGTCTCAGCCTCCTGAGTGCTGGGATTACAGGCGTGCACCACCACACCTGGCTTGGTAGGAATCTTCTTGGCTTTTGTTTGAAGCTCTGTAATCTGTGTACCAGGTGCTTGGCCTGAGGATATCCTGCAGCTTTAAGGGACACCAGAGGTCATCATGAGATTCTTCCTGCCTCCAAATGAAATTCAACCCCAGCTGCCTAAGACAAGTGACAATATTTATTTTTAACTCTCTTTAGGAAAATCAGTTTCATATCTTCCCAGGAGTGCTTTATCAGTCCTTTATGCAGTCAGTGGACTTGCATTTATTGAGGACCCACTAGTGTGTATCCTGTTCCTCATTTGGGATATGGGTATCAGTGAGATAGATGAGGTTGATGGCCTCACACTGCAGATTCTTCATTCTCTTCAATAACAAGACCTGTTCTTTGGTGTGTAAGACTCTGTATTCTGAGCTATATTCCTTGATTTTATGCTCATACTTCAAACTTTTAAAAAAGTAGCTGGAACCATTTTTCCCAACACAGTTTTACACAAAGCCTTGATGTAAAAAATAGCTAGGTTTCTTTCTCTTTCTCTTCCTCTTCCTCTTCCTTTTCCTCTTCTTTCTTTCTCTTCCTCTTCTTTTCCTCTTTTTTTTTTTTTTTTTTGCATTAAAAGAAGTCAGACTTCATCTTCCTTTCCATACAACAGCTTTTCCAGTAGATCCCCAAGGAGGCTGAACGTACAAGAATTGAAAGCAGAGGCTCTGGTGTCAGGCTACCTGGTTCTGAATCTATTTCTACTCTTAACCACAGTGTGGCGTTGGACAAGTACTTGACCTTTCTGAGCCAGGAACTTACTCATCGGCTAAGTAAAAACTATATGTATTTCAAATAGTTGTCATTAGGATTACATGAAATGTTGTATATTAAACATTTGGCATTGTGCCTGGTACATAGTAAAGCCTCAGGAAAATTGAGGTGGATGGAAAACAGCATTAGCAACCATAACAACAGCTATGTGTCAAAAGTAGTTCTGACTCTGACGAGGCATAACATTACTGTGCATAACGGAGCCATGAGGCACGTGTAAGGAAGTGCTCCCACATATTGAAAGGAACAAAACAGTAGTAGGAGGTTGGAAAGAGCAGAGCAGAGCAGTGAGGTGCTGGAGTGCTCAATGGGTGCATACTCTGGTCTTGACTGTGGAACAGGACTGGGATAAATAGCGGAATGAGGTGGGCATTGCTTAAGCACAGATACTCAGGGGTCGCCAAATAGTGCCCAAGGAGGGTGATGGGAACAACCTGCCTATGGAGCACCAGTTCTTTGGGGCGGGTTATGGAAGTCTGGGAAGCTGCGAAGAGGAAGTCAGAATTAGTACAGATTGTGAGCCATGGCACCCTTGTGCATAAGGATGTGGGTGAAATCTAGTGGCCTTCAAGGAACCTACACATGTCGGGTAGGGCAGGGGTGGCTGGTGGTGTGGAGACCGTCCTGAGTCCTTCAGCATGCTGGGCTTGATGCAGGAACGGCCTGGAAGGACAGTAACTGTCCACAGGCATGGAAGAGCTACACTAGAGCACATCTTGAAGGAACAGTTCTAAGGCTTGAAATAGGTGATTCCTAGATGGGATGACATATTAGAGCCTTAAAGACTTAGCCACTGGTAAAAAGTACTGTTTCATCTTGAGGTGGTGATGTTGTCGTGTTAAGCTTTGTAAATACTGTTTCTCAGTTGCATTAGAACTAAATTGCATCAAATTGATTTTGTTTATTCTACAGATATGTAGAGTCATAGGTTCCTGCCATGGGCCAGGCAGATGCAGCTGTGCACAGAATGACACGGTCTCTCTGTCAGAGCACTTACAGTGTGGCAGGAGAGAGACAGGTCCATGGATGTTTAGAATGGAGCCTGATAAGGACCAGGATTTGGAACCCTACACAGAATGCTATGAGAACAGAAAAAAGTGCTCCCAACCCAGAAGTAAAGAAACAAGTGTCAAAAATTAAGCATAAATGATGAATAGGAGTTCAGTTCTACCATGGGGGCCAGAGATGGGGAAGAATGTGCAGTCCAGGGAAATGTAGTCCAGTGTAGCTGAGATCAGAGAGCAGGGACGAGGGCTTAGCCAGTGGAGCAGGAAAGAGCTTCATGAGTCCCGGGGAAAGAGTTCAGGCTCCACCCTCTAGCTGGGGAGTCACTGCAGGGTGTTAAATAGGTTAGGTGCAGGTGATGGTTGAGGGTAAATGATGAGTTAACTCTGTACATACTGAGTCACAAGCCCCTGTGCATAACCAAGTGTAGGTAGTAGTACATCAGCAGTGCCTCCTTCCCCACAAAGTATGAGGAAGCAGGGAATATCTCTCCTTGCTGGTATCATTGATTCCTGTCCATCCTTCATGTGGTGCTGTCCCTTCAGAGTGACCCTTCTTCATGGGGGTGACTCACCTGGACTCCAACTTCATTTGTCGTAGTCGTGCAGACTCTGGGAGAGTCCTCGGTGAGGGCATTTGGAACTCGTCTGGGTGGATGGCCACTTATCTGGGGTGGCTGCTGGGGCCATGGTTTATCCCCCTAGCATTCACCTGTGCTGTTTTGACCCCCACCCCTCCAGACTTGGATCTAGTGGTAACCTCCTGTCTTCTGTTTCAGCGGGTGCCAAAGCCTTTGTCTGTGATCAGTGCGGTGCACAGTTCTCGAAGGAGGATGCCCTAGAGACACACAGGCAGACCCACACTGGTGAGTTGGGTTTGATTTCCATTTTCCAGATTTTCCTGTGTGACAATGCATGGATATAAAGTCCCTGGGAGGCATCTTCTTCTTAGCATACATGCTATTCAGTCATTTATTGGGTTGCCACGAGTGGGGTGGGCTTCTGTTACATATAGTGACTCTTGCCTATGGGACCCTCTGGACAGGAACTTGCATGTGTGACAGTGCCCCATAAGAACAGCCATCCTGAATTGGGCCAAAACTGCATCAAGCCTCAAAGAGCCTGTCCTCCCTGAAGCATCTGTACACTCTTGCTGATGACAAATGGTCAAGACGCCTCAGCATTCCTTTGATGAAACTCTGAAACTATCCTGTGGCCCTCTGTGAAGGATGAGCCATCCTTTAAAAGACATAATCTGGGGGCCAGCAATTTAGCTCAGTGGTTCCACCACCTGCTTTACAAGTGCAAGGACCCCAGTTTGATCCCTGGAACTAAAAAAAAAAAAAAGACATAATTTGAATACAAGTATGGATTTGAACAGTAACCACCTGGCACTGATATAGCTTTGCTTGATTCCAGAGCATTGATGATTTCCCAGCACCCATATCAGCTTATCATTGTAATTATTGTCACCGTCAGGATAGCTCACACTTACTGAGTGTCCGCCGTGTGCCAGGCACTGTTCCCACTGCTTCACAGGATCCCTCTTGGCCAGTCTGTCAGTAACCCTGTGAGGTCGGAGGCTACTCCTGTGCCGTAAATGAAGAAACAGGCTTGCAAGGAAGGGACATGGTGGGGACGGACATGGCAGAACCTAGACTTTGGAGCTCAGGCTGCCAGCATTTAACGCTGATTGTGCTACTTCCATAGATGGGGCAGTGAAGAAGTCACGTGAGATTTCTTTATGTGGATTTCCTCTACTCTTAAAAAATTAGGACAGTAGTAGCATCTGTTTCATAGGATTGTTGTAGGAATTAAGTGAATATTTTATTTGATATGCTTTGTGGAGTGTTTGGCTCACAGCAATCATTCAGTAAATAGAAGTAAATGTATTTGAAAAATATTTATTGAGTTCCTCCAATGTGCCTGATGCTGTTCGGACATGTAAGATGTAATAACATACAAGGTAGACAACATTCCTGATGCTCATGGAACTGAGGTTCTAACTGGAGATAGTATGGACCAACAGGTGCATAATATGTCAAATTATAATAAGCACTATTAAGAAGGATAACACTGGGGGGGGTGGAAAATGATAGAGACAAAAGTGATACTCTGGATAAAATGGTCAGGCAAGAAGGGTTCTTTGGAGGGCCTGGGATTCTAGCTCAGTGGTGTTGCTGCCTGCCTCGTAAGCAGAAGGTCTTGAGTTCGATCCCTGGTACAAAAAAAGAAGGGCTCTTTGGGAAGGTGACATCTGAGCAAGATGGTGAGGGGTGAACTGCTCAGGATCACTGGGAAAACTGCCTGAGCCAAGGGAGCGTTGCTGGTATGGGAACCCCAAGGCAGGTGGGTCCTGACATAATCAAGGAGCAGCATGAAGAGCAGTGTGGCAACAGAGAGTGAGGTGGCAGAAGAGGGCAAAGTCAGGTGGTTACTGAACTTCAGGAAGGAATTAAGGGTTTATTTTGCATGTTGTAAGAGTCTGTGGGAGGTAGAGTGCATATTTGCAAGTTACATTTTGAGATGAGGAACTTACGGTAAGAAAACATAAACAAGTCTTACAATGCAAAAATACAAATTCAAATAAGCCAATTAGAGAATGGGCAAAGAATGTGACTAGACCTGCCTTCAAAGACAGACAGATATCCAGTGAGCACAGGAAGAGATGCTCCACGCCATTAGCCATCAGGGAGATGCAAATCAAATCAAAGCCACAGTGAGATACCACTTCACACACGAGGATGTGGCTGTAATAAATGACAGAGAGTAGCAAGGGTTGTTAAGTATGTAGATAAAGGAGACACCTCATACACTCCTGGTGGGAATGTAAAATGGCACAGCCACTTTGGAGAATAGACTGGCGGTTCCTTAAAGGTTCACACATAGAGTTACTGTGTGATCCAGAAACTCCACTTCCACCTGTCTACCAAAAGAAATGAAGACATTCATCCACACAGAAGTGCATGTGTGAAGAACATACCTAGTAGCAGTATTGAGAGTAGGCAAAAACAGGAACAATCCAGTGTCCTTCACCTTATGAATGGGCAAACAGAATGTGGCAAATCCATGCTGTGGAGTAGAATTTGGCTGTAAAAAGGAATGAAGCACTGGTACATGCTACAGCATAGATGAACCTTAAAAATATGCTCGTGCAAGAAGAAGAACACGAAAGACCATGTGTTTTATGGTTCCCATTTATATGAATTGCCCAAAATAGGCAACTCTGCAAATCTGAAGTAAATTAATGGGTGCCAGAGGCTGAGGTTGTTGGAGGTGATTGGAGAGTGACTGCTAAGAGACACAAAGTTTCTTTTGAGGGGGATGAAAATGTTCAAAAATGGTTTGGGGTAATGGTTGTGCAATTCTGAACATATTAAAATTCCTTGAACTATATACTTCGAAAGCTTGAGTTGGGGCCAGGGATTTTAGCTCAATGGTTGTGCCGCCTGCCTCACCAGTGCAAGGACCATTGTTCGATCCTTGGTACCAAACAAAAAAGCCAAAACAAAACAAAAACAAAAGCGTGAGTTGTATATTTTGTGGTTTGGGTATTATAACTTTGTAAAGTTTTGTGAGCGTGTATTGTGTATGTGGAAATTTAGATACAGATATATGAATGAGCTTTTCCTTGTGCCAGGCAGGGTCATTAGTGTCACGCATGCCACTGTAGATACATACAGAGCTATATATGTGCTTTCCTGATATGTACGTATTGGTTTATAAATCTAGATGTACATACACAAATACCACATACATGAAAAGAGGAAAGACCGTTAGAAGGCTCTTATTATTTATTTGGGTGTTTATTCCATGCTATGGATGATCACAGAGCCTTGTCCACCGTAGGCATGTGCTCTACTACTGAGCTACGCCCAGTCCCATTTGGGAGTTTGAATGGGAGAATGACATGACATGACTTGATTTATGTGTTTAAAAGAGTATTCCAGCACCTGTGTTAAGAATTGACCATGAAGAGTGTTTTAGCCATCAATTGCTATGTAACAGACCACTCAGACAGCAGCTTAGAACAATGAAGTATTATTATCTCTGACAGTTCTGCAGGTTGATTGGGCCTGGCTGGGTGGTTTCACTTGGGGTCTCTCATGACTGCCATCAGGTGGTGGCTGGGGCTAGAGTCTCTCAAAGGACTGGCCTGGGCCAGATGTCTGTGATGGCTTCTTCACTGTAAATATCTGGCTCAGACCTCTCCCACATGGCCTCTGTACAGCACAGTAGCCAGGACTGGTTACCTGACAGCTCAGGGGTCCAGGAGTGAGGATGCAGACTCCACCAGCTCTCTTAAATGTTGGGAAAATAACTGGAAGCACAAGGCCTCACTTCTGCTGTATTTTACTGATCCATGTTGTCACAGGTCAGCCCCAGACTTAAGGTAGCAGAGACCCAAGATCCCCTTTTTAGTGGAGGAGTGGCGAGGATGTGGAGGGAAAGAATTAGTGGTAGTTATCTTGCAGACAAGCTACAGTGCCTGGAGTGGAGTGAGAATGACTAATGGACAAGGGTATTTATAAATCCTAATCCTAGGGCCAGGGATTTAGCTCAGTGGTGCCGCCGCCTGCCTCACAAGCACAAGGTCCAGAGTTTGATTCCCGGTACCAAACAAACAAACAAACATCCTAGTCCTTCTACCTTAAAGAGTCCTGAGTGGAAAACGTCACTTTTAAAACTGGTGTCTTGGGCTTTGGTTTGGTGCTGTCCTCAGTATGTCACCTGTGACTTGCTCAACGATGATTGAATAAATGGAATTTCAGTAGGGTAGAGGAATGGAAAAAAAAGAAAGAAAGAAAGAAAGAAAGAAAGAAAGAAAGAGGGGCCGGGGATTTAGCTCAGCGGTTCGGTGGCCTGCCTTGCAAGTGCAAGGACCTGAGTTCAATCCCCAGGTGCCAAAAAAAAAAGAAAAAAAACAAAGAATCCAGATTAGGAATGAGAGGCCAAGGTGGAAGCTCAAGGGAGGCTCCCAGCAGTGTGTGTGCGTGGGATATGGGTGAGCCCTCCTGCAGCAGAGCGTATCAGCCACTTGCTAGTGTGGGAAAGGCACTGTGCTCAGGGCTTGGGGTGGTAGAGCAGCATTCTCCCTCTGCATGGTAGGGTTGGCAGCGCATTGGCTGGAAGGACAATAGTGCCTTCCAGAGGTCCTTTATCACTCGTGGCACTACTTCCTGCCAACCCCAGGTGGATCCTCAGGCCCCTCTAATAATCAGAGAAGGAGCACAGTGTGAAGTCTATTTCAGGAGAAGGAAGAGCCTGATGACGGGGAATAATGCTAAACTACCAGAGAGGAACTAGCCAGATGGGGTGCCAGGAGCTATGGAAGAGCCAACAGAACAGTAGGGAGAGAAGTCTGGAGAGGAGGAATGGAAGACCTGGGGGAGAGTAGAAAAATGCAGTGCTACCTGGTATTCTTGATACCTTAATTTATAAAACACTTTATTATACCCATTTTACAGATGGGAAACGGAGGTCCAAAGGCCACCACTTGAGAAGTGGAGAGCTGAAACTTGACCCACCTGCACTTTGAGGGCTCTTGCCACTGCTGCGAGCTGCCTGTGGGTTGACTGATGGCTGTTTCTGGGCCCATGGACTGGGCGATTTAGAGAGAACCTATTTAGAGTCACTTAGCCTGTGGCCCTGTCCCTGACAGGGCACTTTAGGATCCCCATGATCCACTTTGCTGAGAATTTCCGCCACTCTTCCTGTGGCAGGATCCAATTTCTTTGAGCCAGATTGGTTATGGGAGTTCCTGCCCAAGGCCACCCTGTGGGGAGTAATAGAGCTATGTGTGGCACTGCATAAAATGAGTGATCATGGTGACTTACAAGTATTTCTTTAAAATTTAAAACAATTTTGAGACAGGGTCTCACTAAGCTGTTAAAGTGCCCAGGCTGGGCTTGAACTTGGCGATCCTCCTGCCTCGGCCTCCCAACGTGCTGATGTTAAAGGTGTGCACCACCATGCCCCGTTTGCAGGGATCTTGAGCCTCAAAAATGGATCTAGTAGAAGGCTGCTCCAATTGCTGTGTAGCCAAGTAAATGCCAACTTCACATTCCCCTTTGACCCCACTTAGCCTAGATTTCTCTCCCAGCGTGCGTGACCCCTTCCTGCTCCCTCCCCCACGCTCTTGACGACTCAAGCTGGTTCTCAGGGAGGCCTTGCTTCTGGTTGGGCTGGGCTCAGCCTTTGTTGTCACATTTCACTGTTCTGTTTGGGTACAGCGAAGACTTTGAGTAGATAAACAGAGATCATTTTGCACCTTTTATATTATGACAAATACATATTGCAAAACACTGCTGCTTCCAAAATGTTTGGGTTGCAAAGCAGTGAGGAATTAACAGCTAGGCAGCTCTCGAGATGCTTGTTCTTCATTTACACATCAGAAGTTTTTTTGCACTGTTCAGTAAAATAAGAGTGAGAAAAAACACATAATGCATGTGCACATTCAATCCACAGCCAGTGCACCTCCTGGGTTCTGTATTGGGGATGTGTGAAATTAGTAAGTCGTTCTTTAAGTCCAGATGAACTGATAAATACCATTAATGGCTTAATTTATATTCTGCGTTTGAAATTTGACACACAGACACTATCTTGGCTCAGGAAACACAAGTGGTTTTGTGCCAGAGGTTTTAATGACCGATCAGTAATATAAATTGCTGCGTCACTGAACAGAAATAGCTTCTCCGTGTCATTTGATCTGGAAACTTCTCCGGGTAGGCAGCAGTTAATAAATTTAAAAATAATTACCCTCTTTATTCAAAGTCAAACTAATTAGGAGTGGGTTTTACACATCATAATGTTGTTCGAGCCACTGTACATTCCCGTGTGGGACTTGAACAGATCTGCGGGTAGCAGACAGGATCGGGTGGTGTGAATCAGAGGGCAGAGATACCCTGACTGCTGAGGATAGGGCTGGGATGGCCTCGGCATGTTCTAGGGAGAAAGCAAAAGGAGGCCTCCACAAGAAGGCTGTGGAGGTGACCTGTAGGAACACTGAATTTTTGCAGTCCACTTGTAGGGCATTCGGAGCAGCCCCGTGACCTGAGCTCGGGGAAGCTGGAGTCGTGGCTGGTGTGTGCGGGCAAACTAGAGAGGCAGAGGCAGGAACAGAAGCGGCAGATGTACACATGACAGGATAGGCAGATGGGTAGGCTGTTCTCTGGAGGACTTTACTTTCTATGGAGTAGATTGGGTTTGTTTTTTAGACTGCAGGGAAGAGGGACCCCATGGAGCCTGAAGTCAGTTTAGGTTATCAGTATGTTATGACTCAGAATTTGGGATCTGGTGTCGACATTGTCTAGATTCAAATTCTAGACCCATCACTTACAAGTGTTATTGAGCGGATCGTGTAACTTCTTTAAGCCTTTATTTGCCCCCTGTGACATCAGGACAATTATGGTGCCTATTGAATGTGGAGCATTGTAAGGATTTAATTTGGTAATCTATGTAGAGCACTTAGCCTAGGCCTTGCATGGAGTGAGCTCTCAGGAAATGGGGGTGGTTTCCATCATTACATTGTCACAGTCTCCATCAAGCATGAAAGACACTTGTCCCTCACTGGGAGGTGGGAAAGGAAGGGTCCACTTCATGGTGATGGTGGAACAGGAACAGGAAGATCATCCCCCTGTCCTTCTGGGGCAAAAGGTCTGAGGTCTCTGAGGACCTCTGCCTATGTCCTCTGGTCAAAGGACATTTTCAGGGTTCCTATCCAGCTCACAGCTGCTGGGGCCTTCTAAGTACAGTCAAGAGAAGTAAAGGCAGAATGAAGTTTCACATTTTGAACAATCTCTTGGGGGCAGATTTGGTAGACCTTAAGAACTGGGGCCCTGGAATGTCCAACGTTGTCCAGAGGAGCCAGTACCCTGCCAATATCTAAACAAGTAATACCCAAATCCAGGTCAGACAGGCCACAGAAGTGAGGTCAGGATTAAGCAGGTGTGTCAGCCTTTTCGAGCCTCAGGAAGATGTCCTGTCATATCTTAGTGGTGGCCTCGGTGATGTACTCTCAGACTCAGAATGATTTGTAAAACCCACTCCTAAACCCACTAGGATGCCCTCTTCTAGTGAGGTTCTGTGTCAGCTATCAGCAGCAACTTGGGTATTCTGGATTTCTTGACTTCTTCAAGTAAGATCTTCCATCTTATCCTACCTTTTCCTTAGTAAGGACAAGAGGCGAAGGTGGCTAAGGTCATTCCCAAGTTTAGCTTGCACTAGACCTTAGACAGACTAACTCCAGAGAAATTTTGCTCTCCTCCAGCCCCAGCCTGCTCCTACATGTCCACCAGATGAGCAGTTTGATTTGCTGAAGATCAGAATGGCCTAGGCAGCTGTCCCCCTCCCACTACTACCATTGTTCTGTTATTCATTTATTCCCTGAGTCTTTAAGTGCCTATGATATACCAAGTGCTTTGTGGATTCAGTGCATTATGGTGAACAAAGCATGGCCCCCACCTTCCTGAAAGCTGTAGTGCTGTGGAGGAAATGAGCAAGTTGGTTGAACTTGCCTGAGGTACAGATAACTCAGTAGCTAGCCTCTCTTGGATATTTCTGACTTATGACTATTAAGCCTTTATTACAGTTCTAAAAGGCAGACATTATTTTCTCCTTGGACGTTGGTGGGGGAAACTGAGAGCAGAGGACTCAGGAACACTAGTCTGAGATGTGTGCCCCAGGCTCCTGCACTCTACAACCCCTATTTTAACATTGTCTTCTCTCTCTTTGGGGCCTGGGCATCAAATCTGGTGTGCAGCTTAGGGAAACAAACCCCACATTTAAAAAAAGGTCGACTAAGAACAAATAATCCCAACTAGAATTGGGACCCACAGGGTTGTTCTTTCAGCCCAAGGTTCTCTTCACTCTGACTACAGAAATGACTTTGTTTTGTAAGCCTAGAAAAAGCTGTGTGGGCTCCACATTTCTATGTCACAGGGAAAGCCACTCAACCAGATGCAAATGTGGAGATGCTGATTGTTATGGACTTGGTGGTGAGGGCTTTGTCTTGGGCTCTGCTCTTCTCTTCCAGCAGTGGAGGAAGCCCTGCCCCACGCATCCTCCCTTTCCAGGGTGAAGGAGGCTGGAGAGAGGCATGCACATGCTCTGTAGCTTCTGACCACCGCTTTGGAGGTGTGAAATTGTAGCCCCACACTCAGTGCCGGCTGGCTGCTTCTCCTAGTCCCTGTCTCATTCCTGATTTGTTAATGATACTCAGAAAAAGCATCAGGGACGTTTCTGGCTTGGAACTTCAGGGTAGAAAATGGAGCCCTTGTTTGGAGGTTTCTGGGTGGTGGCTGACCGTGGAAGGAGTGGCATGAAGACCAGGCAGGGCAGAAGATTAAAGAGTGAGCAGCAACATTCCTTCCCTTGGGGTGGCTGCCAGCTGGCCTTCCCCTCTGGGCCTGGCGGGAGGGGTAGCACTGGACACCTAGGAGCCTGGTCAGGGTGGCTGGCCCTGTTTCTACAGCCCTACAGCAGTAGGAAAACTAGCAACTGTCCTGGCTCTTCTCTTAAGCACAGCCTCTCAGGTCTGACCCGGGAGGAGATGGGGAGGGCAGGGGGCACATGAGGAGAAATAACTTAATCTGCCTAAAACTTTAATGGCAGTGAAAAGGAAGAAAGATCCTGAGGCCCCTGCCCAAGCTGGAGGGTGGGGGGAGGACAGGGCAGTGAATCATTAGAGGGACATGTGGACTCCATGCAGGTTGGCATGACCTCCCATTGAAAGCATAATAGCTTTTGACTTTTATAAATATCAGAGGTGATTTGTATAGCATTTCACTTGGTGTGCCAAGGAATTCAACACGGGAGCACTGAAGCTCAGGAATGGCCGCAGAACGTCATAGGCACTTTGGGCGGGGGTCATGTGCTGCTGTTTGTACAGTCAGTGCTCCAGCATAGATTTACTCTTGACCTAATTTCATGCTGTTACTATAAAGGCATGTTTGATGCCTAATATAGAGTTTTATTTTCCAAGCACAGAGCTCTCAGCTCTGTTGGAGCTGCTTGCTGCAGAGTGGGGAGGGACAACCCAGCTGTCACCTGCTGGCCCAGACAAGCTGCCTTCTCCACTGTTCACTGTCAGGCCCCTCTGGCCACCTTTGGGAAGGACTCCCCCCATACCTTTTTTTTTTTAACTGATGAGTTTTTTTTTAGGTTTACAACAAAATGACTTTGAAGATGAGACACTTCCTCATAAGCCCTGTCCTCACACATTCATGGCCTCCCTCATGTCCACATCCTATACCTCTGTGGTCCTTCTGTTAGAATCAGGGAACCTGCGTAGATACATCATTAGCACTTAAAGCCTGTAGTTGACATTCAGTTTGCTTTCAGTGTTGTATCCTCTGTGGCTCTGGGTGAATGTATAATGACATGTATCTACCATTGTTGTATTGTACAGAGTGGTTTTTCTGCCCTGAAAATCATTTTGCTCTACCTTTTCCATCATCCCGCTACTTTTCCTGTGAAGCATTAATGCTTTCCACAGGGGATCAGTGGTGTTTGGTTATCTTGGGGTTGGAGGAGAATTGACCTAAGGCAGGTTTGGGTTAGAAAAAGCTGCAACTCCTTTACTTCTCACTCATCTTGCACATTTGCTTCATGCTAGGCATTTATACTGGGTCCTGGGATAGGGATACGGCTGGGCCAGGACACACATGGTCCCTGTCCTCCACCAACCTCCTACCACAGCAGAAAGGATGTTGCACATTATTGTTAGAGATGTGGGAAGGCAGCATGGTATTTAGAAGTGACAATAAATTAGGAGAAAAGGGAAGTAGGTTCTTATCCTGGCTCTGAAACAGACTTGCTTTATGACATGGGACAAATTGCTTTGTTTCTCTACCTCCCTCAAATGTAGGTATGGGAATTGGGCAAGAAAAATTGCTGTTTGGGGGTTTATTTGGGGGTCTCCAAGCACAGCCTAAGAGTCTGATCTAATATTGATGGTTTACATTTTTCTAGACCACAGTTTTCACATTTGTAGATTATGATTAATAATGGCTGCTATAAGGACTCAATACAATAATGCCCATAAAGTACTTAGCCTATTGACTGCATGCAGAACAGCATGGGCCTCCTGTGGTAGCTGTCCCTACTCTTCACTTTTTAATTTTATTTTCATTTTTATTTACTTTATTTTTTTGGTACTGGGGATCGAACTCGGGTCCTTGCTCTTGCAAGGCAGGTGGCAGCACCACTGAGCTAAATCCCTGGCCCTCTCACTTTATTTTAAAGCTTATTCCATAACTGTATTTTCAGTACCTATGAGTATGTAAAGAAGGACTAAAGATGAAGATCTTCCATCTTTTAAAAGCTCTTGAAATTTGAAGGAATGAAGGGATTTGATCTTTTATGACTATATAGTACTTAACAGAGTTGCCTAACATTACCGAGAGGTGGGCTTCCCCATCTGTCCTCCTGATGAGGAGCCCCAAGCTCAGAGTAGTGTAAATAATCTGACTCAGCCAGTGGCAGGGCAGGAGCTCAGAGTAACACCCAGAGGTGAGTCTGATGGGACTTTAGAGGTTCCCATTTTCTTTCCTTTTGTTCAGTTGCCTGGTTCTTTCTCAGTTGTCCCCACACCAGAATCCCAGTTCACTAAAATCTTTTCTCCTGTACTCACCTCAGCCACCCCCCCATGCTTCTCCTTTATCCTTTCATGTACTGCTTTCTGCTCCTATTCTTTCATCTCTGGTGTCTCCTCCTCCTCCCTAGTGTCACCACCACTGCCCAGTGACAGAAAGGAGTTAATAAAAACCTATGTGTAACTGAAACTTGAAAAGCCATAAATCGCCTTGTTTTTTCTAGGATGTTGGTAGCATTTTGATTTAATAGTTGGACAAACACAAGGGCCTATTTTATTCAGAGTTTACAGGCCTCAAGGCTGTTATTCCTCCAAATTTAATAGCATTGAAATTGCAGGGTTTGCTATAATTTGCCTATCGCTTTCTGCTCCACCATTGATGTTTATTGTCAGCGGGATGGAATCTCAGTCCAACTCACTTAGATAACATGTCTGTTAAACATTTAGATAATTGTACCATCATTAACTTGTCACATTATTTTAGAGATTCAAAACAGAGGCAGGGTAAGTAGAGGCACCCAAGGGGGTGGGGTGGGGAAGGAGGAGGAAGAAGAAGAGGGAACTAACTAGACGAGGGAGTCGATTGCATACTCTGCCTGTAGGACCAGTTGAAGGTGTCCAGGTTAAGCAGGTGTGTGCTGCAGAGACAGGTCTAGGATGCTCCTTGCTGCACCTCTCTGAACCTCAGACCACTGATTGCCATCACGACAGCCAAGCCTGCTGCTCAGTGACCTTCAGACAACGTGGCAAATGCTCAGAATTCCTGGGTGCTTTATTCCCAACTTTGTCCTTTATGTACCGAACACTGATTTTTTAAATTTCCCCTTAGGATGCTGATTGCAACATTATTTGTAATTACAGAGCATTGAGAATAACCTCAATGTCCAAAGGTAAGGAATCTGTTAATTATGGTACCTGATGTAGAAAGATGTCTGTGATGTTTTGCATGATAAAAGCTGGTTAGAGAAAACAAATTATCGAGTGTGATCCCATTTAAGATAAAATAGAAGCCATCCTATAAGAGTCTGTAAGGCTCTATACCTATTAATAGTGATTATCTTTATAAATGGAATTACAGGGCAGAAGGTGTTTTGCTTTCTGCTGTATTTTTGAATGATAATATTTGTAGGCATATGCCACTTACATAATTTTAAAAACTAAACGTCTCTTTACAACTGAAAAGTCTGCAGGTACAAATAGTAGAGGGGTTTTGAGCAATCAAGGACATTTATATCTCAGCCAAAAATGGCAAGTTCCTTGGTTTCCCACTCCTTGGGGCAGGCAAATGCTGTGTAAAGAGCTGAGCACCATGGAATGCGCTTGTGCCATCCTCAGAGTTCAGGACTGCTGTCCTGTTGACTAAGGGTGTGATAGAGAAAGTGAGTAGCAGGAGAGATTTTCATTATACCTGGAGTGGTGATGGAGGCTGGGACCAGTGGAAATACACTCAGCTGGAAGTGGGGGCGACCTCATTTGGGAGATGCTGGGAGCAATTAAATATCAACAATAGTGGGGCTCTGAGAGGAGACTGCGCTACAGCAGCCATCCAGAAACGATGGGGATGCGCCCTGTGGTCCCAGTAAGTCCTGGGCTGTAGATTTGTCTGTCTGGCTTTGTACAGTGTGTTCTGTCCTATACCCCTAGATCCTCTGCTGTGAGCTGGCAAGAGAATTCTCACTGTTGCCTCACCGAGCCTGTGCACAGCCCCATGACACTAAAGAATAGGGAAAACTGCACAATTCAAGACATAGGTTAATGCTTCTGCACCTATACTGTAAATAATGCAGGTATTTGGGAGGGGGAGGCCAAACAATGTAAATATTTTATAGGCTATAGGTTAATAATGTGTATATTTAGAAGAACAGTTAAATATTTCATATACTGCAGTGTAGAGTCCTGCTTAAAGGAAGAACTGAGCTTCTGAGGCTTTTGTGTCAAGTGTAGGGGAGATGAGCAGCCCTGAGTGAAGGACTGGGGAGCAATGAAAGTGTGTGTGTCAGACTAGAGGGTGATCCGGACAGGCAACTGTCAATCACTTGGAAGTCAGTAAGTTGGAAGTCTCGGATTTTTAAAATCACCCCTTAAATAATCATATATTTTTAATATGGAAGAGAGCAGGTATTACCCTAATAACAGGAATTTATTTCTAAAAAGCAACTTCTGTCCTAAGAGAATTGAAAATATGCATCCACACAAAAGTTTACATGTAAACATTCTTGGCAGCATCCTTCATAATAATCCCAAAGTGGAAACTGCCCAGCTGCCCATCAGCTGATGAGTGGATAAACAAAATGTGGTATATCCATACAGTGGAATATGATTCAGCTATAAAAAATGAGCCATCCCTACATGGCACAACATAGGCGAGCCCTAAGAAACATTATGATAAATGAACAAACGCAGACAGAAAGGTCACACATATCGTGTGATTCTATTTATATGAAATGTTTAGAAGTCTGTAGACATAAAGTAGGTTAATGGTTGTCAGGGCCTGAGGGGGAAGAGGAGAAAGGAGGAATGACTGTATATGAGTGTGGAGTTTCTTTCTGGGGAGATGAAGAACCCTGGAATGATACGGCAGTGGTGATGGTTTTCAGCTTTGTGAATTCTGTACCTGAGTTATATCTAAATGAAAAGCAAAAGCAACTTCAGGTATGTTTTTAGTTTTTATAGACTGAATCCAATCCCCTCCATCTGCTGCATCACAATATTGTATAGCTAGGTAGCCCTTTTATGGTGGTGACCCTCTAGACAGTGCAGCAAGCTGTGGCACTTTTGGGGCTATCCCATTTGGAGAAGGCAGCAGCAAGGAAGAGAAGGCTCAGGAATGCCTCCTTGCTGTCCCTAATCCTCCAGTTTTTAAGAAACTGGAAGGAAGGAAGGGTCAGGCCAGGCCTCCTGACAGCAGGCAAAGGGTGGGGGTCTGATATCCACAATGTTGGGAGGAGCCTGGGCAGTTGCCTTCAGTGTAGATTTGAAGAAGAAAAGTCAACCCTCCTCTGCCTGGGAGGAGTCACTTGTCAAAAACAAGATCCTGACAATATTGACCCAGGAAGCCATATTAAGAAATTAATCACAAGTAAAAATGTATTCTGTGTGGGGAAATTCGAAAACACATATGAACAAAAGAAGCTCATCCCTTGTAGTCCTACTTTTTACTCCATTTTTCTTTAAAGTATAAACAAGGTGATGATAGGCAAAGCATGCTGTTTTGTAACCTGTTAACTCACCTGACTAAAAACCTTCAGCTTGATGACCATTTTAATGGTTTCCCATGTTCTCTGTTTTCCCCAGTACCCCTGTACATTTATTTTTTCAGTGAGTCCCAATGTGCCTGCCTTGTGCAGGGGGGACCAGTCCCCCATATCCAAAGGACATTCCCAGGACCACAGGCAGAAGCAGTAGCTAACAGAGATGCAGCACATTATCACCTCCTGTCAGCAAGATAAACTGGGCTGGCCAGCAGTGCTGTGGCTGCTGTTTACCTGGCCATTCCAGGCAAGCTTGAGATGCTGGGAACACTTTCAGTCCCCACATTCAATCTTCTTAGAAGCTCTTTGCCTTTGGTTTCTCCAGCCTTGCAAATGGCCCCCTCGCCCTGGGCAGGATTTAGGCAGGTAATTTACCTCCTCTCCTAAGTTAACTTAACAAATGGCGCTGCCTGGGGGCTGGGAAGACCAAGGAAAATCCAGGCATCAATTTTTTCGCCAAGTTAAAACTGAGTTAAGTAGCAAGTTAAGCATATCCATACGTTAAATGTCCCAGATCCAGCTAGAGAAGATTTCTTAGAGTTGATGAGCCCCAGGTAGGCATTAGTAAAAAAAGATTTTTCTCCTGGAATTCTCTTGTCTGAGTATTAGGAAAAGTTACCTCACAGAGGGATTGCAGGTTTGGGTCAGATGAAATGTTCCCTGCCTATACTAGAAGATCCATTACAGATTGGAAATGACTTTGTCTGTAACTGCCCGTTGTCAGATGGGATGCTCGTTCTCCTCAACCAAACAAATATAAAATGCTTCCAGCCTCTGCCTCGGATTTTCTATTACTGTTTCACAGGACTCCAGAGAGTTTTAAGATAGCAATTTGATTAAGCTTATGGGGAAGATCCCATCAGATAACATTCTTTTTCTGCAGGTAGAGATAATGTGTTCAAGTATTAAGTATGTTTTAAAGGTAATTATCTTTTCCATATTCATTTTAGTTACAGGAATTGAAAAGGGGGAAGACTTTGCATTGGAAAGCTGTCCCTTGGGCCCTGCAGTACTTATGACTTCTTTCCTCTGAGGAGCTCAGTAGGTTTTTGAGAAGTGAATGAACACCAAATGTTTTCAGTTTTGAAATGACTCAGTATCCCCATCTTTGGAGAGGTGGTCTCAAAGGTGAGGTCTTTCCTGCTGACCATACCCAGCTCCTAGCTTGGGTTCCCTGTTCTGGAGTGCTTGCTAGACTCTCCATTTTAAGCGCAGGATGGGGCCTGGATACTACTCAGAAGGAAGAGTTGCCTCATCCAACAGGGGAGTCATAGCACCTTTCAAACTAGAGCTTGGAATTGGAGCTCTCAGAATTCGAGAATCTTTAGACCCCTAGACTTCAGAATTGGAGTAAGGGGCACTAGGGAGCAAGATCCTGAGCTATAGATGGAATCTGTGATTTTCCCAGGGTTGCAAAGCAAGTCAGAGAGACACAATGTGTGCTGAACCTAGAAATCTCTGGCCTTGGACTGCTCTTCCTGTCCCTCAGTGTACCTACAACTTTGTGCTATCTCTGGAAACAATTCTCTTCCCTTTTCCTGGGACACTCCAGAGAGGGGGGTTCTGTTCCAGGAGGTCCTTATTAGTAGCCGAGAATGTGGGCCAGCATAGGAAGAGTACCATATGGAGCACTTTTGCAGCATCATAACAAGCCCAGTGCAGGTGCCCTGCAATTCCATGGACCCTGTCTCCTAGCTGCTGTTCTAAGCACTCTGCTTTTTTTTTTAAGAGTAGGAAATCTAGGCTTCAACCCTGCCTTCAGAAAGCTGGCCATCGTATGGAGGAAAACACATGTCTAAAAAGATAATTAATAAAACAAGGCAATTGGGCCGGGGTTTTAAGTCAGTGGTGCCGCTACCTGCCTCACAAATGCAAGGACCCAAGTTTGATCTCTGGTGCCAAAAAGCCCAGAAAACAAGGCAATTGAATGTGATACATGTTCTAGCAGTAGAGGGGTGATGTTTTCGGTATTCCCAGTGTTGGTCTGTCTGAAATCCTTTTTGCTTTGGCCAGAAACCCGTAGCTCTTACATGCAACATCCTGCATGTAACTTCTCTGTATGATCTCTCCAGGGTGCTTGGTTAGATGAGCTGCAGCTTATTGGTCTGAAGCCAACTGACACTGGGAAAGGACCCTAGGTGAAGAGCTTACAACTCAAGCCTCCAGGATGGTGGCATATGCCATGGCCTCTGGATGCTACCCCATTTTTGTCAGACATGGATGGCAGTAGTGAAGTTGATGGATATAGGTGATGGATGCCTTGTCTCAAACATCTAACGTGCACACTTGCTCTTATGTCTCCAGCTCATCTTTCAGAGCATCCTCCTGGACTTACCCAGGCACCCATTACATTCATTTGGGGGTACCATATTTAAAAAGCTACCAAATGGGCCTGGGGTTTAGCTCAGTGGTTCGACCGCCTGCCTTTCAAGTGCTAGGACCCGAGTTCAATCTCTGGCATCAAGAAAATTAATAAAATAAAAAGATACCAAGCAAGGGCTCTTTCTTCAACCCAGTTGAATCAGAGTCTCTACCATGGGGCTCGGACAAGAATGCTGTTTAAAGCTCCTTAAGAGATTCTTATACGTAACTGGAATTAGGAACTTCTAGACAGGATAAGATCAGACTCCATTGCATGGCCCAGAAACTTGCTCCAGTTAGCCCCAGGCCATGCTCTGTAAAGCACTGTACTGAACCATTGGAAATCTCTCCAACTCCTTGCCATTTTGTCTTCCATGCATCTCCTGCTGACTCACCCTTCCCCATGTGTCTGTTCGACCTGGAACTTTTTCTTTTTGCCTCAATTGTATCTTCCTCTGGAACTCCCTTCCTTTTACTGCTTCTTCACTGTAGTCTCCTGTACCATGCACAAAGTCCAGTGAGAGCACTTAGACCTCTTGCTCCTCTTGAGTTGAGGCTGATATCTGCACCATCCTTGGACCCCTGGGCCCTTCTACTGTGTTAGTGCAAGTAGTTAATAAATGTTCCATTGTTAGCCAAGAGCAGTAAAGGGAACTTGTTGATAAAATAGAAATAAAGAATCTATTCTCACCTGACCCAGAGTTTTATACTTCACTGCCAGCTCTATGTCCTTATATAAGTCATTTGACCTATGCCACTCTCGGAATCTTTGTCTGAAAAATGGAGACACCATACTTAGGACACATAAACCAAACCTCAAAGATGTATGATCACATAAAAAAAGTAGATTGTAAATGGTAAGGCAGAATTCAGACTTACGGAGGGGTTGTAATTGTGTCTCATCTCATTGCCCACAGCGTCTTTGGCTTCAGGGAGCCCTGTGATGCCACAGCTCCCTTACTGTACCCTCAACATAGCCTTCTTTCCCATCTCTTCCAGGCTGTCCCCTCCCTGCAGCTTCCTTTCCGCACCTGCCATGTTCTCCCTTGCACGTACAACACATGTGTTACAAAAGCAAGTCTGCTACTATTATATTCTGAATGACAGTGAAAATAATAAGGAAGCAGGCTGGTCCATCCAGAACTCAGATATTCCATGCCAGGTTGGGGGCAGAAGTTAGGAAGATAGATTTCCTCCTCACTTACTGTCATCTGAAAGGGTCCGTGAGACAGATCACACATGCAGAATATTCCAAATTTATGATCTCTGGTGCATTCAGAGTTTGAGAATGAGGAGAGTCCCCAAACACTGCAATTCCTTCCCTCATCAAAAGTGATTTTAGCACCAACCACTGGCATAGGTGCCAGTACCCAAAAGTAACTATCTTGCCTCCCCTTGAGGAGTTGGCAGACAAAAAGAACAAGGGTGTCCTCTGCATGGCACCTGCTGAAAGGGTGGGTGCCTAACCCTGCCATGGTCACCAGGCAGGGCTGTCTTAGAAGAAGGAGGAGAGTCTCAAGCTGAATTTTCTTCTCACCCCGTCCCGCCTACTTGGGACGAACTTACTTTGCAGGCACAGTGAAGATTCGCTGATCATCTCTTGGTGAATAAAACCTTTGTGTGAATGCATGTGTATATAGGCTGTTGCTAATCCCCATCTTTCTTGGTCTCCTGTTTTGAGGTTAGTTGTATCTGGGATTTGCAGAGGGAAAAAGGATATAAAAGGGCAAGACAGGAGACCCTGGTGCCTGGATTCAGAGCCTCCTGCATTCCGGAGATCCCCAGAGGCCCCTCTCCTCAGACCCTTCAGCTCCAGAAAGCCATTGTGCTCTGTCCTGGCCTCTGACCCTGAGGCTCTGGGAAGCAGCAGGTTGTTGACACTTGGACAATCATTTCTTGCAAGGCGACTGCCTCCCCCAGGAGCTCTCCTCTCTGCCTCAGGGTGGTGACTGTTCCCCCAACCAGGACAGAGAGAGGAGGCTGAAGAGGAGGGAAATTAGTTCTCAGTCCAAGTAGGAAGAGGTACCTCAGTTTCAGGCTTCTCAGACAGCTCCCACAACTTTCCCCCTCACCTGCCACCTGCCAGAGTACCCTCCAGGAAGATGGGTTCAGGAAAAGTCTGGTTTCTGACACAAGATTTCCTGGCTTTTTTGTTGTGTGTCTCTTGTCTGTCTGGCGAACCCTGTATTTCTCCATGGAAGATGTCTTTCTGTGTGCCTATTGCAGTCACAGGAACAAAGAAATTTCTAGCCCTAGTGCACTACTTTCAAGGAGCAAGATATCAGGAAAATCATTAGTCCTTTCAGAGGCTTG
The DNA here is from genome assembly GCF_012274545.1 of Fukomys damarensis. NCBI lineage: Eukaryota > Metazoa > Chordata > Mammalia > Rodentia > Bathyergidae > Fukomys > Fukomys damarensis. The sequence goes on from NW_022900928.1 coordinate 62,391,323, forward strand.
TTTCACGCCTTGGTACAGAAGGGTCAGATAAACCCATTGTCTTGTTTTACTTTGTTTTTTGGTATTGGGGGATCAAACTCAGGCCCCTGGGCCTGTCTCCCTACGACCTACCTTGCAAGGACCTGCCTGTGAGACAGGCACAGTGCCACTGAGCTGAATAAATCCCTGACCCATAATCCACTTGTCTGAGGGGCCTTTTGTGAGGTAAAGTGAAATAATATATTTGGAAGTGCTCTGCGCTCTGTGAAACACTCTGTACATGTATGATTTGATTATTGATGTCTTCTCTTGTAGCCAACATTGGTATTTTGTGTGCATGATTCTTAACAGTTTTTGAGTGTGAGTTCCTATGTATTTTCTCTTCCCCCTTTCCTGTCTAGGGCATTTTAGGAAGCATTATTCAAAAGCAGGTGGGGTGGGGAGGAGGGGATTTAAAATTGTTCAAGTACCACTTTGCATTCCTTTCACCTTGGTCTTAGTAGTAAGTGACTCTGACCCTGCAGCCAAGAGCTGGGATATTCTGTCCAAATGAAGGTGAGTCTGTCTCCAGCTGAGGGGCCCCATTCAGCTTGATCTGTTCTGTTTCTCCAGCAATGAGAAAAAAATGCTCTTGCTAAGCTACAGAAATATCTCCCTTGTGCTTTAATTCTGGAAGAAGCGGATTAGTGTGGCCATATTTAACCTTTGACCCTGAAACAAAAGCATTATCAAAATTGGTTACTAAGATTCTGTCTTTCCTCTCCCTGCCCCCACTTCCCTGTTGGTGGGGGCTAGTTTAGGATATTGGTAAACTTTGTCTGAGCAGGAGCAAATGCTCAGAAGGCCAGGGTAGCTTTAGAGACATTCTGGCCTGGCCAGGGCTCTTGGGTTCTAAGGTGGGTTAAAGGACAGAGGTAAGAATCTTGCCAATACAGTAGGGGTTTAGAATCTGTAGATTGGATTTCAAAAATCTTTGAAACTAGCCTAGCTCCTGGCATTCTTAGTGATTTAACTCTTATTAAGATGATACGCTGTTACTTAGACCCATATTATCAGAACTTTCTTTAATACCTTAGACCACCCAGCTGTTCTCTGACTTAAAAGCACTAGCTGGTTTGAAGGATTGATGTCCAGCATCTTCCCTTTCCAGGCAGAAATTCAATCTGCTTGGGGAGTCGGGTGGAAGCACGTCTAGACCCGAGTCCTTTTCCTGGGTTTAAATCTCATCTTCCCTGTCATCATGACCTGGGGCAAACCATTTGAACCTCAGCTGCCTCATCTGTGAAATGGCATGGTAATGACAGTGCCTGCCTCCTCTCAGTGTTTCTGCAGATAAGCAATAGGACGCATGTAAGGTGCTTAGAACAGTGTGTGGCATTTACTGTTTAGTGAATGTTGACTCCTACTATCAGTATTATCATCATTGTCGTCAGTTTCATAGTTTTTTAAAAAATTATTATTAATTGCGGTACTGGGGATTGTACCCAGGGCCCTGTGCCTGTTATATAAGTGCTCCTGCCAAACTACAGCCCTGCCCCATCATTGACTTTTCATCGCCCCCGCCCCAGATCGAAGTTGGCTTCTGCAGAAACACTCCACCCCTGCCAGTCCCTACCACACCGGTGCCTGGCTTTCTTTGCAGTGGTTTTCAGAGTCTCTGCCAGGCTGAAAGTTAAGGTTTGACTTCATTTCATACCAGGAAGTCCAGTTTGCAGTGAGAGATGGGAGGGAAAAGAGTTTTATAAGCTTGTGATGAAAGCTGTAAACTGAGATGGTCAAGGAGCTGGCCGGCCTGGTTTGGGATTATGGCAGGACCCGGAATGCTGAAGGGGCCTCTTTTTAAGAAGCCAGTGTCTATTTACAGTGTATCTCTCATAAACCCCAACACCAGGGTGAGGGCAGGAGGACTCGCCCTCCTGGCATGTGATTGATTATCTGGTATTTATGCCATTGAGGACTTGTCAGCGGTCTGGGGTCACAGGGTCATCTCGTGTGTCTTGCCGCCAGCCCACCTCCTTTTGTACAGTGTGGACCGGGTGCGCTGTGCACAAAACAGCTTTTTCTTTTCCTTGGGAAAAGGGGGAGGGGATGGAGGGAGTGTCAGTGAAATTTTTTTCAACCTCTTCTGAATAGTGTCCTTTTAATTCTAAGGAACTTTTAATTAAAAGTAGCAGGAAAATTCATCTTGAGAAGGTTTAACTTACCTTTAACAGCTACTTTTATGTCCCAAGAAGCTGAGAGTGATGTTGAAAAAAAGAGGGAAGAAAGAAAGAAAGTAAGGGGTTTTGTTGTGTCAGACATCTTCAGAGTTTCCCTGGAGTCCTTTCCACTCATTGGGGAGTGTGGGCTGGCTGGGGAAAGCAGGAAGACAAGAGGCTGCCCTCTTCACATAGCCAAAAACATACAGAAAGGATCACTGGTCTCTGGTTGGACTTCCTCAAGCAGTACTGATAGAGATGCTGACCTTCCACAGGGGAACTCTCACTACAAGGCTCTCAGCTATGAAGCTGCAGGGTCAGCCCCTAGGATAGCCTTTTCCAGGCCCTCTTTCCAAGTGTTCCTTTTGACATCCTGAGCTGTTTCCTGCAACTTTGGATGCCTCGCAGAGGTAGACATTATGTTGCCATTATCTGTTTTAGTTTGGGTACTGGAGCTAGGGAATGTCTTCTAGGTTCCTTGGGCTAGAGGGGCCACCAAAGGACCAGCAGGCTCCTTTCCTGACTCTGAGCCAGCAATCTGTGCTCATGTGATCCAGAGGAATTGGCATTTCCTAAAAATTTCCAGAGAGGAAAGCTGTGTCGTACGCTTGGAAGAAAATGTCAAAGCCCATCCCCAAACCCTTGTCTCTCTGGTCTGGATGTCCTGTAGTTGCTATAGCTCAGGAACGGTTCCACGGTCGCAGGCCAGGACACTTCAGTCTGTGCCCTCACTGCTGCAGGGAAGTGCTGACTTGCTGACATCCCCCAACCCCTGGCTTTGGGACATCTTAGGAAGGAGAAAGCAGGCCCCAGGGACTGCTCTGACCCTAGTACTCAACTCACTGAACCTCAGCACAAACCTAGGCAGAAACACAGTTTACCTAGAGTTAGCTGTTTGTAGGAGTGTGAAACTCATATTTCACGTATTCCTAGGTTTGTCCTCCCTACCCACCTCTCTACAAAAATGCAATACGAAGAATTGTCTTCTACAGAATAGCTTTAGAAATCCTAATTCCTTTCTATTTCCTCCATTCCCATTCAAGTTAAATTAGTGAATGCTAATTTGGGCTGATGGGGCTCCACTGTGAGGAAGGGATGAAAACTGTCAGATGTGCTTCTTGCTCAGGAGAGGACTGGAGTTCTCACTGAAACCACTGAGTGCCATGTACTATTCTAGCACCTGACTTAATTTTTAAAACATTTATTTCTCTGATAAGCTTTTCAAGGTGAACATTCTAGTAGTGTCAGATGAGGAAGACCAGGGCTGACCACGGGTAACCTTCCCTTGGGGTATATATGTAATAACCATGCTAGCTAGTATTTCTTAAACATTTGCTTTAAATAGCACTAAACATTTTAAACACATCTGCTCCTTCAATCTACAGAAAAATCCCTATGAGATAGCTATTATCCTAGTTTTACCAAAGATGAGAGCAGCACTGAGACATCAGGTAACTTGCCTGAGGTCAAAAGACAATAGCAAGCGATAGAGTGGGATTTGACTCACAACAAATGATCACAGAGGTCATACTTAAAACTACTTTTCTACTCTGTCCTTAAGTTGTGGAACAGAGCTGGAATCCAGTGCCTTCTTATGCCAGTACTCTTGTTTTAGTTTGTCTTTTTTCACTATCCTAACATAAATTTGCTGGGGAGACATTATATAGAGAAATATATAAATCATCCAGAGACCTGCAAAAGGTCACTGTGTAATCATACACCAACCTGGGTAGTGCATGGAGAGGAAATGACATTTAGCCTCATCTCTGAACACCCAAGTAGGGGGACAGAGCCTTCCTCTCCTCTCCACCTCAGAACTTAACACAAGGGTCCCTTCCACCCTTATATTTATGTTGTATTTAGCTTCTCCATTGAACCTGTGAATCCTGTTGTCCCCTGAGTAAAGTGAGGCTGAAGAGACTACCTTGAAAAGACTTAGTGTGTCTTGCCAGAGGATTCAAAGCCCTTGAGTTTTGTAGTTTTTGGTTTTTTTTTTTTTTTACTTCA
>NW_022900928.1:62395773-62404512 GCF_012274545.1 Fukomys damarensis
TAGTTTTTGGTTTTTTTTTTTTTTTTTTACTTCAAAATCCTTTTCCTTTCCTGAAACAGAGGAAAAAGGCACCAAGAAAACCTGGACTACTGGATGGGAAAGTTGGTCCCCTTGTTTTTGGCTCCTGTTGGGAGTCATCTCTTTGATATAAAGATTTTTGGATTTGTGAAGTTAACTGTGTCCACTTAATTAAATTTATAATTCAGCAACAAAATGCTGAAAAGAATGGTCTTTTATGTCCCTTAATGAGTGCTATAAAAACAAGTGGTGAATCTAATTTTATGAATGATCCTTTATGACTCACCTGATAACTAGTACTTGTTCAGCACAAAAGACCCATAACTCAGGCTCGCCTTGCATTGGCTGCCCACAGCAGTGGGCTTGTGTTGGACTCACCATCCTGCTCCTGGAGGGGCTTGGCTTCCATTGTTCTTCCATCTTCTCCCTTGTCTAGTGGAGGACCTGTCCTCATTCTGAGTGACTGTGGAGAAAGGTCACTTGACCTGCCCCACCAGCATGACTGAGAACTTGAAGTTCAGAATTAGCTCTTACTGAGAAAGAGAAGGGGAAAACATGGCAGCTCACTGAGATGACTCCGGTGGGGAGGGCATTGATTCAGCCTACAGGTTGCCTGGTGTGCTAGGAAAGACAACAGAAACTGAGAGAAAGCCAACAACAAGAGGCAGAAACCTTAGAAATGAGAGAGAAGCAGCAGCAGCAGCTTAGGTTAGACATCGGTGAGAACTTCTGGAGTTGAAAAGGCACTCCTAAAAGCTGCTTTGTGGGCACATGCCATTAAGTTTTTAAAACCTTTCGTCATCTTTTATGTTTCAAAAGCTTAATTTAACCATGAGTAATCTTCTCTGGGATATATATCTAATAACCATGGTAGCAGATATTTCTTAACACATTTGCTTTAAATAGTACTAAACATTTTAAACACACCTGCTTCTTCAATCTATATAAAAAGATCCCTAAACCTGGTCTGTCAATTCAGGGAGCTCAGGACTATGGGAAGGCAGACACATAAACAGGGTATTTTAATGCTGAGTACTGAGTACAGTGATGGAGACATTGGTACACAGAATACTGTGAGAGCCAGAGGAAATTACTTTATGATTACAATCTTAAAAGCTGTAGATGTTGGTTAATTCAAGCATTATCAATGAACACTGTTTAAGAAAGGTTGGCAGGCACCTCCCATCTGAAATGGTCAGCAGCAGGAGGTTGTACTCAGTGGGCCACGTGCCACCTATTATGTCAACCCAGAAAATGAAAGAGCTTTGGGCAGCAGGAAGCCCATGGACAAAGCAGCTGGGCTTGGTGTGTAGGAAGCTGTTGAAGGATGGCCAAGGTTATCTCAGGTGCAAACAGGCCCTTAGAGCCTCAGTAAACCTTTTCCAGGGACAATAACCTGTGAGGAGGACAGATATGCTGTGCTCCTAGCCTTCTTCTCAGACCCCCTGCCCCTCCCATACATGTGAACCTATAAAGTCAGCAGCTTTGGTAAAAGATGGGTAGTGGCAAATGCACACACATCCAAATCTGAGTGTGAATTACTTCCTGGCAGAGCTGGGGAGGGCATGGGCTGGGCAGCCCGTGTTTGAGTCTCAACTCTGCCAGCCCTAAGCCAAGACTAGCTGATGGGATTCATTGTCCCTTACTTTTCTACTCTGGCTTTAAGTTGTGGGGCAGAGCTGGAACCCAGCACCTTCTTATGCCAGTACTCGTGTAATGACCCAGATGGACCTCCAGGAAGAAGGACATATTTGAGAGGCAAGCATGGAGGTCCAGGTTTGGATACTGTGACTATAGGTGCATTTGGATAGAGGGATTTTACACTCAGCAGAGAGGTCCAAGATGGAGTTAGTGGCCTCCAGGGGCCATTGAGACCTTGAGAGTAGAGCTCACCCAGGATAGGTTGGGGACATGAAGCATCATGGGTTAAGGCAATAGCAAGTGTGAATAAAAGTCAGGGCAGAGGATATTGATCAGCAAAAAGGATCCTCTGTGGGCTTCCTGGAAAGTGGGGCAAGCAAGGAGCAGAGCACATGGGGGTGGAGGGTTCTTGTTGGAGGAGCTTCAAGGTATGGCCTGGTGCAAGGATTCCCAGGGACTGATGGGACTCTGGGATAATGAGGCCCTCTGCTGGCCCAGCCCTTGGTGTTCTCAAGCCCCAGGGACAGCCCTTGAATAGGCCTTGCCCTTTGAGCTTAGAGCGTGTGAGGCTGCACGGGACCACATCTACCGTTCTGCTCTGAGGGGGACCGGCCAGTCAGTCCTATGGGCTGTTCTCAGAAAATTCTTAGAGAAGGGCATGCCTTGCTGCACAGACCTTCCTGGCAGTCTCAACCTCCTCGCTGGTCCCACTGCCCCATCCCATTGCACCTGTGTCTCTTTTCCTGAGGTTTATGATACTGGTTTTTTCTCACGTGTTCCATGTCTGGAGGGAATGTAAGCACTCTGGTTCCTTCCAAAGGAAGCAGTGAACAGGAACCTTGGACTCTGTCTCATGTGGGCTTTATGTTCCCTGGGACCCTTCTTCGACTTGCCCTCTCCCACACTGATCCCAAATGAACACTTCATGTGGGATGAGTGTCCTGACTCCCACCCCCAGTCCTCTCCTTCAGTGGCTTGGCACTTGGGGACCAGCTGCCAGAGTGATTGACATAAAGCCAATCTATAAATAAAGTCTTTTTCTTTTCTCATAAAGACTTTGTGGTTGAGTTTGCCTTCAAGGTCAAGATCAGACCTTTCTAAATAAACACATATCAAAGGATCATTAGCAAAGCAGCACTGTTAAATTGAGATATTAACTTCTGTCAACTGCGTGTTTCTTTTTTGTTCTGTAACTCATGACTGCAGTAGGTTTTTATTATTTTGTCCTTAGGCAGTAGCATCTGGCTTCTGTAGAGACTGTAAAAATTAAAAAGCAGCACAAATCATTGGAAGAGAAAAGCAGTAAATTCAATGATAAGAATTTAAAATTAAAATGTTTCAGTGCTTTTATATTCTGCAAAAGATGAAATGAATGAGTTTGTTGTCTGTTGTCATAAACCTAACCCAGCTAATCGTCTGCATGAGTTTTTCTGTCTCCTCCACTCATCACCATCAATTCTGTCTTGGCATGAGGCGAGACATAAAGTAAGAGCTGTGTGTGTGTGTGTGTGTGTATGTTTGTGTTTGTGTGAGGGGGGTTCGGTGGGGTGGCATGGGGGTTGGCACGGAGTAGCGATACACGGATTCCTTTTTCATCTGAATGGAAGAGACAACAGCAGAGAGTGTATCATGTGGGAATGAGGGTGGGGAAGGAAGAGCTGAGGATCAGCACATCCCTGTAGATCAGATCTCCCTTTTATCTTCACCCTTTCTAGTTAAGCACAAAACAAACAAAAACTAAACAAGCTAAACACAACACCTGCAAGTCATCGACATAAGCAACAACGGCAACTAGGAGAATCCAAGTTAAATTCTTTATAAGTAATTTCCTGGGCAGGTATAGGATGCTGGCTGAGGGGTCCTTGCAGGTGACGGGCTCTTTCTCATCGCAGGGATTCCCAGGCCTGTGGCTAGGCTACTGAGGGATCTGGTTAAGCAGCATCTTAGGCTCTTTACGCCAGTCAGAAGATTTAGGGTTCCTGTGTTGAGGTCATTCATTCTTATTGCAAAATCAAGTTGTGACTCTGAGCCTAGCTATGTCATGGGACATGAAGGAGATAAAAGTACATCGTTTTTCTTCCCTGCTCTGGAGAAACTAACTTTGAAAAAGAAAAGATATGTACCCTATTAAACACGTAGAGGACAATTTAAGGCAAATTCACATAGGGATGGGAGATACGATGGTACTGCCTCAGCCATATGTAGAAGTACAGGGAGCATGTGGTAGGGCTAGTTCTAGGGGAGCTTATAGGACCAGAGTTGCTTTGAGTTACTTTTGCAGTCTTCTCTGGCTTGGGCCCTGGCATCCTGGAATCCCTAGGTTGAACACTGTCAGGGTGAGCTTACCCCATGTCCAAGTAGTGCTGTGGGGTTGGGAGCCTGAGGGCACATTGAGGGTTCCTTTCCTCTTAACCTGTCCGGAGCTAACCGCTGGGCCACAGGCGAAAGGCTAGCATGCTCTGTCCCAGATGAGCTTCTCCAGCCTGCAGACAGGTGAGAAAATAGGGCTGGGCCTTGGCTTCCATCAGAGGGCTTTAGGGATAGTGTGAGGCTGGAGAGCCCAGTTAAGTGGGTATGACTAAGGGTGTGACTCACTCTGCCGGTCATTCAGCTAGGACAGCACATTGTTCTCCGGGCCCAGATGGTCCTCAGAATAAATCAACTCAGGCTGAAGCAGGTTTCCAGTACAAGGAAAACAGAGCAACTACTTGCCTGCCATGTCGCAATGACAGAGCCCAGGTGCCTGGCCCTGTATGGCAGCCACTCAGTCTCTGCTGTGGTGTCAGAGTGGGGGATGTGTATGTCGGTGTGCATGAGTCCACGTACAGCCGCAGCTCTCACAGGCCCAAGTGTGTTGATGTGGGGAGGAGTATACAGAGACTTCTGATCCCTTCTCGGCTTTAGATTCCACCCCTGAGAGTTTTATAAGTGGTTATTCGTTTAACTTTGTCTCCAGCAGTGGATGGGAAGCCCAATGAGGCTGGGACTCATTAGTGTGTCCCCAGTCCCCACTATGCAAGTAAATAAAAAGAGAGCAGGGCTCAAGCATAACTTTTTTCCTCTCTGTTGCCTTGTATACCACTTTCCTAATTAATTAATTAATTAATTAATTAATACCTAAGAACATAAATGAATAATTCAGCTGTTCCTCATCTAGTTTCCCTCTGGAGGCAGTGGTGAGGACTGAATGAGATGGGATAGGACTACTCATTACAGTGTAACATAGAATTTGGGTGCAGTGGGCCTTTTATCTCCATGCGTGGAATGTTCTACAGATAATCTTGCTGTGAAGCAGAGCTCTCTGTCATACAAATGTTCCTGGTGGATGCCTCCCCCACTTTTCCTCATTGGAGACTGCAGTCATATTCAGGACACAGGCCAGAGGTGAGCACCACAGGGTCTTGGCAGCTTTTCTAGCACAGAGCCCAACCGGCAACAGGAGTCTGCCCTTTCTCCTCTCCTGTGGACTCCATTCAAAGGCTATACCAATTCCTCTGCCTTTACAGAAACCATTTCGGCTCCTTAGGAATGAGTATAGGGAGACATCAAGCTGTAATATCACTGAGTAAATAAGGATAATCAAACATACACTCCCTGGAGAGAGTTTTCTTTCTATGAAGATGTTAATTAATATGAATGCAGTGTGCTCACATGCCAAGGCAGCCTTTTTGTACAGACTGTGTACAACTTCAGATCCAGCACTGCCTGCATTATATCATTGGGATTTTCATCCTTTGGAGGGATGAGCTTCTTTGGAGAATCAAGCCAGGTCTTGTCTATTTAGAGATTAAATAATGACTTTGTCCTAACATTTTAAATTAAGTGCATAATAAACAAATGGCAGTGCAAGTAGATGAAGCCATCCTCCTTCACCACATGGCCCCTCTCTTGCTCCATCCTGACTTTCCACACTCTCCTGGAATTTCAGCTGACCCAAGCCCCAGGCTGCCAGAGTTCTATCCTTGGGTGATTAGGGGGTTGTTTCTTCCCTGTTCATGACCAAAATACTGACCATCACAACCACTCCCTGAGTGCTCTCTTCTCCAGGCCCCACAGAAGGAGAGGTGGACATCTGCATTCTCTGGCTATGCCAGGACTACTAGGAAGCTGAGGTCTGTTGGTTAACTCTCCTGTTCCCTGTATAGAAAGCACTAATGAAGCCAGTCAGTCCCAGTGATGGGCTGTGGGGAACATTCTTGGTGTACACATCTTAGGAATGACAGGGTCTTTCATTCTTGCTTTTCCCACTGATCTCCGGGGTTTGGAAAATCTCAAAGTACTTCTATCTGGATTCCAGTAGGAGCATTTTTGAAGGTTCATCAGATTCACTCTTCTCCCTGACTTTTGCTCAAATCTTCCAAAACCAAATTTGCTTTACCCAAGAAAACAGAAAGGGCTGTCCACCTGAAAACCATAGCTCCCCACTTTTCTTCACCCCACAGATGTTAAAAAGAGGAATAAGATAAATGCAGAGTTAATTTGTCTTTGGATGGTGGAATGATCAGGAAGTGGGAGTGAACAGAGTATCTAGGCAGGGGAAAGACCCTGAAAGTATATGGGCAGGACCAGGGGTCCATTACTGGGAGCTGGTAAACCCACAGAGGTGGCTTGTGTCCATGCATTTGCTACAAAGACACCTGCCATTATGTTCACCACTGACAGCTCCACAAAAACTTTGTGGTGTCCTTGGTGTCCAGGGCTGAGAACAACTCAAATGTGCCAAATCCTGTTTTATCTTTAAAAACATCTTTATTTATGTCTCTATTTATCTATCTCTAGATCTTTGGATGGTATTGGAGGTCACAGTTTATGTATGTTAGTGACATGGCTTTTGGAATTTTATTGGCAGCCTTAGTTTAGGGGATTCCCATCTCTTGTGGAAATAAAATCTCAGAGTGTTATATTATACATAATACATATCTGAGGAAATATGAAAACTTACCAAGAATGTTATTTGGGGGCATCCATTACCCAAATGCAGATGGTTCAGACACTTGGGGACAGCTTGTGTTTCTGAAGGCAGCCCAAGGCAGGTCAGAAAAAAGAAGTCAGAAGCATTCTTCAGGGACAGCTACAGGCTCTGGTCTGTGTGCTGCCAGTGGCCAGTAGTTGTTAATGACTTTGTCCTAACATTTTAAATTAAGTGCATAATAAACAAATGGCAGTGCAAGTAGATGAAGCCATCCTCCTTCACCACATGGCCCCTCTCTTGCTCCATCCTGACTTTCCACACTCTCCTGGAATTTCAGCTGACCCAAGCCCCAGGCTGCCAGAGTTCTATCCTTGGGTGATTAGGGGGTTGTTTCTTCCCTGTTCATGACCAAAATACTGACCATCACAACCACTCCCTGAGTGCTCTCTTCTCCAGGCCCCACAGAAGGAGAGGTGGACATCTGCATTCTCTGGCTATGCCAGGACTACTAGGAAGCTGAGGTCTGTTGGTTAACTCTCCTGTTCCCTGTATAGAAAGCACTAATGAAGCCAGTCAGTCCCAGTGATGGGCTGTGGGGAACATTCTTGGTGTACACATCTTAGGAATGACAGGGTCTTTCATTCTTGCTTTTCCCACTGATCTCCGGGGTTTGGAAAATCTCAAAGTACTTCTATCTGGATTCCAGTAGGAGCATTTTTGAAGGTTCATCAGATTCACTCTTCTCCCTGACTTTTGCTCAAATCTTCCAAAACCAAATTTGCTTTACCCAAGAAAACAGAAAGGGCTGTCCACCTGAAAACCATAGCTCCCCACTTTTCTTCACCCCACAGATGTTAAAAAGAGGAATAAGATAAATGCAGAGTTAATTTGTCTTTGGATGGTGAAATGATCAGGAAGTGGGAGTGAACAGAGTATCTGGGCAGGGGAAAGACCCTGAAAGTATATGGGCAGGACCAGGGGTCCATTACTGGGAGCTAGTAAACCCACAGAGGTGGCTTGTGTCCATGCATTTGCTACAAAGACACCTGCCATTATGTTCACCACTGACAGCTCCACAAAAACTTTGTGGTGTCCTTGGTGTCCAGGGCTGAGAACAACTCAAATGTGCCAAATCCTGTTTTATCTTTAAAAACATCTTTATTTATGTCTCTATTTATCTATCTCTAGATCTTTGGATGGTATTGGAGGTCACAGTTTATGTATGTTAGTGACATGGCTTTTGGAATTTTATTGGCAGCCTTAGTTTAGGGGATTCCCATCTCTTGTGGAAATAAAATCTCAGAGTGTTATATTATACATAATACATATCTGAGGAAATATGAAAACTTACCAAGAATGTTATTTGGGGGCATCCATTACCCAAATGCAGATGGTTCAGACACTTGGGGACAGCTTGTGTTTCTGAAGGCAGCCCAAGGCAGGTCAGAAAAAAGAAGTCAGAAGCATTCTTCAGGGACAGCTACAGGCTCTGGTCTGTGTGCTGCCAGTGGCCAGTAGTTGCCAAGTTTGACTTCAGGTCCCAAAACGTGGGTCTTTTTTGCCTGCCAACTCACAGATTTGACCGTGGAATAATATCCAGTAACTCTGTTCTGCAGCCTTCTCACCCAAAACTCTCGTGTTCTGTTGTGAAGAGACACCTGGGAAGTTCTGTGCTAGGGTTCATGAATGAGTACTTCCAAGTTGGGAGGAGAAACCACGCTCTAAGAGCATGCCCTGCTCTTGGGGGATATGAGTATCCACCTGATAGTCAAACACAGTACAAGATACATGCTAAACGATCATGTAGGCCCAGAAGCCTACAACTTACAGGGAGTCCAGGTAGATAGTGGATAAGTGGATAGCTGAGAAAGGTAGAAGGCGTGTTTACTTGTATTTGTAAGAATCAAATATGAATGGCTTGGTCTCTAGAAATTATAATCTGCCATTTCAGCCTTATAAATCTCAAATCTAGGGAGGAATTGTTCATTTTTTACGTTTTCATTTATAAATCCATTCAGTAAATATGTTTTGAACCTCTATTAGGTATCTAGTAGTATATTAGGCTCTGGGAATACACTGATAAAGCACAACAGAATCCCTGTCTTCTCCTTTCTAGGGAAACGGGTAAGTAATTAAGCAAGTCGTATGCAATTGAAATTGTTGTATTG
>NW_022900928.1:62404565-62440337 GCF_012274545.1 Fukomys damarensis
TACATGGATGGGGAGTTGGGGGCCTCCTAAGCTTTTATCTGAAGAATGAGAGGTTATTTAGTTAAGATGGTGGGGTAGTGAGTGGGGGGAAAGGGGAGGATGCCAAACTGAGAGCAAACATGGGCACATGTCCAGAGATGGGAGCAAACAAGGCAAGTTCATGGAATTGGAAATGGGCATAGGAAGGAGGACTAAGACCTGAGGTTGGAGACAAAAATAGGCATTAAACGGTAAAACGCCCCTGAAAAATCACTTTAAGTAGTTGGGCCTCTTTCCTGGGTACCATAGGAGCCGTTAAGAGTCTGAATCAGGAGAGTGACTTCATATGATGTCATAAAAAGTAACTTTGCACCCGTGTACAGTAAAGGGTTTAAAGCACAGGCAGGGAGACTAGGTAGGATGATGTTGTCACAATTTAGGGAAGAAATGATGGTAGTTTAACACAGATGCAGTAGGAATGGGTAAAAAAGTGAACATGAAGACAGTAGAAGACAGGAAAGTCGACAGTCTGTTGTGAGTGGTGAGACAAATCTCGGATGATCTTCCTCTCGCTTGAGCAACTGAGTAATAATGGAGTTGTTTACTGATGTGGGGAGCATGAAGGGAAGTATTTGAGTCGGGCATTGTGGTAATGCAGCACTCTGAGAGGCAGAAACAGGAGGATCACAAATTGGAGCCAAGTCTGGGCAACTTGGCAATTTAAGCAAGACCCTATCTCAAAGTAAAAAGGTAAAAAGGTCCGGGGATATAGATGAGTGTGAAGGTCCTTGGTTCAATCCCCAGGAGTGGTGGGAGTGAGGATTTTGTTATTGCTGCTAAAATGATGAACAGTTTTGATACTATAATAGCAAGGCCTGTGACATTCAAAAGAGGGGATACCTAGGTATGCGTGGAATTTAGGAAAGAAATATTCAGTGTACATGATCTGTTGGAGTCATCGGTGTATGAATGATTATTGGAGTCCGGGAAGTGGGTGAATTTACATAATAAGAGTTTATAGAGCCTGGTGTGGTGGTGCATGGCCTATAATTCCAGCTCTCTGCGAGGAAGAGGATCACAAGTTTGAGCCCAGTCTTAGGGTCTCCCTAATTCATTGAATTGCTATCTCAAAATTTTTTTAAAAAGGGTATGGGGATGTAGCTCAGTGGAAAGGCCCTGGGTTCAGCCTTCAGTACATCAGTCAATTTAATTTAATTGAAAATTAGGCTTGGGGAGGTAAATCAGTGTGAAGGCTGTGGGTTCACTCTCTAGTACCACAGATTTAGAAATGACTTATCAAAAACTGTTTTATTTTTCTGTATTTCTTTCCTTATTGCATGTCAGTTGATGATGAACAGTAAATTTTAAGCATGTTGTACATTTGTTTTCCATAATTACATGATTCTCTCTAGTAGTATTTTTCTCACGTACGTTAAGGTCAGAGATAGGAGCGAAGGCTTTCCTACACTTTTGTATTTGAAAAGGATTTCTGGAATGTAGATACTTAATTGTATGAGGTATATTTTTGGATAAGATCTTTCTTTAGTTACTACATGTGTAAGGTCTAATGTAGCATGTATTCTGTGATGAATAAAGACTGAAATTCCCACACACAAAAAAAAAGAAAAAAAAAAAGACTGTGCAGAAAGAGAATTTGGAGCAGAATTGAGGAAGCACAATGCATTAGCCAGTACAGCCCACCCTGAAGACCACGAAGGAATCCCTAGATAAAGGGGAGGGAGACCAGGTGAGAGTAGTCATGGAACCTAAAGGAAAAGGTTTCCAGAAGGAAGAGGTTGCTGGCTTGAAATGCTGCTGAGAAGTCCCTAAGAGGAAGACCAGACAATATCTGTTGGATTTAGGGACATGGGGCCATTGGTTATCAAAGCACATAGCTTTGGTCTCAGTAGATGATGGCAGTAGGAGTGAGATGATGTCGGGCCAAGGTGGGCAGGTACTTGGGAAGTGGAGGCAGTTGCAGGAGTGAAAGAGGGGTCAGTTACAGGGATGGAGGATAAGGTTTGCAGGGTGAGTACAGTGGGAGCGTAGTGGCCTGGGGAGCTCAGGAACTAGACAGAAGTTAGAGGGTGGTTGGACCATGGGTCTTGAGGAGTGCACCAGCAGAGAAGAACATAAGGAAAGGCTGCTGGGGACATGTATGGAGGGTGAAGCACCATTGTGGGAGGAACTGGATGGGAGGATTTGCAGGGTGGGGAGGAGGTTTGTATTGAACATTAGTGGAGCAGTGCCTGTGAAGCCCCTCCTGGGGTAGCCTGAGTACATTCATGGGTTCTGACTTAGTCCATCTTGTGCTGCTCTAACAGGATACCTGAGACTAATTGACAAGGACAGAAATTTATTTTCTCACAATTTCGAAGGCTGAGGAGGACAAGCTCAAAATGCTAGCATTTGGCGAGGACCTTCTTGCTGTGTTACCCCATGGCAGAAGACGGGGTGAAAGAGAGGGCAGAAGATGGGCAAGAGAAAGAGACAGTACAAGAAAGAGCAAAAGGGGCCCTAACTCATCCTTTTAAAAGGGACCTATTCCCATGATAAAAGCATTAGTCCATTCATGAGGATGCTGCTCCAGTGTCCATAACTCTACCATTAGGCTCCATCCCCCAACATTGGCACTGTAGGGGCTAAATTTCCAACACCTGAACTTTGGAGAACACATTCAAAACAGTAGGACGTAAGTTAGAACATCACAGTCTATTGATTAACGTATCTGTCCCCATCCAGCCTACAAGACCTGCTGTCTACACAACTACCATTTCTCAATGCCTCCCATATGTCATTATGATAGACACTTTTCATATAGTGTCTCTAATCCTCCTAGCAGCCTTGTAGGGTGGGTGCCATAATTCTAATACTAATGAAGAAACAAAGACACAGAGATAGTGGGTGATTTGCATGTGATTATATAGCTGATAAGTAAATGGCAGAGCTAGGATATGAACCAGGCTTCCTCTGGCTGCAGAGCCTAGGCTTCTCGCTATGTATCTCACAGACTGTAAGCTTCTTGGGAACAGGAAGTATTTTCCTAGCATTGCAGTCTGTGTTTGATGACTGCACAGAATTAGAACTCAAAAATGCAAAGTTCAGGAGAGTAAATGAGGGAGTAGTGCTAAAAGCAATTCCAGTACTATCTCCCTGGGGTAACGGAAGTACAGTACTAATGCCCAGAGAGATAAATTAAGATCACTGGAAGGAGGGAGGCAAGAACAGAAAGACTTGGCAATCAAGCAAACGCTGGTGGTAGATGACTAGAACAAAGGTGTCTCCTCTGGTTGTGACTGGGATGTGGAACTGCTTGGCTGTTGGCATAAGAGTCAGGCTTCGTGGCTCCATCTGCCATGGGGCCAATCTAATGTTCCAGTCCTGTCACAGAGCAGCCCAGAAACTTCAGAGCAGGAACTGAAGGTGGGGGGGAACCTAGGAAATAAAACCCACACTGGAGGAAAGAGCTCAGACCACTAAGTGACATTTAACTTTGCATTTCCTTTTTAGTGTCAGAATCTGAGGCTAGGTTCTCCCCAAACATTGCTGTAGAATGCCTGGGGTGGACTGTTTGCACGCAAGAGGGTACAGTGGGGAGCAACAGGATGCCTGGTATTTATCTGAGGAGCCGGAGCCCACACAACTTCCTAACATGGCCTTGAGGCTCAGGAGGGACCTTCCCAGAGACTCTGAATCTCTCCCCTGGAACAGACTTAGTGAATCAGGAAGACAGCCTATTAGAAAGGAGAGCATTCCTAGGTGGGAGGGAAGTAGGAGGCTGGTGGACCATGTACTATCATTTATTATTTTTCTTGACCAAGTTTGATTCCTGAATAAGAAAATGAGCAGTGTCTTCCTTCCAGGCTTTACATACCATTGCATACCTCCAGATGCCACATCAGAGCTCCTCCTTGGCTCCCAGGGCTCCCCTTCCATTAGTATTGCCTGCTTTCTCACCCCTCTCCTACCCTCTCTTGGCTCATTCCCTATCACTGTGGCAGGGCAGGAGGCCTGGTGAGCTCTGGACTCCTCCAAGGACAGCAGCAGATGGAATATATATGTAGCAGCCAGGGCAACACTCACCCCGATGTCCCCAGGGAGTCCTAGTGCCCTGGAGGCCATTGGTCTGTCACCCCAGTGATCCTCACCAGAATGCTCCTGCGGTGACCTATCTCCCACCAGTGTGTGCTCACCCCCTGTCTTGTCTGCTTTCTAGGGTTCCATGTGCCAGGGAAGGCAAGGTCAGTAGATGGGGAGGAGGTGGGGCTCATGGGGCCTTGAAGATTGAAGAGGCTTGAACAGATCAGAGCTTGGCCTCTATTTCATAGATGAGTGGAAGCCTAGAGATAAAAAAAATCCGTGTTTAGTCCTTCATCCATCTGCTCATCTTTCTTTCCATCTAGTAAATATTTAGGACCTTTATATGAAAGATGTTGGGGCCCTGCTCCCAAGTGGCATTTATTCTGAGAAGGAGAGGGAGATAACTAACCTGGAACTTGAAGGACCTGTGACACTCACTGGTATCTGAGCTGAGAAGAGAGATGGACCTCCCACAGTTAGTTACCTTTCAAAGGACCCCCCACCTAGTGACAGCTTCTTCTTCCTGGGTGACTTGAGCGTCATGCCTGTTCTTCATAGCAGATGAAAAGGTTTGAAGGAATGAACCCAATTTTTGATCTGGATATTTTGGGGCAGCTGAAGGGTTGGAAGGATATAGGTAGCTTTAAACCAGTCTAGACTAAGGGTTTGTTTTTATTTTTAAATATATACATATGTACATATGTGTGTGTGTGTGTGTGTGTGAGTGTATAAAATTGGCTGTTTCAACCATTTATCAGAGTATGATTCAGTGGCATTAATTGCATCCGCCTTTTTGTGCAGTCATCTTCACCATCTATCTCTGGAACACTGCTCATCTCCTGAAACACTGTACACTGACCACATCCCTCTTCATCCAACTCCTAGATGCGGATACTTAACTTCCTTGCAGGAGGTCCAGTGAAGCCTCTGAACCCTTCTTCATACTAATGTCTATACACGTGTGAAGTAAATATATAACATTATAATGAAGACTTGAAATACAGACATCTAAACATTTTTTGAAAAACCATTTGCAATACAGTACCATTCATGATTTCTGTTATCCTTTTAACTAGTGAGATCAAGCTATGGCTGAATAACCATGTTTTTTGCAGGAGTGGTTTGTGTAAATGACACATTAAGCTAACTGCAACATTTCCAGTGTGGGATGAAATATCTCTGATATCTGTTGGTAACTAGACATTACAGGTAGTGCTAACCTTAGTTTCTGCTGACATTCCTCGTTGAAAGAACTGCTAAATTTTAGTTGGAAGTTGGTAAGGATCCATGTCATATTTTCCCTTCTCCAAATTCACTAACATCTTGAGTTCCATTCTCAGACAGCTTAGGGGTCTCCTGGCTAATACATCTTGTTGAGACAAGAGTTTGCCCACCTTGTCTGCCTTAGGGAACAATGCATAGGGTGGGAGAAGCTGATGAGTAGGACCTGGACAGTGAATCCCTGTCCTGTGAGGGACATCACAGGAGCCCAGCCGCCAGCCTGCTGTCTGAAGGGCGGGGCCGCTGCCCTCTAGAAGTGTGCCTTCTGGCCGCTTCCCTGCCCCCGCCCACCCCTTGTCCAAAGGCTCCATGCAGAAGGGAGCCATCTGGTCCTTTGTGGACACATTTTCCCTGGTACAGTATCTTCTTGGTTTGAATGTGGGGCTGGGTGCCCTGGTGTCAGCAGCCCCCACCCTTGCAGCCAAGCCCTGGGGGTAGCAAATTGCGTCGGGGTGGGGCAAGCTCACCACATTGGGGAGCCCGTTGGAGTAGGGGTGAGTGAGGAATCTCTCAGTAACACCCACACGCACACTAGCACAGAAAACTGTTGAAGTGAAGTCAAATGTCTCAAAGTCAGATCCCTTTTTAGTATGAATTTGCTGTGTCTCATTCTGAGCACTAATTCCAATTTAATTGCAAGTGGCCTGAAGCCTCTTCAATAGGAGTAACAAATGGTTTGATTTTGTAAACTTCATCAGACTGCATTTTAAATGCGACACAGTAGCCCAACTCGAATGCCAATGAAGCACTGGAGTAGCTCTCTGTTTACTAATTATCCGTTTTTACTCCAAGCCACGCTGGCTGGCTTGTCTGATTAAATCGGATTTGTGGGATAGAGAACAGCTAGCAGAGTTTTCTCTATAGTAAACGAGATTGAAACTATGGGCCGCCTGGCTGCACACTGTAAATTATATTTCCTTTTAAAGGGGACGTGTCTCTTTTATTTCTCTGTCGTCCCTCCTGCATATTAAACTTTACAGCACAGAAACGGACCTGGCTATCTCTAGATGCAGCTTCTTGCCCTCCACCTGGGAGGCCACTCATTCCTTTTTTCTTCTTCCTCTCAGAAGAACTGGGAAGGGAGCTGGGAACTGAAGGCCATACGCTTCCTCACTGCTCACATCCCCTTTTCTTTTTAAGCCCCTTCTTTCTTCCCCCTCATACTGGGGTTAAGTTTTCATCTTTCCATTCTTTTAAAAGATACCTGGATCCTTAGGAAACACATTGAGTTAGCCAAAAGAGAGGTCTAACAGCAGAATTTACAGGGACCCAATGTGCACTGGGGTTTAGCTTTTCAGAAGGACTGGATATTGGTGTGATGGAGCTGGCCCAGGTAGGAATTAGGTGTAGCCTTGGTAACCACATTTGGAACAGCAAAAAGAAGAAAGTTAATTTCTGAAAAAAATAAATGTGTTCTTTGGGTCCACCCTGGAATGACATTCCTCTGCTCCAAAGTAAATGAAATCAGAAACACCTGGTGTGGTCCACTGGTGACAGCTGTATGGTACAGGTACTGGAGAGATAAGCTTTGGTCCTTCTGTTGGAAGGCGGGGACAGCTTTAAGGGGCAACTGGGATGTACTCTCCTGAGAGCCGTCTGGCTCTGGGATCCGGCTGAGAGTTGAGCTCTCAAAGTTACTTTAATTGTTCCTTCCTCTGTCTCCAGGAAAGCACAGCAGTGTCTACTCCTGGTTCTTCCTGCAGATGTACAAACACACACACACACACACACACCATGAAAACCAATGCAGTGTGCCCTAAATGAGGTATGAAGCTTGTGCTTCAACTCTGCTATACTGAGAATTTAACTCTTGCGAGCTTGATCTGGCCTGCTTTCACTCTCCATATCTATCTTTGTGCCCAGACCTTTTTTACATTTTAATTTGCTTTTGAATGTCCTGCAAAATTAACAATGTACACTTTTCTCTTTTTGGCCATTGTGTACTGTACAGTTTAAGAAGGCCTCACCCCGTCTCCAGTAGCCTGGTTACCGAGGGAATGAATGGCTACCACTCTCAGGCCTACAGTCCTCCTTTTAATTGTTGACAGTAAAAAGCATTTAAATGCTGCTTAATTTGTAATCATCTTCTGGAAGGGAAGGAGAGGAACTATTAAAATGTCAGTAAAATGAATACATCTTCTCTTTCAGGGGGTTGTTTTGTTTACTTACATGGTTTTTCTTTTCATTGCCCAGTGTTTATCCGATATTTAAATGGCTCTGAAACAATCAGTATTTCATTTATTTTGAATTTCTATCTCCCTAGCCTCTGCTACTTTCCATGCTGCCTCTCTGTGTCTTTTGTCTTACCCTATCTCAGTCATCCACAGCCTTCTCTCCTACCTGGGCCCCCTGCTGCCTCCACCTCACTGTCTCTAGAATACATTGGAAATGCCTGGAAGTGTTATATAAGAGCCAGCTGAAGTGTTAAAAGACCCTGCCTTGGTGTCCCAGTTCTTCCCTGGGAGTCTCAGCTGACTCCGTGTGAGCTGCAGATATTAACTGTATAGAAAACGTTTTATCCACTTGAAGGGCCCACCCAGCTCTGGGCACACCCTGAAGAATTAAGTGCCTACTGCTGGATGCTGGCTAAGGAGATGGAGCCACTTCCCAGGTCTGCTTCCAGGAAGTCTGCTTTCTGCCTTCTGTGTGCAGTTGCTCTGTGGTCTTGCTATACCCTGGTACTGGGCGTGGGTGAGAAAAGCCCGTCTCCTACCCTCACCCTGTCCACCAGCCCACATGGCCTCGGGCATCCTCAGGCTCAGCTACTCCAGAGTTGCTCACCACATACATGTGTGTCAGTGCTGAGTGGTCTGCAGCACCTAACTGGTGGCTCTTAGAGAAGGAGCCTGGCAGTTCTCTCAGGTCTTGCTTCTCCATCTTTCTACGAATGCTGACCTCACAGTATGGCTTGGGTGAGGTTAGACCTGGATCAGCACCCAGCATGTGTTCCATGTCAGATCCTTCATCTGTCTTGCCCGTTGTGGTTGCTCTGCCAGCTGGAGATGGGGTTCCCATGGAAGCCTAGGAATTATCTTTAATTAAAAGAAAACTTTGAAGAGAAAATGCTGAAATGCATCTCAGTGGGAGAAAGGACCATTCAGAATGCCAGCTTCCTCTGTAAAAGGCACAAATGTGAATATTGTGTGCATGTTGGGGTGCCCTGCAAGAATTTTCCACTCCCCCTTCCTTTTTCTCATGGAGAAACTGAGGCCCAGAGAGGTCCAGTAACTTACCCAAGGATACACAATGAGCTGGACTTGAGGACAGGCCCTCCAGCCAAAGACTCTACTGCTTTTCACTCTTCATACTCTTCTGGGAGCTTGTGTGAAAGTCAAAAGGGTAGGGCAATAGGGCAAAGCCATCCTGACTTCTCACTGTATCTGTGGTACTTCTGAAAGCCCTCAAGACCAGTCCTCAGCAGCTTTCCCAAGAGTAACAAGCCTCCCACTGTCCTCAGCAGCCATAGGCAGCAGGCAGTAAGCAGTGAGGCAGGGAGGACTCAGAGGAGCTAACTATGGTTTGTGTTGAGTTGTGACCCTACCCTCTATTACGGTTTATATCTAGACATCCCCCAAAGCCTCATGTGCTCACAGGTGGGGCTTTTGGGAGATAACTGGATCTTGGGTGTGTGATAGTCATCAATGACTATCACTGATGGGTGTACAGCTGGGTGTGATGTTGGGAGGTGAAGAGGTAGGAGGAGGCAGGTCACTGTGGGTGTGGTTTGGAAGGGTGTATATATATATATCTCCTCTTCTCTTGATCCCTCTCTGCTACCTGCCTGCCATGCCATGAACTGTTTCTCCTCTGCTGTGACCCTCTGCCATGCTGTCCTGCCTTGGAGCCAACCAACTATGCGCTGAAACTTCTATAAACTATGAGCCAAAATAACCTCTCCTTGTTCAGCTTGTGGGTGTCAGGTATTTTGTCTCAGCAATAAGATAGTAACTAAGACACCCCCACCCTAGATGAGAGCATTAGGAGTCCTTTGGTTTTGGAAACCCAGAATACATTCAGGTGACTGCCTTTCTTTCTCCTTTGAGTTTTATTCCTGCAGTGCAGAGAAACTGAGGAAGATTGCTCTTCTCTTGAGTCTTGGAGGGGGGAGTCAACAAAATGCCCACCTATTGAAACCCCAATCCATCCTTTTCTCAGACTGGTCTCATCTCAAGGAACCTCTCCCCAAGTTGGGAAGTCCCCAATGAACCTTGTACCAGGTGTTCCGGGCCTGGGCTGGTCAGCGGCCCTGCGTTAGGCCGAGTCAGGCCTCTGCAGGCTGCACTTCTCCTCCCAGAGCTGTTGAAGTTGGTCCAGTTTTTCAATCATGGACCAATTAGTTTCACAAATGGGGGCTCCTGTGGTGCCAGAGCACATTTGTTCCGGGCCTGCGCACTGGCCAGGCCCTATTGTCCTGCCTCCCACCCCAGTGTGGGCCCATTGTCCTTGCCCCCAGCGGGTGCTACTCACCACTGATTTATATGGGCAGGCATCCTGCGGGCTCCAGGCTACACTTCCACAGCTGGCCGAGGTGCTTAGGGCCGTGGACCCCCTGACCTTTGCCCCAGTCCTGCTGTCATTTTGAAAGTTACAAACCAGAAGGCTGCATACCTCTCCGGATTTACTTTCTACCCTAACCCCACCCCCATACACATGCGCACACGCATGCGCTCACACCCTTCTTCTTGGTCTCATGGTGGAAGTTTCAGTTCGTTCTGGAATATCTGAAAGAGTCCAGCAAGTGGGACCACTGGGCCCACTGGGAAGAGGACAGGGTTTCTAGAGTAAGTAAGTAGAGGTACCGGAAGATGCAGTCAGTCTCTACTGATGTTCTGGAGGCCTCTGCTTCTCTGAATATGGATTTTAATCCTCATGGTCATTATTAGTTCAGTGACTGCTGCAAAGCTGGGAGGAATGAGGACCCTACTCCTATCGGGTTGGCACTGTCAGGGAACTAGGGTTCCATTTTTCCCGTGGTGCCTTCTCTCTGAGGGGCCCCTGCACCCCAGGAAGGAGTCCAAGCCTGCTGTGAGGTAGTCAGGCATAGCAGAGTGGTGGCTGTATAGCGACACCAGAGCACCGATCGGTCTCCTTGTAACCCTTTTATTTTCTCTCACTTGCCAGCCAGACTTCCACCTCTTTTTTTCCTCTTTACCTTCTTTCCTTTCTCTTCCTTTCCTTCTCTCACCCCCTGCCCTGTTTCTTCCCTTCCTCAGCTCATCAGTTGGAGTGATTGACAAAATTAGTAAATCCATTCATGTTACTTTTATTGTGCAGTCTCAATAAATCCCGTGTGTCCGGGGCGCACCTTAATGAGCTAGTGAGCTGACAAATTTGTTTACTGTAGCTGGAGGTGCCGAGTAATGAAATGCGCTTGTGTCTGGGCTCACTGCTAAACAAATACACAGTTTCCGGGAGCTGGCTCTGCTGGCTGCCACTGCCTGAGGAGGCAGCAACATTCCCCAAGAGACAGGAAGTGGGGTATTTGTGTGTGCGTGTGTGTGTGTGTGTGTGTGTGTGCGCGCGCGCGTGTGTAAAGGCAGTCACCCATCTATTGCTTAGTTTTAAACAAATTTGAATCGGCTCCCTTTTTTGTTATTCATTGAGCACCCTTCTGTTCTTTGGAATTATGATATGATTCCCCCTGCCCCTTTGGAAATGGAAGGTTTATAGAGATTTGTAGTTGCCTTCCAAGATTCTCAACAGTAGAGAAAAAGGGAAAGTGGGGAGGGAGGACTGGATAAGGACACTGAAAAATTGACAAGGCTAAAGTTGATGATGGCTGGATGCTGAGGTTTTCGGTTTGCTTGGTTAGGGCAGATGTGACTGAGTGCCCCAACCATAGGTGATTCTCTGTGAGTAAAGCTAATGTAGTTTGAGACAAACCTTCCGACATGTTTTCTCAGCCATCCTACCCATATTGGGAGGGCAATCATAGGCAATAGAGGAATAGTAGCAACTATCAGACATTCCCAAGGGAATGGGCTGACACATCCTTCAGCTGGGCAGGCTGGACCCTCGAAGACCCTCGAAGCTCTTCTGAAGAAGGCGTGGAGTTTAGGAGCTCAACCCAAGTGGTCCTGCCCGCCAGGTCCAAGAGAAAGACCATGGGAGAACTGAAGAGGGGCCTGGGCTGTTTCTCCAATAAGTGCTCAAAAAGGAGCCAAGCCCTAAATGGTGGCACAGAGGACATCAAAGGGAAGAACCACTGCAGAGGTCACTGGCTGGGCTTTTGTTTCCTCTTTCTGCTCTTTGAACCTTCATCCAGCTTTCTCCATCCTCTTAAGATGCAGACAGCCTTCCTGCCTCAGTGTGAGTCAGCCTGTGCTGCTGTCTCTATCTGTATTGCTCAGGGGATGATGAAGCTTTGCCACCTTTTTCAACAACAACATGGGGCAAAGGGAGGGGAAAGATGGGGGAGGAAGAGAAAGGCAGCAGCTTAAGTCATGGTTCTTGATATGTGATCACAAGATCACATGCTCATGGCTGGAGATGGCGTTTTAGGAGAGAGTAATACTGGAGGTCAGAGAAACAGAAAGACATGTCTGAAGGATTGGGGGCAGGAGGTAGTGAAGAGTGGGAGATATTTCTAGTTTAAATAAAGGTTTTAACATCCCCCAAATTTAATATTTTCTTCCTGTGGGGAGAAGCAGCTGATTAGGGTGGCAGCTTCTCCTTGTTGTGTGTGGTTGGACGAAGGAAGGCCATCTGTGGTACACACACACACACACGCGGGCCTACACAGCCCGACACATGCACACATAGCAATCCCAGTCTTCTTACCAAGAAAAGCTAGAGTATATTTAGATCCCTCTGCTCCTTTGATTAAGAAACTGCTTATAAAGGGAGATAATAAGAGCCTTGCTCCAAGAAGGTGTAGCACCTGAGCATCTTCTCCAGCTGTGTGCCCCTCTGATCCTGCTCCTTCCTTTCTATTAAAGAGCTAATTGGTATGGAAATGGCACAGGTGTAAACATGAGGGGTTTTGTGTCTCATAATTTCAGGCCCTGTCATCACCTGGGCAAAATGAATACCCTAGATCTGTGTCACTGCTCCTACCTTCTGTTCCACCCTGGCCTGGCTTTCTCACATCTTTTGCTAAAATTAAACTTGTTTTAAATAGAGAGTGTGAGTTTTACTGGCATACATCCCAAACTGTTCTGTCCTTGGGGTCAGTTGTATCACAGTCTCCTTCAATAGGATTATGATTTAAGCAGATCCCAGAAGTATGTGTATGTCCTGTCCACATCACCAGATCCACATTTCAGGTTCATCTTTACCATACCCATTCTCTGCCTAGTTCACAGAGAGGAAGTCCTGGTTTCCTTGAACCAGTCAGTTCATTCCTCGGGCAGAAGCTGATTTTTGTATCTGATTTTGTGCATTGAAATTTACAGGTTGGTAAGAGCAATGTATCTGTTTGTATGTACATACATTTTGAAGATTAATACACTGAAAAATATTTTTGTCACTTGCCTCTATGTACTATAAAGTTTGTGTTGGAAATAGCAACTTAGTTCTGAATGCTCTGTCCTCAGTAAAGAAACTGAGGTCAAGGACTATGTTAGTCAGCTTTCTGTTACTCTAACAAACACCTCAGATAATCAGTTTATAAAAGGAAGAGCTTATTTTGACTCATAGTTTTGAAATTTGCAGTCCATTTTCAGTTTTGGCTTTGTTGCTTTTGGCCTTGTGGTGAAGCAGCACATCATGGCTGGAGTGTGTGGTGGGACATAACTGCCTATCTCATGGCCAGGAAATGAAACAGATAAAAAGAGGAGGAGTTAGGGTCTCATTATCCCCTTCAAGGGCACATTGCCAGTGACCTAAAGACCTCCGCATACACCCTGCCTCTTAAAAGTTACCACCACTTCCCATTAGTACCACCCTGGGGACCAAACATTTAACACATGCGCCTTTGGGAGACGTTCCAGATCCACACTACAGCAAGGCCAACAGCTACCTGTCCAATGATCACAAAGCCAGGAAGAACTTTACCTCTGGGTCAGAAGTGGAGTCTTCAGACCTTTTATTGTTTGATGTCATAAAACTGGTTCTTCAATGGTCTTGGTCTTTTCTTCTGAACAGCAGAGCTCAGACGTGGTCTGAGTCCTGCCAAGCCACCAGAGAGCTGCCTGTATGTAACTTTGCATTACCAATTTCCAAGGAGAGTCTTGTTGGAAGCTGTTGGTAGGGTCTCTTTGCAGATGTTGGCCTGAGCTTTTTCCAGCCCAAACTGTGTCTCTACCGTGACTCTTGTCACACCCCTCCCTTATCCTTTGTGATGGTCCTGTGACCCTTATTTATCCATCAGTACTACAAGCTGTTGTTCAGGGCCTACTGCAAAGTGCTGTTCGTGTTGGGAATGCAAAAATGATTAGAATATCTCCTGCTTTGGAGGCTTTTACAATCTTGGAGACAGAGCTGAATGTCAAAAATAGATGCAAAAACTGCTCTTATGTGTTGTAACAGTGAGAGTTCAGAGGAAGATGATGGCCGTGGACCATATCCTAAATAGTATAACTCAACCAAGCAAGATATCTTTACTAGGGTCCATTTCCTGGAAGAAGAAGGAACCCAGAGTTGCTAAAACAACTGAGGCTTGTATATTGTGCAGGGTTGCTGTGATTCGTGATCCAGGTTGTTTACTGCACAAAGGGTGTCCAGCTGAGGGGGAAGTGGAGACTGAAAACTGCCCTCTTCTTTACTGGCCAGACATGAGCATCTGTGCCTACCCAGAAGAGGAGATGATTTACTAGTTCAGACAGAGAGTCATCATTTGGATTGCATCGGCTCTGTGACCACTTGATGGTTAGAAGGCTTTCCATGTGGATATTTCATTTGATGTTCCCACCAGCTGTAAGCACTGTGGCAGGTGACTTGCTCAGGGTCCTAAAGTAAGAGAGGTGGCAGAGCCAGACTTCTGCATTTTCCTTCCTGTGTCTTGCTGACCATATGACTGCTGAAAGCCATCTCCATCCAGTTGGAATCCTCTTCCTCCCCAGGGGAACCAGCCATCTCTGCATGGCAGAGGATGGAGCTCAATTTCGGGAGCTCAGTCACTGAAGGGAGCAGAGTGCTCTAACGCTGCTGGGCCCCCTTGCCTGCTGCACATCTGACTGCAGCTAATGAATTGCTAATACAATTTTCTAGATAATTTTATTTCCATAGTCCCACATTTTAATGTATTTCCAAAAGCTAGCATTTATTTGTTTAATCTCCCAGTGTAATAGAATCTGCCCTGACTCATCATACATGCGAACAATCAGCTAGGCAGAAACGACAGCAAATTGTTTAATAACTCAAATTGCATCTCTAGATTTTTAACTTGCATGCACCAATAGCTTTTCTTCTGTCTCATCTACTTTCCCTCTACCCTTTCCTGTTTTTCTTTTTTAACAAATGCTTTTTGCTCATCAAGACTGTTGGTCTCCAAGTATGAGAACGGGACAGTGGATACAGGCCTTATGAACCTCCTTCTCTTCCTCCTAAGCCTCCGTTGGTGGCTAAGTGACTGAGGAGGGCTCCTGTCCCTTGTGTGATGTCCCAGGAAGGAGAAGAAGGCCACTGGAGGGACAGAATGGCATTTCCTTTTCATATAACTTTGAACCCGTTGACAGGTTGTAGAGCTGGCCATATGGGGCTTGGTGGATGCTACTCTTTGCTGTTGGAGCCCACGCCCAAATCCTGTTTTGATACCTCCTTTGGACTTCATTTTTCCACCTCCCCAACCTCTTCCTGTAGTAGCACAGGAACCATCAGCTCCCTGCTTCCAACTACCTGCACCGGCTGTTGGTTCCTTGCTGTGGGCCAAGGCATCACCCTTCATTGCAGGCTATAGCAGGCTTGCACTCCTCTCTTAGTGTGTTTGGATTGCTGTAATGCATTTCCATAGACTTGGGAGACTTATAAAGACAGAAATTTATTTCTCATGGTCCTGGAGAGTAGATGATCATGGTGCCAGCATGGCCAAGTTCGAGGTGCTTCTTCCTGCTTGCAGACTCATGACATCTTGCTGTGTCCTCATGTGGTAGAAAGGACAAGCAAGCTCTCCGGGGTGCTTTCTGTAAAAGGACTAATCCCATTCTTGAGGACTTTACTCTCATAGTGGAATACCTCCTATAGGCCTCACCTTTTAGTACCATCACTTCAGTGTCAGGATTTTAACAGGTGCATGGAGGAGGGCAACAAACCTTCAGACCGTGGCCACCCCCAGTCCTTCTCTGGCCCTACATGGCCTTTAGAAGGACATCTACACAGTCCCACTGGTACATGTAATCATCTGTGATATGACCCCCAGGTTAGCTCCATCATTAGGGCCGGTCTGCTATGCCATCTGCTCTGAAATGTGCTTGTATTGTTTCCTTAGCTTGGCCTGGTACTCCACCACCCAGCCCTTGGCTTCTCAAATACTCTCCATTCTCAAAGGCTGACTCAGAATCTTCTGTGAAGACAGCCCACTTAGAGTCACTTTCTCTATCTTCTGGATAGTTGTTGACACACCAGTGCCGCCCCTTGTTTGAGACTCAGTTTCCCTGCTCAATCTTAGCCTCTCCCTTGTGACCTAGGATAGTGCCCACATTTGATAATGGGCCAGTAAATCAGCTAATGGGCAGAAATATGGTTTCAGGCTGTTCTGAGAGCAAGGGCCAACACCGAGGACAGCTTTAAGGGGACTTGGGAAGAGGAAGGGAGGCAAAGTACTGCAGCATCCTCATTAGGCACTGATGGGTGGTGCCAACCCCATATCACCTCTAGACCAGGGTTTAGGGGCTCTCAGAGTGTCCTGTTGGGGTGCCATCTATGCTCCCTGTGCTTGCATGCTGGTGGTGGGAGGAATCTTGGAGGAGGCCTTGGGGAAACCTTGCCTCTTGAAGGGCATGGCTTGCCCAGGAAGCCTGCTGCCTCTTGCTGATCTAGGGCAGCTGATTGAACACCTGGCCTAATTAGGGGTTTCTGTGGGATGAGGGCTAAGGGCAGAGAGGGACATGGGTGCTGGGAATGCTCAGGCTGAAGCAGCAGGGCTTCTGTGTCTACATGCTGCAGAGGGACTGGTCCTATGCATGTTGGCTGGGCTGAACTAGACACTGAGGGACTCACTGTCCACTTCTGTCCTGACAGCCTACTTTCTGTGTGTCCCCTCCAACAGGTGGAGCTGAGCATCCCAATCAAAACCTCCCAGAGATCTTGCTGGCTCTTCTAGGGTTGTGAGCCTTTTAGAAGGCTTGCAAAACTGTGGCTGTGACCAGCTCCCTGTCCATCCTTCCTGGCCTGGGGTTCTCTAGCCATTGCTGGGGAAAGCCCTGGGTGTATTGGTGCTTGCTTCTTACTGTCATTAGACATCTATTACAGGGGAAGCTCAGACAGACAAGTATCCAGCCCAGGGGTCAAATTAGGCCCAGCCCCATGGTTTCTAAAATCAACAGACCAGGCAGTTCTACCTTTCTTATCATGTAACCTTAGGCTAGTTATTTAATCTCTATGTTTCTCCATGTGTAGAAAGTGGGATAAGAATGCTTGTCTTGTAGTTATGGAAGTTTTAAATGTGATGACAGCATGAAGCCCATAGCACAATGCCTGTACTTCTTCTAAAATCAAGTCCTAGCCTGTATTCCTGTATACGCACTCGTACTGCAGGAGGGAGCTGGCTTTGGGTATCTTGACTTCAGAGTCTGCAGAAGGAGGAACCACGAATGTGAAGGGCAGGAGAGTGGAGGGTGAGAGAGAATTGGTTCCTGCCTTCCCACTAGTCCATCCCAAACCCAGCCATGAATGACTTGAGATGACCAGAACCAGATTTCTCATTTGTTGTCTCCATTGCTGGGCCACAAAGTAAGCAAGATTCTTTATGTTATCCCTTCTCTTTCCCCTCAGTTGGTACTAGAAGCTTCTTGACTCCACGCCAAGAAGTCCATGGCTTCTATCAGCCAAAGCTGTGGTCCTCCTCTTCCAGTCTGGATAGGGTTGACGTGAGATCCTCCCTCCAGTGTGGACCTCATGGAGTGGACGGCACTGTGGGCTTGAGCACAGGTGTTATCCCCCCAGATGCCAGCAGAAGCAAGCAGGGGCGCTGATGTACTTTAGGAACTGGAATTCAAAATGGTGGACCGTGGGCTACCATTAAGACACAGAAGTGGAGTTAAACACTTCTTATATGATCGTATAGCCATAAAGGCTGTGGCTTCAGAGTAGCATCAGGAAGAGGTTGATAATAGTGGAGAACACAGCATGTCTCTGTGGGGTACTGTGCAACTGGGGTAGCACAGGAAATGACAGACAGAATGAAATGAAAATATCATGTGACTCATTAGCTGAAAATCCTCTGAAAGTTGTCCGTAGGTCCTAAGAAGAAACCTGAAGATCTTAACATGGTATTCAGGACCCACATGACCCAGCTCTTGCGTCCGTCTTTAGCTTCTTTCTTTGTAACATTCTTCCTGCTCTTCCAGCCATACTGGTCATCTGTCTGATCTTTGACCCAGTAAGTTTCTTTCCAACTCTGAGTGGCATGGATACTATCCCATCACCCAAGAGTGCTTTCCCCATTGGCCTAAGTGTGGCATCTGTGATTTGAGCCGGGGCTTTGTGTGCTCTTCTCTTATATCCCCAGTGCCACAAAGAGGGTCCTATTTATGGAAGACATCACAATAATATTTGTTGAATGAATGGACTCAAGATGCATGCTTTAATGACTGGAGAAGTGGTTATAAGAATAGGATATATGCTACCTTTAGAAAAGGATTCAAATCCAGGCTGTCTGGTATGAATCCCAGACAGACTGCCACTTATGAACTCCATGAAGCTTTGGACAAGTTACTCAATCACTTTGTGCCTCAGTTTCCTCAACTGAAGGGTGAGGATGATAGTGACAACATTTTGAAGTCAAGATTTTGAATTAGTTTCATTATTATTATATTACGATCTTCGTTATTGTTGGCCTTTGCAGAGCCTACTCTGCTTCCTCACTGCTAGCCCAGACTCTTAAGGAAAGTCCCTCTGATTCTGCCCTTAGTACTCTGTGTTCTACATAGTGCCTGATGTACTTGCAAATTGACACTTGCCATTGCCATTTATGGGATTGATGCCTGTCCTTCCCCCACTAGTCCTTAGGTTCCATCAGGGAACCTTGTCAATTTTGTCCCTTGGAGCCGCAGACAGGGTGTTCAGTCCACACTGTGTGGCAGCCTGGGCTGCCTCTGATTTGCCCTTGGAAATGGGGACACTTGTCCTAATGCTGGCTCCTCTGTTAGGCTGGGTGGGTAAAGAATCACCTTGGACCCCCCTCCTTCTGAGTTCTCCCTCTGTTGTCTCCAATAGGCACTGACATGGCTGTCTTCTGTCTGCTGTGTGGGAAGCGCTTCCAGGCACAGAGTGCACTCCAGCAGCACATGGAGGTCCACGCGGGCGTGCGCAGCTACATCTGTAGCGAATGCAACCGCACCTTCCCCAGCCACACCGCCCTCAAGCGTCACCTGCGCTCACACACAGGTGGGTCTGAGTCTCTGGGAGCTCATGTCTAGATTTACCTCCAGGGACATACGGTGGAGGTGCCAGACCGAGTCACCTTTCTTTGTTCAAGGGATGAACACATGGGATTTCTGGTAATGCAGGGAGATGTTTACAGTTTTTCTCCCAATCCCATACTAAAGACCATTGGTTCTCACATCTTTCCATGCTCAGCACAGAAAAAGACGTTCATTTTTTATGCAGACTCTTGGGTCCGATGTTCAGAAACCTTGATTCACTGTGTCCAGGGTGGGATCCAAACCTCAGAACTATTAGTGCATATTCCTAAGGTATTCGGACATAGATGGACCCAAAATACATTTTGGAAACAAATGACTTTCTGGATCTCCAACCCCAGCCCCACCATTCCCACTGCCTAGAATCCACATATACACACCTGAAGTCAGCTTCCAGCTCTTAAGGGCACTGGTATTCGGACATAGATGGACCCAAAATACATTTTGGAAACAAATGACTTTCTGGATCTCCAACTCTTTCTGCCCCAGCCCCACCATTCCCGCTGCCTAGAATCCACATATACACACCTGAAGTCAGCTTCCAGCTCTTAAGGGCATACTAAACACACAACAGCAGAAGTTCTCTAATTTGGACTCAGCATTATGTAGGGAAGATAATATGGGTGTTTAAACAGCGAGCCATGATATATCCCTGCACAGCCAGGTCCTCAAGATGAGGTGAAAGGGTGTGAGACAAGGAGGCTGGGCCAAGTGCCCAAGTACTGGCATGTTACTGCCACTAATGTCTGGGTTTTGAGGGGAGCAGTTGGTGTCTCAGGTTTAAGAGGCATTTGAGTTCTTGAGCAGCCCTTGGTCTCCCCTAACAGGGGAATAGATGACCTAGATCCCTTCTTTTCCCAACAGAAAATGAGATCTTGGCTGACTGTTCATGGGTAAAGAAATTCCCATTTTTGAGTCTGCATGTGAGTTCTGTCCTGAATTGGGAGAGGTACGGGGATAGGTCTCTGTAGTAAGGTGCATGTTCGTGCCTGTTGGACAGGGTATAAAAGCTCCATGTGCCTCATAGGGATGGCAAGACCCCCACACACACACTGTCTCTTTTTCACATTCTTTTTTTTTGGAGACAGGGTCTCACTATGTAGTTCAGACTGTCCTTGAACTCACTATGTAATCCAGCCCCTCCTCGAACTCACTGTAAATCCTCCTGCCTCAGCCTCCCAAGTAATGGGATTACAGGCGTGCACTAGCATACCTGAGTTCTCTCTCTCACTCTTGGGAGTCTTCTCACAGCTCAGGGATTAAGTATGACCAGGGTTTACATGGTTACAGGCTCTGCTGAATGAGGAAAGGCTTTGCTGTCACAGACTGAGCTGGCCTGTCCTTCCAGGAGTGGCATCCTCACCAAGGAGCCTACCTGTGCCCTCACTACTGGATGCTACTCTGTTCTAAGGAGGCTTTGCATCACCATATTTGCTTAGAATCACTTAGGATTACTGGTGGAGGGAACAGAGGGTAGAGTCCAATAAGAGAAGGGATGGGTACAAAAACTGTCTCTAGAGTGACTGCATCTCCCCTACAGTTGTACGCACCTTCCTGCTCAATGGGTCCCCAAGTTCAGCCATATGAAAGATGGCAAACTCCCTTTCAGCCACTTCTGAGCATCCCACTAGAGCAAATCACTTGGCTTCGTGTGATATGAAAGATCCCAGCTCTACTGAGTCACTCAGGATGCCTCCTGCTTTGTCTGTGCCACCTGGGAGCTAAGATACCCAAATGTCAATCCTGTTTCTCCCTGTGTCAATCATGGTTCAGATGGGTGGGCAGGGACAGAGTATGGGAGAAAACCTTGCTTCTAGGAATCACAGAACATGTGTGCAGCTCCCCCCATACACACATCCATTTTCACGCCAGCCATACACAGGCTCTGCACACCCTCTACACAATGCCTCATTAATATTCTGTTGTTCTTGGCCCATTTGCTGCTGGGGCTGGGTGTTTAGCATCAGCAGCTGTGTTTGGTAGGTTAGTCCAGCCGTGCTCTTGGCATTGATGGATCCCTGATTCACACAGTTCATCATATAATAAACTCTCAGCTGTGCTGAAGGGAGGGGACTGAGGAACCCAGGGATGGGGCTGGGGTGAGGATAATGACACCGGGCTTGGTCAGAGCCAGGGAAGCCAGGTAATGACAGACTGGGGAGGGGGGTCACAGGTGCACTGGGCAGGCCAGAGGGGCTCTAATTAGTCTCGTTTGTCCTGTACTTAATGTCAAGCTCATTAACGAGTCTACAGAGTTAATCAACATACCACAAATTGGATTTTGAGTCCTGCCGCCAGTTTTGTGTACATTTTGGCCACACTGATGTGATTAACACATAGGGTGAGGGTTGTGGGCCAGGTGCTTGACAAGCTGCAGAATCTGGGTGGGTGTGCATGCACATGTGTGTTGGTGCCTTGTCTTTTTTTTTCCAAGTTCTTTTTATTCCTGTCTCTGGGCAGACTCAAGAGAGTTCCTGTTTAAACTCATTTAACATGTGATCTACGTCATAATGAAATTCATAAAAATCTGATCAGACAAACCCCTCTGATGCTTTTTTAAACTCCTAGGGCCCTCCTCTGGAGGTGAAAGGCACGCACAGGCTGCCATCCACCCTCACACCCCCAGGCTGGGTGGCTGCCGATGTACGTTTTAATTACCAGCTCTGGCTGAAGTCTCATGTGCCCCTTGCTTTATTTATTTATTTATATCTTAATGAGGATACTGAATCTTTGATTAAAGTCGTAATCGTTGCCGATTTGGTAAGGAGGGGGAGTTGGATGTCAGACCAGACGGGCCACGTGTGCAGACACAGAGGGAGAGTGTCGGGAGGGCACACACACTCACCCTCACGCTCTTCCACACACAAGCAATTAGCACCAGCTCTGCGCCAGCCTTCATTCCCCTTGGGTTCAATGAGGCTGGGGACTAAGGAATGGGCAGACTGCATATCCCTGGCGGCAGGAAGACAAGAGTACTAGTTTTTCCATCACAGGATGCTAGGACTCAGTCCATCACCACATCTGTGTATGGGGACTGCCAGCTGATCTCTGAGCCAGGCAGAGCCCATAGATCAGTGTGAACTAGACCAAGATGGCCCAACTCTTGGCGCTTCCTCGATGGAACTGCCCCCACCCCATGGCCTCCATGTGCCTTGCAGATCTTCCACCCATGAGCCAGTGAGCAGACCCAGCATCTGCTCCCCGCAGAGCCTTAAAAACCCTTCAGAGCCATCAGAAGCGATGAGAATTTATGTGGGGACAGGGGCCTGCATTTGGAAGGGGGGAGGTTTGGTTAGCGGCCTGCAGAGAGAGGAGAGCGGAGAGAGTAAAATATCATTTTAAAGAGGAAGTGAAAGCATAGGCATGCGAGTCTATAAGGAGAAGGACAATTTATGCCCAGGCACGAGCGCAGTTTGACATGGGGATAATGAAAAAACGTAGGTCATTGTGGATGACTTAAACCTTCAGCAGCTGAAGAAAATGTATGAAATGCAGAGGACATTACACGGTTGGCAGCCCCGCACATCTGCAGAGGGACAAGTGAAATACAGTGGGCCATTCTTTACCATAAACTGTGGTTGTTGGAGACGCAGCCCAGAGAAATTGTAATTACAGTGACAAGACGAATCAGCGATATTTAAATATTCATGAACAAAGTCTAGGGTGATCAATCTATCTTTATTGTCTTCGCCTTCACTTCTGTAATAAATAAGTAGCTGAAGTCCTCACCTTTCATCCCTGAAACCCCACTTTGGGGACATAATGCACACCCCTGCCTCTTACCCTCGGGGGATTTAAGAGTGGCATGCCCATTAAGAGGGTACAGATGTTCCTTGTTTACCAACCTACCTGCTTAACGACTGTTTAGACTGAGGTATGCTGTTTGGACTTATGACCCATCTTTTTTTTCCCCCACACACGATACCTTGTTTATACAGTACTGTAATTTTTGCTGATTGCACTGTACAGTACCGTACCACAATTTTATGTTCAGTTATACATTACAGTACTGCAGTGTAAGAGTTATGCAAATAAAAGCGAAGTCATCAAGTTGGAGTTTCCTTTGACCGTTTCTTTGTTCTGAATATCGTAACGTACATGCTATATAAAATTCCTCATCTAGCAGCCAATGAATTTAACAACCTAGTCTCAGGAATGGGACTCTGTTAAAAGAGGAATGTCTGTAAATGGGCATAGGTTCCAGACTGAGGAAAGACAATTTTCCCTAAGCCTGATGTACCCAGTGCTTCCTAAGAGTTTGTACAGGGCCATTCCTGGGCTGCACACTGGGCTACAGGGATGGATAAGGCTTACTTCTTACCCTTGAGGCCCTTCCATTTTAGAGGCATAGTGGCCATGCCAGGAGATACAATGTATTGTGTCTCTTAGCAGTCTAAGAAGTACCCTGTGTCCAGATTTAGGAACCATACTACAATCTGATCGCAGTGCACCTACTAACTACATGACCCTGAGGGTGAGAGTTAAACATTTCTAAGTAACTCATTTTTCTCATTAGTAAGAATAAGAATCACACCTTTCTTTAAAGTAGTTATCATGATCAAGGGATATGATCCATGTGTTGTTCTCAGCATAATAGCAAACATTCAGCAAATATAGGCTATTTTAATGGAAATGTTCCATAAAAATTGCACTATACACATAAAAGAATAAATGCTGGATGTTTCTTCTCTCTGAGACAGAGAAGGAAGTGTGACTTATTCTTCCTGTGAGACTAAAGGGAGGCTTCCAAACACAGGTGAGCTAGGCTTTGAAAAATGACCAGGGGTTCACTGGGAAGAGAAAAGGAAATCAAAGACGGAATAGTTAAGTTAGTGTAAGAGGGAAAGGGCAGGAAGTATTTAGGGAACTGTGAGAAGTTCCCCAAATTAGAGGGACTTCTTGAGGGTTACGAAGTCAAGCTATAGTGGCGCTTGACCCTGAGCTAAGGGAAAGGAGACAGGTGAGAAGAGAAGAGGAGGCAGCGCAAGGCGAGGCCTGACCCAACCCCTTGTCTCCACAGGTGACCACCCGTACGAGTGTGAGTTCTGTGGCAGTTGCTTCCGGGATGAGAGCACACTCAAGAGCCACAAACGCATCCACACCGGGGAGAAACCTTATGAATGCAATGGCTGTGGCAAGAAGTTCAGCCTCAAGCACCAGCTGGAGACACACTATAGGGTGCACACAGGTACTGAGGGCCAGTGAGGGCAGCTGGGTGGGCTGGGGAGCAGAGGGCTCCCCAGAGAACCCAAGTCAGAATGGTCCAAGGATGAACCAGGGAGAAGAGGTTCTGTGAGGCCTGAAAACCACCCCCACCCCACCCCACCCCCACAAGGCCAAGGCAGACAAGACTAATCAATCACAGCACACTTTACCGGGAACCCAGGTCAGCCCCTGAGGCAGCCACACCAATGTTAGGGCTGACATCAAGGTGATGATGAGCTCTGATTTAGGGTTGATTAGCTGGAAGTGAAGATTAGGGTGGTTTTGTGTTGCTGGAGGGTTAGAGTAAGAATGACAGTACATCGAATTAGGTTTTGATAGGTTTGGGAAATTGTGATGTTAGATCAAGTTAATCTCTGAGATTAGAGCAGGTGTATTGAATTAATAATCCCTTGATATGTATGATATTTCACCATTTCAGAGTACCTTGACATTCCTTTCTACTTAAAAGAAACATGAGCAGCTGTTTTCCCTGGGATTTTAGGTCCAGACTTAACAGGAATTCCTGCATTGGGAACAGCGGAGTCCTGGGGATGGCCTGGACTGGACTTGTTTGTGAAAGCCTATTTTTCCCCCCGATTTCAAGTTCTGTGACATCATTTTCATTGCTTAAAATTGGTTGTGGAGGAAGTACTGTATTTGCAGCATAGCAGTAGGCAAATGCTACCGATCAGGGCTTTTTGGAGAGCCTCATGTTAAACACTACCAGCACACTACCAGTTAGTGGGGAGGTGGATATTCAGAGGGAAATCATCTGAGAGTGAGAACCTGGCACATTATGAAGCCATCTCTGATCAGAGGAGACAGCTCTCCTGTCTAGAAGAAGGGGAAGAGATGATGTCAGGCAGGTCCTGCTGGCTTAGGGGTCAGTGTGTTGCCGTGGGAGAGAAGTGGGCAGAGGGAGTGATAAGTGTGTTGCCAGAGCTGTTTTCTTTCCTCCAGCTGGGGGCCACAGGGAGCGGATGGGATGCTCACTGCTGACAACTTAAGTGACCCAGAGTATTTCCCAGAGCCCTGAGGTTTCCTTAGCCCCTTGTTGGGGATGTAACCTGGCCAGTGGATCATTAAATGTATTGGCAGTGACTATTGTAAATAGCCAGTCGATAGTTAGATCACTTTGGCTGTTCATTACTTTATTATTTGCTGGGGCCTCTGCTCAGAGGAGTATCGATAGCGAGATGGCTGGCCAGTTAATTACTGTATCGAAACAAGGTTCCCTTACATCCTCTGCTCAGCTGCAGGGGACTCCAGTGGAGGGGAGATCAGGGTTGGGTACCAGGCTAAAGTATGGCTGTAGCCCCCAGTCCTTCCCTCAGAAGGGAAGGCAGGGTTCAGCACTTCACTGGGCTAGACCCCAGATGTAGAGTATATGAAGGACTGGAGTCCCTGGGTTCCTCCCGCCCCCAGTCCTTAATACCTGTAGCCTTGGAAGGACTGTACTCTCCTGCTTCTACTGGGCAAACTGAGCGAGGAAACATCTCCAAGGACTTCAGGGCCTCAGTGTCTCCTTTTGAGACATTCATTTCTTTAGAAAAGAAGAGCCCTGGCCTTTGGGAAAGTTGAGAATAGTGAGGCAGGGGGCTAGTGCTGTGCTGCACATTCCTGTAGCCACTGGCCACACCACACGTGACTGTTCACATCAGGCACCACGATGTACAGCAAAGGACATAGCATCCCTGTGTACTAGCCACATCTGTGGTGGTGTGTGCTGGTAGCTGCCGTGTTGGATGGTGTGTCCATCATCTCAGAAGTCCAGTGGAGAGCACTGGACTAGAGGAATGAGATTCTCCCACATGCCCAAGGGTGGCCCAAGGCCCTCATTGTTCTCCCTCTTTGTCTTCACTCTCTCCTGCTTTGTCCTCCACTCCCCAGGTGAAAAGCCCTTTGAGTGCAAACTCTGCCACCAGCGCTCCCGGGACTACTCCGCCATGATTAAGCACCTGAGAACACACAATGGCGCCTCGCCCTACCAGTGCACCATCTGCACGGAGTACTGCCCTAGCCTCTCCTCCATGCAGAAGCACATGAAGGGTCACAAGCCTGAGGAGATCCCGCCTGACTGGAGGATAGAGAAGACTTACCTCTACCTGTGCTACGTGTGAAGGGAGGCCCATGCGGCGGAGCAGGAGCGAAAGCCAGGAAAAATGAGTTAGAGCGAAATGAAATGCAGGGAGGACTGTGCAAAGAAAAAAAAAGATAAAAAGATAAAAAGAAAAGAAAACGTAAATGTGAGAGAAGGAAAACCCAGTAGCTATTTGGCATTGGATTCTCTCTGGGGCTCCAGGTGCCCTGGAGGCCAAGCCACTGGCCTTTCCCGGGGGCCTCTGCCCTCCATGGAGGCTGGAGGCGTGCTTGATTTTTATGGGTGGGTAGGGGTGGTTTTGTTCACTTCCGTGGTGGCATGCTTTTCTCCTCCCTCTACCCAGACCCTCCTTCTGTGTCTAGAAATGGAAGCTGGGAAGTGAGTGAGAGAGCCTCTGATCAGAGCCACACTCTGCCTCTCCTCCTCCCACTGCCTCCCAAAGAAGAAGGGAGGGAAGCAGAGAGGGGGCTGCATATGGTATGGGGGGGTCCCCGGTTGATGCTCACAATGGCAGCTCTGGTTTGTTGGGGGAAGGTTGGGAGGGGAAAGGCTCTCTTGCCACCACTTGCTTCATCTGTTGCTTTCCTCTCTCTGCCCTGCCACATCTGGGTGTCCCTCAAGGTCTGAGAGCCCCTTCTTAGCTCTTCTCTCCAGCTCCTTTGGCCGCTGTCCTCCAGGTCCCAGGAGCTCCTAGTCCCTAAGGGACCTGAGCAGTATTTCCTTCCTCCTCTGGTTCCTCGTGGGA
Source organism: Fukomys damarensis (assembly GCF_012274545.1). NCBI lineage: Eukaryota > Metazoa > Chordata > Mammalia > Rodentia > Bathyergidae > Fukomys > Fukomys damarensis. Next base: position 62,431,477 of record NW_022900928.1, read on the forward strand.
AAGCTGCAGCCCACTCCAGAGCCCCTTCTTTCCCTTAGCTTTCTGAGAACACAGAACAAACACACCAGATGCCTACCCACGCCAAGCCCCACCTTGAACAAGATTCCTGCTGAGTTGTCATTGCTTCCAAAATGGAAAAACATAACAACTAAATATGTTCTATCCTACCAGTCAAACACACACATACCTACAACCCTGTCAGTCTGTAGGGGAAGGGACCCATGAAGGGGCCCGTTGTCCAAGGGAACGCTATGGATGCCCTTCCACAGAGGTGCCCTACATTTGGAGAAGGGAACAGACACCCAACCCAGGGTGGGGGAGCTGGCTCCAGGGGAGGAAGTCACTGTCATGCTGGGGATGTTTTAAAGCACAGGGCCTGGAGACCCCCAGACCCAGTGAGCCCAGCAGGAAAATCCAGGACCAGACAGCAGCACAGAATTGCTGGCTCACAGGCCCTCCAGTCCACAGGGAGGAAGAGGAAGGGGAGGAAAAGGAGGAGGAAGTGAATGTGGAGGAGGAGGAGGAGAAGCCGAAAGCGCTTTGGCTTTGTATGTTTTGCTTCTTTTCTGTGTTCCTTGTTAGCACATTGTACTTGAATTACCTCAGTTTTTTTGTGACCTCATAAGCTTTTTAACCCCATTTTTTTTTAGGTTCAGGTTTCGAGGAATGGGGAGGGTGTTCTCTTATTTCTTGTGTAAATTAGTAATAGTTGGCTTTTAGACTTCAGCTAGCCAAGGCCCTCCTATCACCCTGGTCACCAACCTCCCAGCTGGACGGAGCTGGCAGAAGGAGTAGAATACTCAGGACTGGAGGTTGAGGGCCAGGGAGGGCAGAGGGGTGGGTAGAGGGGATGGTGGGTCAGGGTCTCACTGTCCCCCTGAGGCACTCAGGAGTCACTGTTGGTTCTGTCCAGGGCTCAGACCATCTGTGCCCAGCATTAGTTCAGCCCGAAACACTCTGGAGAAGGCACCCACCATTCTTAAGACTTCCAGGGTCATTCAGGCTCGAGGGCCTATATTGTCAAGATCCTTGCAGACCGTTGTGGTGCCACCTCTGTGTGCATGATCGTTGCCAAAATACGTGTATTTTCATGGCTGGTCGCGTTGACCCAGCCTTGGTTTTGCTGTGTTGGGGTGGATGTTGTTTTTCTAAAGCTACCTCTTACGTTTGTCCACTTGTTCTGTTCCTCTCCTGCCCCACCCCCACCCCGCTGCTCTGTTCTCTCCTTTCCCCCAATCCTGCCCCCGCTTAATTTTTGGAAAGCACATTTGGAATACTCGTGTTTGCTTTGGGATGGGCCCTATGTTTCATCTCATGCTTTATGTGTAAGAGGGTTTTTTTTCCTCCTTTCTCGCTCTCATAAAGTTGTGTCTGCATTGTGATCTTGGGTTTCTACAAAGTGGTCTAGGAAGGCAGTTTGGGGGAGAAGGGCTGTGAGGGATATCGGGAAGTCGGAGGGATGGGTGCTGCTGTGACCACCCTCCCGTCCCCCGGCCCCATCCCTCCTGCCCCCCCCAATCTCGTCCACCAAATCTGAAGGCCTTAAAAAGCGTGTGTTAGGACGTGGATTGGGGGTTGCTATCATTAGACTGTGGATTAGAGGTGATAAAGTCGGGTGGATGCTATTTTGCAACTATACTAAAGACTTAGTGCTTTGGAAAGGAAAAAGATTTAAACTTGAAACATGTGATTAGAGCAGTTGTCACGTTTATAATGTGAAAAGAGTCAAATCTTTGGGGGAGAGGCAGTCTGTAAGAAACCGTGATGCACTATGCCTTCCTCCCCCAGTCTGAGAAGAAGGGGGACTCACCAGCCCTCAGGGCGTCTGAATCCCAGAAAACAGTATTTTTAACAGCAAGATGTTATTCAGCATTGGTGGGGAAGGGGGAAAAAAATCAAACTATTCCATACAACTAGCTGGCTCCTTGCTCCCCCACTCTTCCCACTAAGTCTGGTCCTCTCATTCATGAAAACTGAGAGGGCTGAGCTAATCTTTACAAATTGTAATATTTTTGTAATATTTGTTCTTTTGTCAGTTCTACAGGACCTTGCCCTTTCCTTTTGTAATGTGAATAGGGAAAAAAAGACAAAAAAATTCGCTACCATCACAACCAATAACAAATTATCCTTTTGTGTGTGTGGGTGCGCGCACGCGCGTGTGCTCTGTGTGTGTGGTTGTGTGTTAAATCATGAGGTATTTTGTAATGAGGTGTTGCAGCCTTGGATGGTACTAGCCCAGCATTTGCCTGGCCCACCCAGCCTGCGGGGCTCTGCAGATCCCAGGAGTCTCCGGCAGCTCTGGAGGGAGACCAGAAGGGGCAGCTCTGTACTTGCTGTGTTCCCTATGAGACCCCACACACTCCAAAGGAGCCCAGTATGCCTCTTCTCTACTTGCCCCAAAAGGCGAAAGTGTTCTCCAGTTGCCAAGGCCTTCTGGGACAGAATGGGCAGGGTAGGAAGCCGTCTGGAACACAGGCTTGGGGAGGCCAGGAGTGTGGAGGAGGCCCCCTTGCCAGATGAGATCCCCTCTCCTTTCTGCCATCTGGCCATTCCTGCCACCCCGCTGCCTTTAGCTGTGGTCCTGCAAAATCCCAGCTTGCTACTGCCTTATCCAGAACAGTGACCCTTCTCCAGTCTGGAGCATCCCTTTCTCACGTCAGGCACCTACAAGTGTGTCCCTTAATGCTTTCGGTTGCATTTATCCCTCACTCATGTGTTCCTTCCCTGTTCACTCCTTCACTCATTCAAAGCATAAAATCCTATGTGTATATAGGATAGACAAATATATATATAGAGAGAGATATATATAGCAAGAGAGATATAAATAGTAAATATCACTGCTGCTTTGGGCTGCTTTGGAGGAGGCCACAAATATGAGGAAGGCAGATCTGGGGTGCAGGGTTGGGTCGGGAGCCTGGGGGACCCAGTGATTCAGTACAATCCAGGGATGCAACACGGGCTTGTTTACTCCTTGTGCCTGAACAGTTTTTCCATGTTGAGAAAAAAAAAAAAGACAAAAAAACTGCTGCATTTTTTTCATAAGTGTATGGTACCTTTCTGAATGCTCTGGGTACACCTGCTGTGGGAAGAGAGAACCCCTGGGCAACTCCTTAGCAGGGAGACCGGGAAACTGAACGAGGGTGAAAATGGGGGTGGGGAAAATATGAGACAGAAGTGGAAGAGATGAGAGTCCCTTGGTTCATTTTCCCCAGGCCTATTTTACTGCCATCTTCCCCGCTCCTGTCTCTGTTCCTACTTCCTGGAGCTTCTGCCGGCTTGGCTGGACTGGTGGCACTTATCTGATCTGGAGATTTCCGTGAGAGAACACACTGGGACTAACCCTACACAGTGGGACCGGCAGGTAGCAGCAAAGCAGAGATGGCCAAGAGAAGGGTGCAGGACAAACCAAGGAGGCTGGGCCGGTCAGGAAAAGGGTACGCAGAGGAGGAGCATGGGCCTCTCGGGCCTGCCAACCAGCAGCCGCAGACACCCCACGTCCTTGGCGGCCCGCTCTGCAGTCAGGGTCACGGCCTCCCGGTGTGTATCATAGTATTCGTTCACATAGTGTTATGCATGATCCCTGTGAGGTTAAGAAGCCGTGGTGGTGCACCGTGCCATCTGCCCATATATATAAAGATAAATATATATATATGTATGTAAGTTATAGCACTGGGGGCCCTGATGCCCTGCTGGACCAAGCAAAACTAAGCCTTTTGGTTTGGGTTTTATGTTTTGTTTTGTTTGTTTTTGTGGCTTGTCTTATGTCGTGACAGCACAAGTGCCAGTCCGATTGCTCTGTATTACAGAATAGTGTTTTTAATTCATCAATGTTCTAGTTAATGTCTACCTCAGCACCTCCTCTTAGCCTAATGTTAGGAGGTTGCCCAATTTTGTTTCTTCAGTTTTACTGGTTACTTTTGTACAGATCAATCTGTCTATCCCTCTCCTCCCTCCCCCCTTCCTCTCCCCTCTCTCCCTCCTCCTCTCCCCTGCTCGCTCTCCTCTTGCTTCCCTTCCTTTTCCTACTCCTTATCTCTCCTGTTTTCCTGGTCTCTCCTCTTCCTCTCTCCCTGGCCTTCCCTCCCCTCCCTTCTCCTCCCCTGCTCCCCCCCTGGGTTTCACCCCCTCCCTTTCCCTGTCCCCCAAATTGTGCTTGCCACTTCTTTCTGTTCTCTGAAGCAAGTTCACTCGAAGTTGTGCGGTCCTGGTTGCAGCTTTCCGCCTCTGCCTTCGTTTTGTGTAGATTGATGCGTTTCTTTGTAACTTCAGTGTTTCTGACAAGATTTAAAACAAAAACAAAAAAAAAAAGAAAAAATGAATTTACTGCTGCAGGTTTTTTTCTCTTTCCATGTGTCACTAAGTGAAGTTTGTGCCTTCTATAGCAAAGAGAATATTTTTTACATCCTACTAACAGTAGATTTTTTTGTAGTGAACATTTTTTGTATTTTTATTTATAAGTCTCATAAGAAAAATAGCAATGTTCAGTTGTATACCTTGAATCTGCAGTTAGAAGAGAATAAAGTTAATTCAGTTGTCTCCGGGTTACAGTGTCCCCCCCTCTTTTTAAAGTACTTTCTTTGTCTTTCTGCCTTTTCTTGGATGGGGAACATTGCAGAGGAACTAAGATTTCTGTCTGATGGTAAAGGGAAGAGCACGCTGTGTTACACACATTCACTTTATTTATGACCTGTCTGTGCCCCATACACAAGACACACCACCACTCTACAACATACTGGTCTAATAATTTTTAGTTTAAGAAGCAAGTGTTCAATTGATCTTGGTATTATGTACCCGGTGGAGGGGCATTCTTTCATCTATTCAACAAGACTGTCTTATACCACTTCATGTTTTCTGTACTGGAAATAAGGACAAGGCAGAAGCCCGACCCCACGGAGCTACCATCTGTTTGCATGTAACTACTTGCTTGGGATCATGCTGCTTGCTAGTGAGTGGGCCAGTCAGAACTTATATCCAGATCTAATCCCAAATCAGGTTCAGATTTTTCCTGGACTCCAGAGGCAGGAGTCTCCTTTATGGATATTTACATCATTGTCCACTTATTCCTGGCAGCTAAACAATGTTCAAGAAATGTCTCAATATGAAGCTTCCACCCAATTAAAGGTCCCTGGTCTTGTGGCAGCCAAGACCTCTTGAGAAGGAAACAGACAGGTGGCCATGGGTAGGGAGGGTAGGGGTAGGGGAGAGGGACTCAAGCTCAGCGTTTCCACCAGTCCCGAATAAAGGATGTCCACAAAACCCAACCTGCTCGGTTTCCCCCTGGCCCATCTCCCTGTGTCTGAGTCAAGCTCTCTTCAGCCTGTTTTCTCTCCTCGGGATGGAAATGCATCCTGTTCATCTGTAGCTGCAGACCCTTTCTACTCGGTCCTAGACATGGTGGCTAGAACCTCCACCTGAGGTCACAGCTGTCCTCGCCACCAACATCATCTGCCCCCTGGCCAAAGCCTAGAAACATAAGCTGATGTGGTTGCAGTGCTCTCTCCAGGGGGGAGCCACGCCCAGCATCACCCGGGGTCTGGGAACCAGGACCACTGCCGCTTTGTTCTCGCTGTGCTGCAGTCTGCCAGGAGACCTAGTGGTCTGCCTCCCTGCCTGTCTGGATGGACATCAGGAATTGGGAGGGTGGCCTGCCAGCTCCTTCTCTTCAGGGTCCTGGGCTTGCTGAGCCGAGACCGCCTGGAGCCCTCCACTCACGGCTTGACAACCTTCCCAGGTCTCCAAAAGTTGGCTTTTCTGCCTTTCTTTCCTCCCACCTCCCGTTATTTCTCTGGAGTTTCTGGTTACCCTCCGTCACTGACACAGTATTTTTCCTCTCCCTATATTTCTCCCCTTGAAAAACAATCTTTGGCCCCAAAAATGTATGTGTTTTGATTCGGAGCCGCCACCTTCCTTTTACTCACCCCCCACGCCAGCTCCAGCCTCCGCCCCTCCCCCAGCCCCTGCCGGCCTCAGGCCTCAGCTTTCTCTTGACAGATGGGAGGGCAGTGAGCACTCCCTCTTTAAAACAACATTTAATCGCCGTTTTCTGTTCTTGGACATCAAAGCTGGGGCTTAGGCGCTGCGCTGGGGTCGCAGCGGCGCGGGCTGTGGGGGAGAGGAGGTGGGTGAATAGGGGCTGGCTGAATGGGCTTTGTGTGACCGCCGGGGTCTGCCTGCTTTACATGCTCTTTGACCCAGATATGATCTCATGGAGAAAAAGGGGCCCTGGCCGGGCCAGCCTGAGAACATACGCTCCTCACGGCCAGCCTCCACCCTCCTCCCTCCTAGCTGTGGCCACAGCTGCCCTCTGCTCCAGCCGGGCAGTTGTAGGTAGCTTCACCGGGGACAGGGTTTGCCAGGGGGCACGCGGCTGGGGCTAGGGGGAGGAGTCGGGCAGATGCTCCCCACAGGGGTTGGGCCAGGGGTGGGTTGGGGGGAGGTTGCAAACTCCCAGTGCAGTGCGTCCTCTCCTCCTGGGTATGGTAGTGGGGCGGGGGGTTGGTCCACAGTAGCCTTAGAAGCTCTCCTTACAGTGGCTCTGGCGAGTCCCTCCATTCAGAGGTGGCAAAGCTGGAGCCTAGATCCAGCAAAGGTCTGCCGAAGCTCCAAGCAGAATCGGGAGGAGGCAGACCCAGTCCAAGGCCTTAGCACTCCCCACGCAGGCCTTCCCAGTGGTTGCCTGTGGAGCCCTTGCTACCCCAGCCCAGGAAGGGAAGTCTGAAGATGATGACCTCTGCTCTCTACCTCCACCCTTCCCTTTTCTTCTGCCTTGCCTGTAGGCTGACTGATTTCCGAAAATGCACATAGCACCCTGTCACTCCTTTGATCCAAGTCTCCAGTGGTTCCTCATCTCTCCTAGGGTGGAATTCAGGCTCCACAGCAAGGCTCACAAAACCTCTGGGATGGCCGCTGCTCACTAGGCTCCCTCACCTGGAGATCACCCCAATGCGTTCTACTCCTCCTGCCTACTGCTGGACCCTAGGCGGTTTCTAGGATGCACAAGCTTGTAGTCTCTGCTGTGAGCTGCACAGACCCACACTTCTCTCTCATGGCTCTCTGTGTCTTGTTATTCATGCTTCAGCTCAAGCCTTACCTCTCTTTGGAAAGGCCACCTGAGGCTGAATTAGGTTCCCCCGCTGTGCAGACTCTCCATTGTACCATTTGTCATTGTGCATTATAATCACCTGTTTTCTTAATTGCCACCATCTCTGGACTTAAGTTCCTTGGGGTCAAGAACTGTGTGTTCTTTATCTCCCGATTCCCAGAGCCTAACTGTCTACACAGGCAGGCACCCGATGAATAATAAATGGATAAAAGAATAAGTAGAAAAAGGAGGGAGGAGAGAGGCCGTTAGCAGTTGGGCTGAGGGTACGCTTGTCAGGGGCAAGTGGAAACAGTAAGTCGGAAGCTGTGACCACCAGGCACTAACACGTGGCTAACACGGACAGGTGGGAGCCTCTGCTTGCCTACACCTGTGCCTGTATTTGCTCATGCAGTCATCTGAGCCGGGCTTGCTGTGTGCCAGAGGAAGGAGCAGCAGGCACAGGGCTGAAGTGCCCGGGCGTCTCTGAGTGGATGTATGTGTGTGTGGAGACTGCAGGAGGACATCACCCTGCTCTGTACTTCCAGACCCAGCCCTGCCCCGGTCCTCACTTCAGCTCCTGCCCTTCATGGGCCAGCAGGAGGGTGAGGGCTTCTCTGGGCTGCCTTTCTGCTCCCCAGGGGTGCTTCAGTGAAAGTGAACTCTGCTCATTTAAACCTGACTCCACAGCCCTGGAGCCCCCTGCAGCGCTAATTACCCTGTAGTTCTAAACTGATTGCTGTACACGAAGCTTAAGCCCTCCTTTATTTATTTACTGACTACATTAATAGCGAAGTGGGCTGCTTTCAGCCTCTCTCAACTGTACCTCGTTCTCCTACATCTCCTGAAAGGGCAGGGGCAGAGCCTGATGCGCAGCCCCCAAATTTGCCACCCTGGATGAGCCCCTCTGTGACACAGAACATGAAATGACACAGCATTGCTTTCGTGTCCATACCCGTCCTGGAACAAAGCAGGGCTCCTTCTCTGTCCTGACTCCTGGACAGAGGCGGGAAGCTGTTCATCAACCAGAGGGCTCTTCTAACTACAGGACACTCAGGACATTTCATTCAGCCCCAGCCCAGTTCCTGTGCATGGAAGTGCTGGCCTCGGCCTCCTTGCACAGAGGAGTAAACTGAGGATGTGGCTTCGCAATAGGCGGCCTCTCACAGTGGCTGTGCTCTGTTAAGTACCTCCCAGGCCTCACGCTGCCAAGTGCAGCAACTTCTGTTCATCCAAGAGCTCCCACACCTTCTACCCCTTGCCTTGAGGAAGAGACTCCATTGCTGTACTGAGCTAGACCCTGTCATCTCTCAGCCTTTTCTGGCTTCTCCATCTGCTGGCCCAGAATCTGCTGGAAAACCAGCGGCTAAAGCCTGTCCTTCGTTCTCAGTAGACTTTCCAGAGCAGACCTAGGTCAGATCTCACCTTAGCTGCTCCCAGCACTCACATACCTGGGGGTGTCCGGGAGGGAGCCAGCCTCCAGTCCCCCTTGCCTGTCCTCAGATGCAAGAGTGCACAAAGTCCCAGAGTAAGTTGCTATCACTATGCGCTTCTCTGAATCCTGAGGCAGAGCTAGGCCCTGGCCTTCATGCTCAGCAGCACTGTGAAAACCAGATGGACAGTTGGGGGCAGGACATACACCCATGGAATCAAGCACCTGCTCTCCTTTGATTGGAAATAGCTCAGTGGTTCCTGTGCTGGGAACCTCTGAGTAAGAGAGGCTGCAAGATTTGGCAGAAAGAACTTAGGATTCATACAAAAAAAAAAAAAAAAAAAAAAAAAA
>NW_022900928.1:62440583-62454096 GCF_012274545.1 Fukomys damarensis
AAAAAAAAAAAAAAAAAAAAAAAAAAAAAAGACCTGGCTTTGAGACCAGCTCTATCATACACCCTGCATCCTTGACTGCTTCTCAAAGCCTCTCTAATGTCCCATTTCTCAACTGTAAAATGGGATGGCAAAACCTGGTCATCTACGTTCAAGATACACAGCTGGAGTACAATGGGTGAATATACATTTTAGCCTCCAGAGTGGTGCAAAATGTGAGTTATAAGTTGGGGTGCACTCAGGGTGGCCTGGAGCAAGCAGTAGCTGGTGGCCAAGGCAGAAGCCCAGGCAACCAGCATCCAGGAATGTGGGGTCTGGAGCTATTCACAGCCCCTGCAGGGCATCGCTGCAACTCTGTCTCCACCTAGTGGGCACTGCTGGCAGGGGGGTCTAGAAAGCTGGAACTTGTGCAGCTGCCCGGGTTTCTCTGGGTATCTTGCTATACAGGGTCTGGGTAGGACTGGGTAAGGGGAGAGTACTGTCTATGCCAAGGAACGGACATTTAGAACCACTTGAAGTGGAGGTCAGTGGGGTCATTTCCAGAAGTACTCCTGAGTCAGTATTTCTATCCTTTTTTGCTCCCATCTTTCTTCCCACAAATTAACAGGCTATTCAGATCCCACTCTTCCCATCCCTAAGTTGCTTAATTGGGAGACGCAGCCATTTCCAACCCCAGGGACCCCTGGAGCCTCATCTAACTGGAAGGGAAGGCCAACCTTGGATGGAATTCAGCTTCGCCAAAACATGTCTACTGGGAAAGTTTTGGTATGCCAAGGTTTGCGGAGGGAGCTGAATGGGTTGGGCCAGGTCACCAAGAACTTGAGGGCTAGAGTTAAATTGCTTCCTGGGGTCTCCAGTCTCCTGGTGGCCTAGCTAGGATGGAACAGTGCTGAAGTTGTCTTCCACCTCGAAGTAGGTCTGCCTTTGAGTCAGTAAATGAGCCTGGAGCCTGCCCTAGACCTTCCACTGCCCCTCTCTGGCTGGATAATTCCTCTGTTCTCAGAGACAGTGGACCCAACCACTCCTGGGCCCTTGGATCTACAGATGACTCGGCCAGAAGTGACATTGGGGAGGCATCTTTCTCTCTGTCTCTTGGCACCTGTAGCCATCTGAAGTGGAAGCAGAGAGCTGAGCTGGAAGGCCCTGCCAAGTCTATAAAACTACTTGGAGAAAAGCTGACCCTTGGGTCTATGTCACCTGTTGGCATTTCTTTAAACAAGCAGCAAGCATTTTGCTTTGTTTCTCCACCTCCCAGTATGGTCTTTAGCATAGAATGATCTTCTACTGACACTGGGTGGACAAAGGAGGGAAATGCATGCACGCCAGTTGGTCGAATGGGCAGCCGGAGGAAAAAACCTTCCTTGATAACTTGCCACTAGGGAAGGAAGGGACTCAAATTGGCATCAGAATGAGGAGCTGTGGTGCAGGCCCGTAATCCTAAGAGGCTGAAGCAGAAGGGTTACAAGTCTGAACCCTGCCTGGGAAGCTCAGAGAGACCTTGTCTCAAAACAAAAAGGACTTGGGAAGGTAACTGGATGGTAGAGTGTTCCTCAATAGTACAAAAACAAAGAAACAAACAAAAAAAGGCAGGGGATGTGGGCAAAGGAGATCTCACAAGCCCAACTTGATGGACACTCACCTTGGTCTCAGAAATCTTCTGCAGATGAGTGTTTGTTCTTAAGCCTACTATTCCAAGCATGGCTACCTGAACTTCTGCTTAATTCTCCACAGCACAGCTGGCATAAGGCTGAAAAATTTAATTTCTATTTCCCTGAAGTCTCAAGGACAATAAAAGAAAGTAGCACCAAGATCCATATACATGAGATCATCTGGGTTATAAGGACCCACCCGTGTGAGTCTCCCACATCATATCTCCTTGCCTGGTTCTCTGTCTGCTTTCAGGAGATAGAAGCTATCATCATCATTGTTATTGTTTGAGACAGTCTTGCTATGTAGGCCAAGGCTGGCCTCAAATTTGTGGCAGTCCTCCTGCCTCAGCCTACTGGGATTACAGGCATGCACCACCATGCCCAGGTCTGGGAGTCATCAGTAATCCCTAATACTCTAAACCAGAGAATACTAGGCCCAGAGGGCTTCCAGTTTCCAGTTACGGGCAGATTATGTGTTTATCCCGCTGTCAAAATTTGACTCCTCCTGTGGATTTCATCCTGTCCATCTTTCCAAGATCTTAGTTATACTTATCTCATTTCTCTCCCTACATCTATTTCTCCCCATCTACCTGAACATTCCCATAAGCACATAAACACTTCCCATTTTGGCAAACTTTCTTTGACCCCACATCCTCTTTAGCTGCCACCCACATTGCTCTCTTTCTTTGGATAACAAAATTCTAGAGAGAGCTATCTGTGGGTACTGTCTTCCACTTTTTCTTACTATAGATTCTGACCTACTTTTTATTTTTTATTCCATTAAAATGGACTTGTCAAGGTTCCCAGTGGCTCTGACTTGCAAAATTCAGTGGCTACTTTGCTGATGTCATCCTACTCTTCAGAGGATTTCTACATCCCTGACTGGCTTCCATTGGAAGCTTTCTCCTAGTTTCCCCCAGCTCACTGGCTGCAGCTTCTTGGTCTTTTTGTTTATGCTTTGTGTTTTGATTTTTTTTGAGATAGGATCTTGCCTTGTAGTTCAGCTTGGTCTTGAACTCAATATATAGCCCAGGCTGGCCTCAAACTCACAGTGATTCTGCTGCCTCGGCTTCCCATGTGCAGCTGCTTCTCAGTCTTGTTGGCTGATTCCTTCGTCTTCCTCTGCTGGAACTTCGCATATGAAAGGAATGGCTCCTTGACCCCTCTTAGATGGTCTATTCTGCATCCTTGCCCTGATGCTTCATCTACTTCTGTCACTTTTTGCATGTGCCAGTGACTCCCTAATTTATATCTCCTGTCCTGAGTATTCCACTAAATCCCACATTCAACTTCATAGTTTATGTATTATTCAGCTTTTCTTTTGCTGGGGGAAAAAAAAAACCAGGTACCTGAAACTTAAAGGAGTGACTTATTTGGCTTATGATTTCAGAGGGTTCAACCCATGATCAGCTGGCTACAAGGCAAAACATCATGGCTGATGGGGTGGCCGAGCAAAGCTATTCACTGTGTGGTGGCTGGAAGCAGAGAGAAGCCAGAGAGAGAGGGAGGAAGTGGCTGGGACAAGAATATACTCTTTCAGGTCATATTCCCCAGCAACCCACCTCCTCCAGTCAGTCTCTACGTCCTAAATTCATCGATGGATCAATGCACTGATGACTATAATGCCCCCATGAATCGTTGTGTGGAAGCCTCACTTCTAAAGACGAGACTTTGGGGGATCATTTTACATTTAAGCCATTACAGTTGACATGTACATTTCAAATTTAACATGTGCTGAGCAGAACCTTTGTCCACACAGCATTCATGCTTATCTCTTCCATTGGATATATAGGCTAATGCTTCCTGCTGAAACAAACAGTAGCCTAACACAGTAGAAGTTTAACTGTCCAAGGTGAGTGTGTGTGTGTGTGTTTGGCAGTTGGCTATTCTCTACACCCTCTGGATTCACCATCCACTGCTTTGGATAATATGTAGGCTCAGCCACATCTAGTTAGAAGGGGGGCTGGAAAATGTGTCCCCTCTGTGTTCGAAGGAAGGAGAGATTGGTTTTTGGCAAAGAATTAACAGTTTCTGCCATAATCTGTCTTCTGGTCATTGCACATCTGTTTACACTCTTCTTCCCATACATATAACATACTTATCCCCTAAGGGGATGACCCAAAATTCCATCCAGTTGCTGCAAATGTTTCAAAGTTCAGGATCCCTAAGTGCCATGTAGTTCTCTCCATCAAGTTTAGTTATGGGTCCTCTTAGAAAAGCACCCTGTGAGCTAAAAGCCAGTTGTCTGACCCCAACTCCTATCCGTTGGGTATTATACTAAACTAAGAGTCAACTGCCATACTGTGCATTGTCAAAACATTTATTCAGAGCATTTTATGCAGTGAACAATCTTCTCTCCCTTCTTATGACAAAAAAAAAGGTTACATTTTCACAATAGTTACATGTGGCTAGTTGACTGATTTCTGACAGTGAAACATGAACAGGAATCCTTGGCATTGACATTGGGCAGAGGCTTTTAAGAAGCAAGTATGCCCCTGCATTGATTTCGTGAGGCAGCTGTCTGGGTCACTTTGCTGTCACTGGGCATAATACCTGATAGCTACAACTGAAAAAGCAGAGGTTTATTTTGGCTCACAGTTTCAGTCCATGGTCTGCTGGCTCCAAGGCAGAAACAAGAGGAATGGCAGAGGAAAAGGAGCTGGGGACAAGAACACACCCTACTGGGTCCCACTCCAGTGATCCTCCTCCAACCTCCTCCACTTCCTAACAGCATGTTCAGCTACTGAACTACTGATGAGCATGGGCTCCCACCACAATCCAACCACCTTCCACACACATGAAAATTTGGGGGGACAGTTTAGATCTAAATTGTAATGACTCCCATAACAAAACACCATAATTTGGTGACTTAAACCAACATAAACGTATGCTCTCACAGATATGGAGGCCAGAAATCCGAAGCCAAGATGTTGATAGGGCCATACTCTCTCTGGGAGCTCGGGGGAAAAAAAATCATCTCTCATCTCTTCAAACTTTTACTCCTTTTGGCATTCTTTAGACTGTGGCGCAAAATTCCCTGCTCTGCCTCTGTTGTTACATAACGCTTGTCGCTGTGTGTCCTCTCCCTTCTTATGAGGATACTATCATCAGATTTAATCTCATATTAATCCTTACTGAAATCACATCGGCAAAGACACCATTTCCAGGTAAGGTCACATTCTCAGGTTCCCACTAGACATGAAGGGTGGCACTATAACCCTTTCACAATAAACATTTCCTTCCCTGTAGTGGGAAGAATGGCATGCAGAAGCTCCTAGCCCACAGCAGAGGTTCAGTCCTGGTGCACGGGACAGAGATAAGTAGTGAGAACATCTTTTGTTAGCCCCTAAGTTCTCTTGAGCATGGCTCTGTGAAGGCCTTGGCTCCCACTCTGGGAAATTATTCCTTGGCTGTCCTCTGCCCTAGCCATCTGCAGTGAGGTTGAGCCCTGGAGTTGAGTCGCCACTGGTACTGCACAGGTGAAGCAGACTGACTCCTGCTTGTGCCGTTTTGAGAGTCAGAGTGTGGGCTTAAGCTCCAGTAGTCAAAGCCTTTATTAGATCACATTCACGGTGTTTTCAGAATATAAATTTTTTTCAGAAAAAGTCTGTGGCTCTCTCTGCTTCTGGTCTATTCCTTATGTCAGTAACCACATCTAATTTATTTCCCTAGATATAGTTGTCAAACCTGTTATTATTGTTATTATTATTAATTTTTTTTCTTTCTCACCTTCAAGTATCCTTGTCAACTTCTAACACTAACTATATTACGGTCACATGAGTCAGAGTGGGAGAGAAAGACACCATCTTTAATGTGATTTTTGAAATAGGACTAAGTCTCTAAGAGAATTTTCAATAATGATGCTCTGTTCATTTACACATGCTCTGTGACTGAGCTCTGCCCATAATTTCATGAGCCTTTATTGCTTGAAGATTTTCCAGGCTTATTTCTTTGTAATTTAGGATCTAGGAGCAGTTTTCCTATACCTAAGAAAGTGCAAATATCTGGATTCCACCTATATTCTTTCCTTTTTTGTGGGAAAGTTTTCAGTTATCTGAATTCATTTATTTTTTTTTTTTGAGACAGGGTCTCACTACATAGTTGAGACTGACCTGGAACTTACTATCTCAAACTCACAGCAATCCTCCTGCCTCAGCCTCCCGAGTGCTGGATTACAGTGTGCACCACCACGCCCAGATTGAATTCATTTCTTAATAGTAATAATATCTTGCTACAAACATTGAAGAGCAATTCATACATACTAATATTCTGGTGCCCTTCCCATTTTTTTCCCTTATAATTACAGGCTTGATCTATACTCTGTTTGATCTGCCTATCAAGTTTCTCCAGAGTTTTACTACATATTTTATGCCTGTCTACCACAGGACTCCATCTTCCTAACCAGCCATTACCTCTCTTCTTGTTACCTGCAAAGGCCCCAAATAATCTGGCCATTTTCTACCTCCTAGAACCATCTCTTCTTTGTTTCCTTCCTGCCTGAACCTAGCTTTGCTGCCTTCCACCTGTTCCAGGACAGGGTGGATCTCTGCATATACTTTCCCTCTGCCAAGAGCTATCTGCCCCCCAAAAATCTCTGCATGGCTGCCTCCTTCACCTGTAATCCAGGTCCCAGCTCACATATCAGCAGTTATGATCTTTTGCTGACCATTCCATGTCAAGCTTGTTTTTCATGACATTTACCACCATCTGGTATCTTTTCTGTATGCATTTATAATCCTGCTGGTCCAGGTGTTATGTATGGACTGTGGTTGCCACCCAATTGTTATAACAACCAACACTGATACTTATATAATGCACACTGTACAAGGCACTATTTTTTAGTTATTTATTGAAAACCTTTCTAATAAAAAATTTCAAAGATACACAGAAATAAAGAGAGTAGTATAATGAACCTTTCATAAAACCCAGGAACCAGATTCAGTATTACCAAGATTTTGTTCTACTTCTTTCACCTTTCTTTTTTTATTTTCATCTTTTCTTTGTTTTTATTGAATTTTTAAAAAATCCAGGCATCATGCCATTTCACCTCTATGTACTTCAATGTATTCATTTTAAAAAAAGGAATTATTCTTATGTAACTCAGTGCTTTTTATACACCTTCAAAATTAGGAAGGACTCTTTGGTATGATCACTCAGTCCACATTCATATTTTCCTGACTGGCTTAACAACAACTTTTAAAATTTGATTTGTTTGAATTAGGAGCCTGGATTTATCAGTTTGTCATTTCTGTTAATTCTTGTCTCCTCCCTGGTGTTGTCTTATTGAGGACAGGTAGTTGCTCAGGGTCTGAATTAGGGCTAGAAGGTGGGGAAATGATACAGAAAATTGGGAGGGAGAACAGCCATCTCGTTGACCAAGCTTTGGCCAACAGAGTCCATCCATCACTGGTCAGGCTACTGCTCAAGCTAGTGGCAGATCCTGGCATCATCAACATTGCACTGGCTTTATAGGCATACAGAAAACAAGAGTTGTGGTGTCAGAAAGGTTCCAGATTTTACAGGAAGGTCATGTACCCAGAAAGGATGATGTGTAAAGCTGTGAGAGTGATACCGTGGATTCAGTGGAGAGCCCAAGAAGTTGAGGATGCCAGGAATGTGGATCATCTGCTGAGAAGAAACTGCCAGCAGTAAGTAGAACCTGGCCAAGTGAGGTCATGTGGGCTGCAACTAGCAATGGCATGAGTGGGAGCACACAAGCTCTTTGCGGTTCACATTTGTCTTGGCGCCACAACCTGTCTTGGGAGTTGGACACAGAAACTACAGCTTTTTCTCTTTTTTACAGAGTTTATTGGTACTTTTTAAGTATACGGTATGGTTACATTTATCATTGGGATCTTGTACCTTTACATGACAGATCTCGGTTCTCATTTTCTCTCCCATACCCCTACCCTCCCTTTACCCCTCCCCCTCCCCTATTTACAAAGACTTTGTTTCTGCTGTTTCCTTTTCTCATATCTTTTCTTTCCCCTTATTTCCTTTCCCTTACCCTTCCCACTTCCCCTACACCTTTAGTCCTTTTCTTCTTATTTCACATTATCAGTCATACAGTTTGAATCTTATTTACACCTTTAGTTTTTCACACCAGAGAAACTATTTGGTATTTACATGTCTGTCTTATTTATTTTACTAAAGAGTAAGGCCTCAATATGCATCTGTTTTCCTATGAATGACTCTAGTCTCTCATTCTTCCTGGCTGCATAGTACTCCATTTTATAGAAAAATCACATTTTCTTTACCCAGTCTCCAACTGATGGGCACCTGGGCTACTTCCAAGTTTTAGCTATTACAAACCATGCTGCTATAAACGTGGGTGTGCATATATCACTGTGGTATGATTCTTTGAATTCTTTTGGAAAGATACCCAGCAGAGGTATGGCTGGGTTGAATGGAACCTTTAAGAAACTACAACATTTATTGGTTGTCCTGGTGGGTTTTGGTCTTGCTTGCTTTGGTCCAATTCTTTTCTATGCCCCCATTCCTTCTTTTTGGAATGGGAATGCTCATTCTGTACCATTGCGCATTGTAAGTATTTAATTTTCTTTTTGATTTTTACAGGGGCTCACAGCTAAGCATTTTCCTTGAATCTTAGAGGAAACTTTGTACTTGGACTTTTCAGCAATGCCAGAAGAGTTAAGACTATTACAGATGGATTAAATGCATTTTGCATAATGAGATGGACATGAGCCTTTTTGGGGGTCAGGGGTAGAATGTCATGGTTTGGATCTTAAATACTCCTTAAGAATCTTTTGTTCAGAGATGGAGACTGGTTCAAGGGACTGGAGGGATGAACACACCCTAGAAGGGTATATTCCTGACTCAAATTCTCCCTTCTCTCTTTGGGTCCTGGTTGCCATGCACAGCTTTCCTCTGTTTTGTTCTTCTACCATGCTGTTCCATCCTTAGAGTCAAAGTAGTAAAGCCAAAAGATGTATAAGTTTGTAGTTAACCAGAAAGGAATGACTACAAAGTTGGGGCAATGGAGAGCAAGTGGTTGCTGAAAAGATTAGCATTAAAAAGAAGTCAAGTACTTTTCATCAGGACAACAGGAAAGATGGCTTGAAGGCATCTCTGGAATTGGCTAGACTCCTCTGACTGTGCACTGCATTTGTCAGATTCACTGACTATGCCCCTGAATCTTCTGAAAATTTAAGCCAAAATAAACCTCTCTTTCTAGATTGGTGTGTCAGGTATTTTGTTTCAGTGATAGAAAAGTAAATATAAACTCTTACCATCTCCAATCTGCTGTTATAATCAAATAGTGAATTCTTCATTTCAGACATTGCACTTTCAATCCATATTTCATTTCTTTAAAAGAAAAGAGTACACGTGTGATTTATCTGTTGAGATTCCCTTTTTGCTACTATTATATTTTTCTTTAATTTCTTCTTATGGCTTATACCTAGATGTCCCCCCAAAGCTTCATGCACTCCTAGGTGAGGGTTTGGGGAGGTGGTTGGAAATGGGTGTATGAAACTGGGTTAAGGGTGTGATATTTAGAATACTCTACTGGTTGGTTTAGCATAGTACCAGGTATGGCTCATAGAAGCCCCACCCTGGGTGTGCCTAACATCAACCAATGGGCTTGCAGCCTTCACGGAATACAAAGGGAAAGGGAGGCTCATTGCTTCCTGCCTGTCATGCAATAAACTCTTTCTCTTCTGCTTTGCCCCTCTGTTATGCTACCTGGCCTTGGAGCCAGCTGACTATGGACTGAAACCTCTATAAACTGAGATCTAAAATAAATCTTTCCTCCTTTAACTTTCGAGTGCCAGGTATTTTGTTCCACTAAAGAGAAAAGTAACTGAGACACTGCTCTAACACATTATAATAACTGCTTTAAAGTCCTGATCTGCTAATTTCAACATCTAGATCACCTCAGTCCAGTTCCACTGATATCTTTAGTTTTTATTTTTTTGTTTATTTATTTATTTTGGTACCAGGGACCTAACTCAGGATCTTGCACTTCCAAGGCAGATGTGGCATCACTGAGGTAAATCCCAGCCCTGACAGCTTTTATTTTTATGGTAACATTTTCATACCTCTTTGTTTTGTTTTGGTTTTGGTTTTTTGAGACAGGGTCTCACTATGTAGTTGAGACTGAGCTAGAGCTCACTGTGTAGCTGAGGCTGGTCTTGAACTCACAGTGAGCCTCCCAAGTGCTGGGATTACAGGTGTGCACCACCATGCCTGGCAACATTTTCATACCTCTTGATATATCTAGTAATTTATTATCATAGGTTAGAAATTTCAAGTGATGTATTATAAGAAGTCTAGATTATGTTATTTTCCTTTAAAGGGAGTTAGATTTTGTTTTGGTGGGCAGTTAATTCATTAGAAGTTTTCCTCCATTCTGTTTTAGGCTTTGGTAGGATAAGTTTAAAGTAGCTTTTACTTTAAAGCATGATGCTTATTTCCAATGCATAACTTTTCTGGGGTCTCAGCTGAATGCTAAGATAATACATGGCAGTGATAAAGGATCTCTCTGAAGCAGCTGGAACAATGACTCATAGAACTTCAACCTCTAATATTTCTATTCTTCTCAGTCCATCATAGCTTGTCTCTTTCAAAGTATTAACTTGTGCATATGCTGCCCAGTTCTTGATTGAAACAAAAACAAACAACCGACCCCCACCTCCAAGAGGGGAACAATTATAAGTTATGGGTTAAATTTTATCCCTTTCAAAAGATACATCAAAGTCCCAATCTCTTAATTCCTCAGAATGGGGCCTTTATTTGGAAAAAAATTCTTTGCAGAGGAGATTAAGTTAAAATGAGGTCATTAGGGTGGACCTAATCCAATATAATAGATTTCTTTATAAAACCATGTTTATCTTTATAAAAGGGAGAAATTTGGACACAGAGACACATACACAGGGAGAATGCCATGTGAAGATGACGTGAGGATTCTCCAAGCCAAAGAAGTTTGCCAGTAAAGCACAAGAAGGTAGGAGTATACCATGGAACATATTCTTCCTTGCAGCCCTCAGAAGGCACCGACCCTTCAAATAACTTGATTGTAACTTCTAGCCTCCAGAACTGTAAGAATATGAACTTCTGTTGTTTAAGCCACCCATGTTGTAGCACTTTGTTGCCGCAGCCCTAGCAAATGAACATATCATACATAGACCTTTGGGTCCCCCTATGTGTGACTTCCTCCTCCCTGGTAAGCCAGTTCCACAAGCACCATTTTTTCCGGCCACTCCAAACTCTGATCTTTGCTCTCTTAGCTGATCAGGTCAGCTGGACTCTGTTGTGTTCCACTCCCTGTCAAGAAATTGTCCCAGCCAGAAAGCTTGTAAATATAGGACTGACATTCTCAGGGATTGTGCCCTGTCTAATGCCCCATGACAGTTACATAGTATGTTTTATTCAGTTGTGAGTCAGTGGTGAAAGCTGTTGCCAGTATTTGCTGCTCTATCATAGTCAGAATAGAAATTTCTATCCTAACTTCTCTATTTCAGTTAATTTATTTAATCCTGTCAGCACCTGTGTTAGTCAGCTTTCCAGCACTATGACAAAATACCTGAGATAATTAACCTATAAGGAAGAAAGATTTATTTTGGCTTATGGTTTCAGAGGTTTCATCCCACTTTTATTTGGCTCCACTGTTTTTGGGCCTGTGGTGAGACAGTATTTTATAAAGGAGAGTGGGAGATGGAGCAAAGCTGTTCATCTGGTAGCCAGGAAGGAGGGAAGGGGAGAAAGAGGAAATGAAGGAGAGGGGGTAGACTGCTGGGGTCCCAATATTCCCCTTAAGGGCACAACTCCAATGACCTAACTTACTTCCACTAGGACTCACCTCCTAAAGGTTCTACCACCTTGCAATTGTGCTACAGGCTGGGGATGAAGCCATCAACACATGGGCCTTCCAGGGACATTCCATTTCCAAACTATAGCATCGCAACTCTAAAAGATAGGTTATTTATCCTCATGCATTCATAGAGAAAAACAAAAACAAAACATAGACAAAAAGAGACTAACTTGTTCAAAGATATATTTTATAATGGTGAAGCTGGATTTGGATCTGGGGGATTTAGCTCCAGACGCCCCATTCTTATGCATCAACCTGTTATGTTACAGTAATTGGTGCTCAATTAATGCATTTAAATGAGTAAATACTTAGTGTTCTCTTCTGCCTTTGTTGTCCATTTAGTTTTTGTTCCACCTGCCCGGAAAACACCAACCTTATATGAGTCCAAAATATCCTTCATCCTAACTACCAGGTGCACAGGAGGAAATGAAACTTCTTAGCAGGTTGACTTCCTCCTAAGTTACTGAGTTATCTGGGCCTTCAACAATATCTATAGGAGATTGGTTCCAGGACCCCACTTTGCCTAGGGTACCAAAGTCTGTGGGTGCTCAGATACCTTATATAAAAATAGAGATTTGCGTATAACCTACACCATTCTTTCATGTACCTAAAATTATCTCTAGATTACTTACATAACACAAACATTATGTAAATAATTCTTATACTGTGTTGATTATCGAATAATAACAAGGAAAAAGTCTGCACACATTCACTACAAACACAATTTTTTTCAAAAAGTTTTGATGTCTGTGGGTGTGGAACCCATAGAGATGAGGGCCGACTGTAATTCTGTGTTTCCCTCATCTTTGCCTCTCATGTGTCATAAGAGTTCTCACTTCAAATCTCAAACACCTGCACCTCCCTACTCCATTTTCAACTGCGAACTCTGTTTCCAACTCATCTCTGCAAATTTGACTTGTTTTGGCACTCCTTCTTGCCTTTTCCTCTGCTGTCAAAATATTTAGTGTTTCTCTGTCAGAAGCTCTTCCGCTTTTAGCTACTACCCTGTGTCTCTCTTCCTTCTCACAGCCCAGTTTATGGAAGTGTTGTTTACATCCTTGGTCTGCACCTCCTCCTCTCCCTCTCACCACCAGCTCCCTCCATCCTTGCAATCTGGTTTCTGTACTCATTACTTCACTCTTGATTAACTGTGTCCTTGTGTTTTCTTTAAATATATTTATTCTTTTATCTGTCTTGATTTGTATATTTAATTCATTTATTATTTTTTTCTGCTTTTTAATTATTTGAGTCACGAATTTCCCATTCTTTATTTTTGTCCTAGAGATTATTATGTGTAAGGTTTCCTCCAACTCTTATTTTCTATTTTTAAAGGTTGGTTTCTCTTTGGTCCAAGAATATTTAACTGAAAAAGTTTTTAAAAATTGAGTGGTAGAGTCTCTTGATTTCTAGTTTTGTAATTAAGATTGATTTTCTTGTATTTTAGTTAGATATTTTGGATCATTTCTACTCTGAGGGAATAAAACTCTCTGTGGCTTTACATTTAGAAAGCTTTGTGAATGTTCTGTAGGTAGCTTGCAAATAAGATAAATTTCTTATTTTCAAATTACAGAGTTCAGTGTGTGAATTAGCTAAATCTGTGTTATTAATTAAATTTCTTCCATATTCTCATTTATTTAGGAACACATGAGTGGCAGAGACCCACATCCTTCCCTTGCATATGGCCCAGGTTTGTCCCTGCTTTCCACATGGTGTTGGGGAGGAAGAGATGTCGGTATAATTGTGTCACAGTCTGGAGCACCACTAAGAGAGGAGTGGAAGTATGAATTCCCTTGCTTCCAAATAGATGCTTGTCTACTAGAGCTGCTATAACAAAAGGCACAACTTGGGTGGTTTAGACAACATAAATTTGTTTTCTGAAAGCAGGGAGGCTGTAAGCCCAAGGTCAAGGGTGCTGGCAGGTTTGGCTTTTCCTTTCTCTACAACTTGTAGATGGCTACTCTGTGGCTGTGTCCTTCATGGCCTTTTTCCTGTGTGCATAGCCCTGGTGTCTTGTCTTCTTCTTCTTCTTTTTTTT
>NW_022900928.1:62454328-62470476 GCF_012274545.1 Fukomys damarensis
CTCCTTGTTTTTTTTTTTTTTTTTTTTTTTTTTTTTTTTTTTTTTTTTTTGGCACCGGGATCAAACTCAGTTCTTTGTGCTTGAGAGGAAGGCGGCAGAACCACTGAGCTAAATCCCCAGCCCTTGTCTTCTTCTTTTAATTTAATTGATTAATTAATTAATTAATTATTTTAGGTACCAGACCAAACTCACAACTTTGCATTTGCAAGGCAGGAGTCGTGCCATTGAGCTAAATCCCCAGCCCTCGCTCTTCTTTTTCTTTTAAGGATGCCAATCCTATTAGATTAGGACTCCACCCATATCACCTTATTAAAAGGGTCTGTCTCCAAGTACTCATACTAGGAGTCTGGGCTTTAATACGTAAATTTTAGGGGAGACATAATTCAGTCTATAATAGTGGGAAATGGAAATAGGAGACAGAGAAACAGAGAGACAAATGTAACTTCTTACACCTGGCACCAAGTAAATTTCCCACTGCGATTTAATGCCTACCCCACTCATTTGAGTAGGAACTTGAATAATACATTCAGTTCAGTTACAGAGCAAACATTTCTAGCACATCCCCTACAATATCTGTAGCTCCATCTCAGATCTCTCTGTAAATTCTAGACCTCTATTGGATTTAGAGATTTTTTTTTGTTGTTGTTCAGTTCCAGGGATCAAACTCAGGACCTTGTGTTTATGAGGCAGGCTCGGTGCCACAGAGCTAAAACCCTAGGTCTAGAGGGTTTTTTTCAACCTCAAGCTGAGATTCTCAAAACCAAACCCTGCCCCATTCTCTCATCCTCCTTACCCTTTAAGAAAACCTGTTTTTTTCTGTATTCCTGAGTTGGCTAAGTGTTATTAGCATCTTTAAAGTGGTCTGGGGCAAAAACTAGAGTGTTGTGTTGAGAGATATAGATCAGAAAATACTAAATATTAAAATCAATTAATGGAATTTGTAATTACTGATATCTATGGAAGTTTACAGGAGATTTTGTTTAAAAATCAGGCATGCTGCTTACAAAGTTTGAAAACACACTGTAAAAAACAGTACAGTAAGTAAAACAGAAGAGACCAAAATCCTTCCCTATAAGCCAAAGCCATTGAAAAGCCTGGGGGCTGGGCTAGGTAGCAATAGTGTCTGCATGAAGAGACCTGAACAGGAGAGGTAGTTGCCATGGAGGTGAATAGCCGTGGAGAGGAGGGTTTAGGAAGTTTCATTAATGAGTTGTCTGTTCTTCACATGAGTGTTCAGTGGAGGGACTGGAGCTGGGGAAGAGTACAGAGCCTTTCTCTGTCAAGAAGGGTACAGGATGCACACCTATAATCTCAGTACTCTGAGACACTGAGACAGGAGGATCTCAAGTTTGAGCCCAGCCTGGACAACTTAAATACTTAGCAAGATCCTGTCTCAAAAAAGAAAGAAAGAAAGAAAGAAAAGACTTCAGTATGAAGGGCCTGTGTTTAATCTCCAGTACCAAAAGAAGGAGAAGGAGGAAAACCAGTCTAGGGTATCAGATTGCTATCCTTCCTGGACAGATTCACTGCTTTCCGTGGCTCTTTGAAGATCCTTCACAGTGATGAAGGTCTTTCAGGTAGATTTTGAACTCTTAGTCAAATCTCCCTCTACTACTTCAGATTTGGCCAGAATCCCTGGGAAGATTAATTCCTCCACTTTCTTCCAAAGCACTAATATGCCACATTTTAATCAGGTACTACTCTCCTTCAAATTTAGGGAAGGTTTATGGAAGGGTATGGGGCCATGTCACTTTCAAATCAGGGCTTCATTTCCTTCAACCCTAGTACAGTTTGGAGGCAGAGGAAAGCTGAGGAAGACAACCAGGTAACTGGCAGGAAATGTGGACCTTTCTGGTTGGTGAAACTGCCCCACAGGAAGACTGTCGTTCAGCATGGTATGTGGTACATAGTTGGGGAAGGCTAAATGTCTCTGTGGTTTCTAAGGTCAAGATCTGCTAGCATGAAGTCTAAGAGGTATAGTTTTTTGGCAGTCCTGAGTCTTATCATCTCCCTGTTCTGGGCACAAGAAATAACAAGGACATCAGGAGGCTCGGGAGCCTCTGCAAATGCAGGGTGGCTTTCATTATTCTGCCTGATTGTCATTGTGCCCATGAAAACATCATGGCGAGTGGATTTATGATTTGCCTCTAGGGAAAGAATGGACTAGGCAGGCTAGGACATTGGAATAAAAAAAATGGGTATCAATCCGTATGAGCAAAATAAAGAACATAACTTAGTAGATAGAATTTTCCAATTAAGCATTTTCTGCTATAAAATTTTCTTAAACTTTTGATGCCCACCTCAATTTATCTTTACTGTGCCCTCTGGATAAAACAAATGAACAGGGGATAAAGGAAAAGTTGCAGCAGAACTCAGCAGCCTGTTTTTCCTCAACCCTGCCTGTGTATTGTTCTGATTTTATACAGCATATACACCCTTCTAATGCAGGGACATGTTTCCTGATTGCAAAATTTTTCATAATTTGTGTATTAGAGTTAAAGAGATGACTATTTCCTGGTGTTCTACAAAAAGGACCAAAACTTCCAGGTGCTCCGCCATCTGAAGACATTTAAGAACCACAGTTAATAGCTCAGGGATCAGATGGTAAAAGACATCTCTAGGTCCAGGTGAGAGAAGCTATTCTTACTGAACAATAGGTTAGAGGCTGGGCCAGAGGCAGAATTATAACAGGACCCCTGGGTCACTGCCTTGTTGTTTATCTTGGAAGTCCCTTGCCAGGGTCTAAGCCTTCTGCTATTTTGTGTCAACCTAGTCTCTCCCTAGCTGCGAGGAAAGCAAGACAGGAATAAGAGGCTAAGGCTCTGAGAATAGGCCCCTTTTGGTCCCCACACTATGAGGCAAGGTTCTGGGAAAAAGAATCAGGGCACAATACATATTTGCTTATTGGTCTTTGGAGCATAGATGGTCTCTGTGAGGCTACATTGCACTTCAGTAAAGAAGAGTGCCTGGAACAGAGAAGCCAGTGTCCTTAGGATAAAGCTCTTCTCTACTCCCAGTGCTCCTATCTCCAATACCTTCTTTCCCCAGTGTCTGTGCTCAGGGGTGGGCATGTGCTAAGTTGTGCCTATGGCTATGAGTACAGATGAAACCCCTAATTTAGAGTTTACTTTCCCAAATGGTTAACTCTCTGTAGCCAAAACAAACAAGTCTCTCAGAGCTTTTGAAGGAGTGTAGACCTCAGAGCTCTGCTTTGATTCTGACAATTCAGAATTTTTCTGTTCTAAAGTCTAAGGAGGACTGACAGGAATGCTCCAGGCAGACATGGCTTCAGACCATCATTCATGAGTCTCCTCTTCCTCTGTAAGTCTTCCTGGTGTTGACCTTGCCTCTGATTCCATAGACCATATCTGTCTGCAGCTAGGAACATGTCTGAAGAAGTTGCTGGAGCATTTCACTGGTCTCAAGAAATGAAAAGCATGTGATCATGAAGAGAATAGAAAAAGGGTGTGGGTGGCACCTTCAGGATCTGAACACCTTACTAAGCTCTCTGAGCCAAGGTTATACCCATTGACTCAAGTAGGAATGTCCAGAATGATGGAAACAATGAAGGAAAGGAGACAGTGGAACAGAAAGCAGAAAGGGGGAAGAGTGAGGTGTGAGTCTTGTACCAGCCAAAGGAGCAGAGAGAAATAAATGGCTAAAGACAAACCAGCAGCCACAAAAGAAACTGCCCCTGGGATCACGATCTATGCCTAAGTAGATGTGGAACTGGAAGGGTGGCAGCCCACTGCTTGGTTGCATTAGTCACCCTGAAGGGTCGGCATCCTCGTTGTTCCACTTGTCACACCCTACCTATGAAATCTCTGTGGATGTTATGAAGATGACCTTTGGCTAAAAATGGAACAGCAAATTGGTGGCACTAGGGATGGAATTCAGACCAATCTTACATGCAGATAGAAGAGAATTTACCATCCATGTGTAATTTTAGAGTACCAGTAAGGTCCACCATGGCACCTCCACTCCCCAAACATCTCCCACTAGCTAGATAAGATTGCTGATGTTGTATATTATATCCCATTTCCTTTTGTTTATGGCTATCACTTAGGTAAAATCATACAGAAGAACTAAAAAGACTAATCTTTTATGTACGAGTTTTTAATTACACCACAAGATGAATACATGAGAACAAATATAGTTAATGAGTGTGCTTGATTACTTGGTGGCTGAGTGAAGTATGTGGCAGGGAACCTGAGGAGAGAAAGGCAATGAAGAGAGCAGAGGACCTTCAGTGAAGTTTGCAGAGCTCACCTGGTGGTTTTACTCTGCTTATTCTGGGCAGACTTTCCATTTACTTTTGTACCTGCTGAAGTTGTTTCTCAGCCTAGGTAGAGAAAGCATGGGTGAATTGTCAGGAATAGCTTGCAGAAAGAAGCAGCCTACAACTGGAAAGAGCTTTGTGCACAGAGTCACTGGGATCTAGGCTTGGCTGTGCCAATAGTTGGCTTCACAGTGACATCACTCTTGGGGAGTCACTTTCTTCAGCTTTAAAATGGGTGACTTTGGGAGTCTGTCTGTGAGGGCGGAGAAGGACAAGGGTGGTGTATGTGTCCCACAAATTGAGCATAACCTAACTGGCCAATATTCCCTCTTTCCTGTATTCTAGAGACAAATGGGCTGAGAAGGGGCAGTGGTAAAGGAGAGCAATAGCCAGGTGTCCAAATGTGACATTAGGAAAGAAGAACCTCCGGAGCCTGCAGTTTTGCCATGGCAATAGCCTCATTTCATCCTTGTGTCTCCAGGCTGCATGCCACACCTTGGGATCCTGCCAAGATGCTTGGCACCACCGCTGTGACCCAGGAGCCATATGGTGCTGGGAAGGGGCTTTGAGGCCAACTTCTATATGTTGAGGGGTGAGACATTCTCCATGCTGCCCCCAGAAGAGAAATCCCCAGGTGAGGCCAAGTAAAAGAAGGGCTCTGCAACAGAGAAATGGAATGAGGCATTGTTGCTCTGACTGCTCAAGGACACTCTTCCTTTTGGCCAGGAGATGGGAATGTGCACCAGGCTTTGAAGGAGCTGAGGGCTTTCAGGGAAGGGGTTCCCACCATTGCTCCATCACCTTACTTGCCTGTATCTCCATTTAGCCAGTTTTCTGGGTGAACAGCAGAGAAACAGCCTCTCTGAGATTTGGTGTCTAGATGCTGGAATATAGTAACATGAGAAAGAGAAGGAAGGATGTGGGCCCTCAGGACCAAGCAAGGATTTGAAGTGAGAATTGAAGTCCATGAGGAGAGCAAAAAGAGAGACCCCAATGCAGAAAAAAGAGGTGGCAAGCAAAGCTTTCCCTCTGAGCCCTGGCTCACTGAATGGGAGGGCGGCTCAAACATGCAGATGTGCAGTTACTATTGGCCACCCCCAAAGTCTTCCATTCAGAAACACAGTAGTGGAATGGAGAATTGAATGTAGCATACTGCCATAGCTGGTGAGTTATTCAGGTTCAAACATTTCCCAGGAGAGGGGAATTGGCCAGCAGCCATCTTGGAGAGGGTCCAACAGAGCTTGGAACCCAGAGAAGCTGTGGGCTGGATCCATCTAGTGGTTCCTAGTGTCAGGGTGAGGCAGAACCTAGTTCAAGTCAGAAGGATGTCAAGGGGACTGAGTTCAAGCCAGCAGGAGGCACGTGGAGTGTTGCAGGCTAAATAAATTGGATTCCAGCCTCACAGCCCAAAACAAGCCTGAATTTTAATGGAACTAAAGGTGCAGCCTTGCTGGGATTATCCATTACCCCACCATAAATCTATTACTGGATTACTGGTATTAATCAACATGGATCTGGGCTCCATCTGCCCACGCTGTCTACCAGTGATACAAGAAACATGCCCTGAAATGGACTTTTTTTTTTCTTTTCTTGTTTTCTGTTTTTGTTTGTTTTTTTGCTTAGTTGTTCTTGTTTTTACATGAGTTTGAATACTGTTTCCAGTTTTTTGTTGTTGTTGTTATTGTTCTGGTTTTATTTCTTCCTTCTCTCTTTCCCTCCTATCTTCTTCACTAGTTTCCAAAGTTCACATCATCTTCATTTGTCCTCTAGGCTTGCCTCTAATCTCTTGCTTTTCTTATATTAGAATATTTTTCTGTTTACTAACTTTTCCCCCCTCTAAAATTTTCTCCCTTTAGAGTAAATGCACCATATTGAGGGATCATTTACTGGATACAACTTTTTGGTTTATTTTAGATTTTGTTTTATAACCACAAATATAGTTCATATGGTTAAAGGTGGCAAAATTACAGTTACTACAGTTTGTCATTCTCTAGGCTGTGTATGATGCTATTGTTATCACTAATGTACTATATTAGCCAAGGTGGCATAGTTATTCTAATCAGTTGTTTCCCCTGGTATGCCAAGACTGAGATTGCCTAGGGCTCATAAACAAAAGTATAGCCAGTGTCAAAAGACAAGGGGCTAGGCCAAATAGGCAGCAAATTCTCATCCCCAATAAATTAAAGAGGTAGAATCTTAAAACAGACTCAAAACCCAAAAGCCAGCTATACTTGGAAGACATCTCTGAGAAGTAGTCATTTCCTCAGGGTTCTCAATACTAGTAATAAAGCAACCTACCGAAAGCAATTTACAAGCCTCAACCCAGAAATTAAACTTAAAAAGGAAAGAAAGAAAGAAAGAAAATATGAGAAGACATGGAAGCAAGATGCAACCCCAGACTTTCAGTTCATCAAAGGCAAACCCAGGGGGCAATGAAGCTGAACAATTCAAAAGCTGGACTCTTTGAAGTGGTAACAGTGGATGTAACAAAGCAGATAAATGAGCTCTAGGAAAAATCAAAGCAGAAATAATTTCTCAGATAACTACAGAGATGGTGAACATAATGAAAGACATGGTATTGCCTGTCTTGCAAGCACAAGGTTCTGAGTTCGATCCCTGGTACAAAAAAAAAAAAAGCCAGGGTTTTAGCTCAGTGGTTCCAAAGCTTGCCTAACAGGCACAAGGTCCTGAGTTTCAAAAAAGGAAAGACATGGTTAGTGACTCTAGAGAAGATACAGATATTAAAATAGAAAAATGATAGAAACCATGCGTGCCCAAACATAAGAAATGGACACTCAGGCAGCTGAGGCAGGAAGATTGCTGTGAGTTTGAAACCAACCTGGGCTACATAGTGAGTTCCAAGTCAGTTCAACTACATAAGTGAGACCCTGTCTCAAAAAAAATAAAAAAAAAATTTTTAAAAAGAGAAAGAAATGGAATTCATGACACAGATTTAAACAGTTATCTAGGAGATAAAAAAAATTCCATTGAAAGTATACACAGCAGAATGAGTCAATGTGAGGAGAGAATATAAGATATAAGAAACAGGATTGTGGTTAGTGATAATGAAAAGAGAGATTTCTTAAAAACAGCAAGAAACTATGAAAAATCAATCCAACAGTTGCTAGGTGATGCAAAGAATAACATAAGATTGACTGCAATAAAAAAAGCTGGAGATAGCACAAAATAAAAAAACTTGTTCACAGAAGTAATGGCAGAAAACTTCCCAAGCATGAAAATGAATTTGACATACAGATAAGTGAGGCATATAGAACTCCAATAAGCCATGATCAAAACTAAAACAAAACAAAACAAAAAACACCAAGGCATGTGATAGTCAAGATTCCAGAAATTCAACACAAGAACAGAATATTAAAAGCTATTAGAGAAAAAAACCAAGTCATTTATAAAAGTGAGCCCATTAGAATCACAGCAGACTTTTCAACACAAACTTTCAAGTCAAGGAGAGTTTGGATTGAAGTATTTTAAGCCCTAAAAGAAAACAATTTCCAGCCCAGATTGATATACCCCATAAAACTATCTTTCAAAACTGATAGACAAATAAGATACTTCCATGACAAAGAACACCTGCAGAAATTCATGACCATCAAACCAGCATTCAAAACTGTTCTGGGATCACCCGGCGGCGTGCACGCGAGCTCCCGGCCTGCGCGACAACAGACCAGGAAGGCCCCAAAGACCCCGGAGGGGGTTTCTTCAGCTGCCTGCCTGCCTGCCTGCCTGCGATCACCCGGCGGCATGTGCGCGAGCTCCCAGCCTGCGCGGGAGCTCCCGGCCTGCGCGACAACAGACCCAGGAAGGAAGGTAGCCGTGTGGGTGCCCTTGAAACACCCACATGACACCCCCCCCCGTTCTCAAAACTCCAGATCGGGCCAGTCCTTAGACCAACTCTGCAGAGGCATAGGTTCCCATGAAGGGTAGTTTTCTGAGCTCCCAACTTTGAACATCTTTAAAGAAAGGGCAGGGGAAACCTGTAATAGAACTGAGTGGAGTTCAACCCTGAGGGTAAGGAAAGTAAAGTTAGGCCTTGTAGATTGTGTTCACTCTCAGTCGTGAGGAACAGCCATTGGCTAGCTAAGACCAGGGGATTGGGTTCCGCATATGACTGTGCATGTGGTATAATATGAGATCAGAGATAGCCTGAAAGAGGACCTTCAAATTCTTTTTCTTTCCCTCTCTCTTTTCTCTTTTTTCCTCTTTCCACCCTAAAATTTCTTTCTTTTTTCTGTCCTCTCTCTCCAACTCAGTCTCTTGCTCCACCATAGTGTCCCTCATCTCCCTTTTTATTCCAGTTCCTGAAGAACTCAGACTTCTTTTTTTATTTTTTGTTTTTAGGACGGGTTTCTCTTTATGTTCTTTTCTCCAGTCATTTTACCTCACTCATGGCTCTGTACCTTCAAGGGAAGGCAAGCGCCTGTTACTGTTAAGGGGATATATTCCTGTCCTTATTCCTGCACTCTCTCTATCCCCCCTGAAGTTAATAGCTTTGTAAAGATAGTAAGGTAATTCTACAACCTCTGGATTCACTTCAAACCTGCTCTAATTCTTTCACTTATCTAATCCTCTTGTTCTAAGTCGAACCCCCCATCCTAAATGGTAAAGATGCCATATTGAAAAGAATATTCACTGCAAACATACTATGAGCTGCTTCTTGAAATTAATCTAATTCACATGAGTTAAAGGTGATACATTAATGACTACCATAAGTGGTCAGTTGGCAAGCTGTGCCTGATCCTATTGGGCTGCTGAATGTATCAATTGGGACAAAGAGTGGTGATTGATTTAAAGAGTTGTTTTCTCTGATATTATGAAAACGAGAATGTCTATGAGTCATTAGAAACTCAAAAGCTAAAACGCAACTATATTAGGAAGATTTAAGTAATACCCAGAAATTAAAGAAGGACAACCCAACAATAAAAATAAAAATGAGAAAACACTTAAGCAAGACACAAAAACAAATATCCAGTTCACCAATAGCAAATAGTAGGACAAATGAGGATGAAAAGTCTGATAGTGAACCAACAGGACTCCCTGGACCCATAGCACAGGAGGTAACAAAATTGATCAATCAGGCTCTAGAAAAATTCAAATCAGAAATAATTTCCCAGCTAGCCAGAGAGATGATGAGCAAAATAGAAGTCATGATTCGAGACTCTAGAGCAGAAACTGAGAAAAAAATAGATGAGCTCAAGACTGTGATAGAAGCCATGAAGACTCAGCATAAGAAAGACATGGAAACAATGAATGCCCAACAGAGGAAAGAAATGGAATCCATAAAACAGATTCAAACAGATATCCAGGAGATTAAAAACTCTATTGAAAGTGTACGCAACAGAATAAAAGATTGCGAAGATAGAATTTCAGATATAGAAGATAGGATAGCAGTCAGTGACCGTGAAAAAAGAGGTCTATTAAAAACAGTAAGGGATCATGAGAAATCAATCCAACAACTCCTAGACGATACAAAGAAAAATAACAAGACTGATAGGAATTCATGAAAAAACAGGAGAAAACACAAATGATATAAAAAAGCTCTTCACAGAATTAATGACAGAAAACTTCCCAAACAGAAGGGAAGAATTAGACATACAGATAAGTGAGGCATATAGAACCCCAACTAGCCACGATCAAAAAACTGTTCTGAAGGACATTCTAGAAAAAGATAATGAGAACTACAACTCAATGAACCTGAACAGAATGAATCCACCATGCAAGGCAAGTAATTAAACAATTAAAAGGAGAAAGGGGAAGAAGGAACCACTAACAGGAAAACAACATGATAAGGATAAATCAAAACATATTAATTATAACCATCCAAGTAAAAGGTTCAATTCACCAATCAAAAGAAACAAACTGGAAGAATGGATCAAGGAGCAAAATCCAACAATATGTTACATACAAGAAACACATTTAATTAAAAAAGAAATTCATAAGAAAGTCAGAGGATAGAAAACAATACTCTATGCAACAGGAATACAGAAAAAAGCAGGGGTAGATATTCTCTTTGCAGACAAAGTAGATTTCAAGCCAAGACTTATTAAGAAAGACAAAGAAGACCACTATATTCTTGTAAAGGGAGCAATCCAAGAAGAAGAGATAGGAATCATAAATACATATGCACCAAATAGCAGCACACCCAACTATATAAAACAATATTAATGGACATGAAAAATCATATGAGCACTAATACAGTAGTAATGGGGGACCTCAGTACCCCAGTGTCACAAATAGATCAACTAGACGAAAAAAAAATCAACAAAGAAATATCAGAACTGAACCAGATTTGAACAAATGGATTTGGTAAATGTCTACAGGGTGTTCCACCCTGCAACATCAGAAGACATATTCTTCTCATCTGCACACAGGACATTCTCCAGAATGAATCACATACTAGTTTATAGAACATTATTAAGTAAGTACAAAATGAATTGAAATTATCTCAAGCATATTATCAGACCATAGTGCAGTGAAATTGGAAACCAATGGCAAAAGAAACCACAAAAACTTCATAAACACATTTAGCCAGTTTTCTTCAGAACTCTCACAGCAAATGCTGTTACAGTTTTGTGAGACGTGATTGTCAGGTAAAAAAGGATGTTTGTCTCAAACAGAGATGTTTATAACATATGATACTAATGGCTTAGGCTGAGGAAAAATAATTTAGCCAGAGAAATAAATATATGTCTCTTTTGGTTTCCAGAGCTCCATGAGGTTGCAAACAGTGAGGAGAGTGGTGCTCCCTATGGTCTCCTATTTTAGGCATTTGGGCACGACACAATGTCTGTGCTCATTTGCACCTTTCATCCTTACCCTGATAATGCTGCTGCCTTGGCCTTCGAAATGACAGGTCTCAGCCTCAAAAGGCATGTATTTCCATCTTAAGTTTTCTGGTGGGCTTGCTTTATGATCTTTCAGTATATCATTAATATCAGAGTCTCAGTTTCCTTATCTTTGAAATGGAAATAATGATTTTCCTCTCCAGGGTTATTGTGTAACTCCAAAGATATAATATGAATGCACTTGGTAATAATTATATGTCAACATTGTACATAAAGATTTTATCTATCTTACACATAAGCATGAGAAAAGCAGTTCTAGAGAAGTAGGAAAGGTGTTTTCCTTCTTGGTCTAATATAACCCACCTAAGCCTGTTTGGGGCAGGGAGGAGGTTCTTGGAAGACTTTTGAAAGAAGGAGCAGCACTTTAGAGAGCTGTAAGGCACAGCTAAGAATAAGCAGGTGATGATGGGGGAGGAGCAGAGATTCCCAGTGCATGTGCTGAGATCAGAGGGGAACTCGCACGCTGTGCTTGGTGAACTTCAGGAAACATTGAAGGCATCAGGAACAAAGATGGGGGAGGCTGTAGTTTGGATGCTGAACATTCCTCAAAGCCTCTCCTGTTAAGGACTTGTTCCCCAAGGTGGATATGTTAGGAGGTGGTGGAACCTTAAAAGGTGGGGCCTAGTAAGGCTTCTGTTCACTGGAAACTTGCCTTTGGGGGAACTGTGAGACCCTAGCCCCTTCTTTCTCTCTGCTGTTTGGCTGCTGAGGTGAGTAGTTTGCTCTGCTGTCCATGACCCGTCATCGCCATCTGACACTCAATAGAAGCTTAATCCAAAGGGCCCACCTGACTTTTGGCTGGGAACTTCAGAACTGTGAGCTAAATGAACTTCTAATCTTTATCAGTTAATTAACACAGATATTTGGTTATAATAAGACTCAAAAGATCAATAGAAGGGTAGTGTCCCTTGAAGGCACTACTAAAGTACTGGGCATGTGGTGTGGTTGAACAAGGATCACTTCAAGCAGGCAGAGGAGTAGGAGTGATTGTTGTTAGGGTTGGGAGGTAGGCATGCAAGTAACTGATTTATCCACCAGATATTTGTTGAGTGTCTACATAAAGTGAAGCATCCTGCAATGTGTCAGAACTTTGGCCGAACGCTGGTCCTCATGTTAAGCATAATTGCAACATGGAAGCCCCAGATCATATTCTATTCCATGTGCCTATGTTGCCTCTTCTTTCTCCATGAGTGCAATCAGTTGGACATTACCATTATTATCTTCCCATTGTTACAAGGCAAAATGTATTTGCTATATCAAAAATTCTGAGGCCAGGGATTTAGCTCAGTGGCACTGTGCCTGCCTGGAAAGTGCAAGGTCCCAGAACAAAAAACAAAACAAAAACAAAATAAACCTCCCTCTTTGCTCAATCTTCATATGTGAGTCTGTGCATACTTGTGTGACCATATTGTGAATAGCCACGTGTGCCTATGTGAATATGTACACATGCATGCATGTATTGACTCAGGTGTAGAAGGTGGGTTAGATTTAGCAGTGGTGCCTCCATCTGGTGATGGGTGTGGTCGGATCCAAGGTGTGGTAGGTTCTTCTAAGGCATTGGTGTCAATTAGGTGGGCTATTGACTCCTTTGATACTCAAATTGGTATATACCTTGTGTACCCACTGTTAGTGGAGATTGTGACTGGCTTCATGGGACACAGGGCAAGGCTGAGGAGATGTGATTAAGAAGAGTTTACAAATAGCTGGAATAAGAAGCAACATGCTCTTAGTAAGCACTCATTAAGTAAGCATGGACCTACTATAAAATTTTCTAGAGTTTGCTATATAATGTTTTATAGTTTACTATAAAATTCTGCAAGAGTCTGCTAAATCTAACATAGGTGATTACAGGAAACACTGACAAAGAAGGGATTAGTTCTTGCTGGGGACTGGGAAAGGCTTCGTGGAGGAACTGGTTACCAAGATGACTCTTAAAGCAGGGTGATAGTTGAAAAGATATTTTGCCGGAGGAAATGATACTGCTAAAATACAACTTTGGGATAATAACTGGTGGGTGAAGAGCAGGTTCATTTGGCTCAAGAGTAGGATCCATATCTGAGAGCAGATGGACGGTAGTGTGGGGCACTGGATTTGAGAATCCCTTCTGGGGATAACCAGAGCTCTTTAATAAATATTTACTCAGTACCTACCATCTTCTAGACACTGAGAATGTGAAACTAAAGAGAACATAACTCTTGTCCTTGCTGGGTTTGCAGACAGTACTGGTAGCAGTGCTACAGGAAGTGAGGGTGCATAGAGAGAAATGTAGCTAATCTAGGGAGATAAGGGAGGTTTCACAGAAAGGCAATATGTTTAAACCAGGTCTCACACTTACAGTGGGCTCCAGGTTGCCAGGCAGAGGTGGGTATGGAGGTGGAGGTAGGCTGGGTGTCAGAGGTGTTGCTGTTGGAAGAAGCAGCACGGCAAAGTGGGGCCCCTGGTGAACAGCAGTCATGTTCATGGAACCTCAATCAGAAACCAGTGCTGAATGTCTGTCTCTATGTGCAGGCCTGTTCTGTACTCTCAGGACTCAGCGATGCATCAGACATGGCTCTACCTGCATTCTGGTTGGGAAGGGAAGACAAGGTAGACAAAGATAAGGGTATTTTCCGAGTGTGAGAAACTTCGAGAAGAAAATAATCAGGATATACTGAGAAGAGTAACTTGGGCAGAGGGGCTGGGACAGGGCTACATACAAGTGCTGGGAGTTGGGGAGGATACAAACCTGGGTCTGATTTGCCCAGCCAGACAGGGTGTGAAGCCAGGAAGTGCCTGAGGAGGGCACACCTGCTCTGTATCAGAGCTCTCCAAAGTGGAGCAGAGAACTTGGAATCCACAGGTAGACAGGACCCACTCCCTGGCAAGGTCCACTGTATGAGGACTTCCTATGGAAATGATCCCTTTTAACTTTTCAAGCCCTTTACTTTTCCTTTCCAGAAGATGGCTCCAGGCAGGCACTCACACCTCCAGGAGCAATCGCGGGCAGTGACGGGTGAGTGGCCCCTCCTGAGGAGAAGGCAGGCTCTCTGCTGAAAGAGCATCTCTAGTTGTAGGTGTGCCTTTGAAAGAAGGAGGTCTCGGGACTCTCAGGATGTCCTACACCTTCTGTGGATTGAGTTTCCCTTGTCTATTCCTCTCTGGGCACAAGGGGGCAGCAGAGCCTTGATCTTGGCGGCTGCAGAACCAATAGGGGGATGATTCTTCCTGTCTTGCTTGTTCACTGCCTGCTTATTTGCCTACAGCCTATGCCACCCACCCCTGTTCTCCCAGACCTTGATCTCTGGATGGGGGAATCATAAAGAGGAGGATTGCAGCTAGCACATTTCTCACTGACCTTTATGTACCCGTCACACTGTGTTGCCTCCACAACAGGGGGCTAAGACCCAGAAAATCTGACCCAGTTCCGCCAGCTCCAGGGCCCCTGTAGAAGTGTAGTCTGGATAACATTAAGTAGCCTGGAATACAGACCACAGGAGAGGCACACCAGCTGACTATTGCAGAGGAGTCTTCTAGGCCTGCTTTGCTGTAATGAAGACTCCCCAAAGGTCCCTGATGCTGGAGCAAGAGCCCAAGTGAAGTGGGCTTGAACATTAGATAGTTCATTAGAACCATTTAGCAGCCGTGAAGGTCAGTATATGTGGCAGATCCCATATAAAAACATGGGTCAGATATAGGCTCTTCCAAAACGTTCACCATCTGGTGGGCAAATGGCCATTGCAATTGAGTGTGACAAATTCAACAAGTGAGAAAGAGGTTCAGGGCACTGGGGAACCAGAAAAGGTGCATGAGCCTAGTGGTTAGTAAAGAAAGATAAGAAAAGGTTTCCTGGAATTAATGCCCAAGGTAAATTTACAAGACAGGAGTTTTTAACCAAGCAAAGGGAGAAAGGGCTTTCTAGGCAAGGTACCAGGCAGGCACTGTGCGCAAGAGATTAAAATCAAGAAACAATCTGGGCAGGATTAGAAGTTCTGGTGTGTTGAGAAAGCTCCAGTTCCAGTTTGCAAGCCTTAAGTGCTGCAATAGACACAGGTTCCATGTCTTAAACTGGTAGAAAGGGCTTCCTCAATCATTCTGTACATTTCTGTAGAAGCTTTGGAGATCTGAGTTTTTAGGTCAGGGACTATAGGATTAGGAGAAATTGGATGCTGGAAAGGAGAATCGGAGGCTGGGAAATTAGTTTTGGGGGACCCTATGTCTGTTTAGCTGACTCTTCTGTAAATTGGAGACTGTTGATGAAACTGACAAAGGAAGTGAAAGTGATGAAAGATCCTGTGTCTCATGAAAATGAATCCAGAGGTTAAGGCTGCAAGTGAACAACAAACACAGTTTCAAAAGCAAAATTCATAAGGCTAAAATATTGATTAAAGGTCACGTAGTCCTGATCAATGATGTCATCACTTTGATGAAGCTAATGAGATGAAACATACAGATTGGAAGAAATACTTGCAGAGGATAAAACCAAAAGAGCCAGATACCTTGTAGAATACACAAGAAACTGTTATAAGACAACAACAACAACAACAACAGGAAGATACCCAAAGAAGGAGGAAGGATATGATCAGGAAATTGATAGAAGAGGAAACTCCAAAGCTGAGCAAGCATTTTGTGTCAGAGATTGCTTAAGTTCTCACCATCTTTCTTGTCTTTGTTTTCTTGGTTTTGGCACACAGTCTGGCTATATTTCTTGCCTTAGTTGGTATTGGGGATGTAGATGGTTGCGGTCTTGCTGGGAGCAATCTGGTGATAACCTTCAGAAATCCTTACAGAAGTCTATACAGAGAAGACATGGACGTCTATGCAGCCATTATGCTGGGGAGCTGGGTGCTGTCTGAATGTCCTGCACCAAGGAAGTGGGTAGAGTAATGACAGGGTAAACATTATGGAGAACAGTGCAGTGATATGAGAGCAATGAGCCATGTGCCCATGCAGCAATGTGAATGGACCTTGAAAATACAGTGAAAATGATGCAAAAAAATATGCAAACACAACAGTGCATATTTACAAAAAAA
>NW_022900928.1:62472626-62594117 GCF_012274545.1 Fukomys damarensis
ACAGTTTTTACTTTAATCTGTTTTAAGCTTTATATAAAATAATCAAAAAGAAGATCTTTGGGCCTTGCTTCTTTCACCCAACATCATTTCAAGAACCATTCACATTAATGGCTGTAAACGTAATTTATTTCCTTTGATATACACTAATATTTATAAAAAAAAAAAAAAAAAAAAAAAAAAAATCCAAAAAACAGTTTACTTTAATCTGTTTTAAGCTTTATATAAAATAAT
This sequence comes from Fukomys damarensis, assembly GCF_012274545.1. NCBI lineage: Eukaryota > Metazoa > Chordata > Mammalia > Rodentia > Bathyergidae > Fukomys > Fukomys damarensis. The sequence continues at coordinate 62,472,858 of NW_022900928.1, forward strand.
CAAAAAGAAGATCTTTGGGCCTTGCTTCTTTCACCCAACATCATTTCAAGAACCATTCACATTAATGGCTGTAAACGTAATTTATTTCCTTTGCTATATACACTAATATTTATTTGTTCTTCTGTTTCTGAGTATCTTAGTCACTTTCTTGTTGGCTAAGCCACAATACCTGACACCTACAATTTGTTGTGGGGGGGTACCTGGGATCGAATTCAGGTCCTTGCACTTGCGAAGCAGGTGCTGGAACCACTGAGCTAAATCCCTGGCCCTTGACATCTACAGTTTAAAGGAGGAGAGATTTATTTTGGCTCACATTTTCAGTTCATAGTGTACAGACTACAAGGCAGAAAATGGCATGGAAGAGGGTCTTAGCGGAAGACAAGCTGCTCACATCATGGTGATCAGGAAGAAGAGAGATAAGGGGGAAACCTGGGAGAGAGATACCCTTTCACATCACATCCAAGTGACTCACGTCTTCTGACCAGACCCCACCTCCTAATAGGGAGTCAGCTACATCATCCCTATGATTCAATGACCTTTTGAAAACTCTACCTATGAGCACACCAGGGCTTGGGAGCATTCATATCTAAACCATAACACTGGGCACTTACGTTGTTTCTAGTTCAGAACACAGGCTATTCTGAACAATGCTGTTAAGATCGTGTGTGTGTGTGTGTGTGTGTGTGTGTGTGTGTGTGTGTGAGTATTGACACATGCCAGATTTTCTCTGGGTATGTACTTGGGAGTGCAATCAGTGGACATAGAACATGAACAAATACAACCCCTCTAGTTAATGTCAGGTTGTTTTTTAGGATGGGGCACACATTTGTCTGCTGTACGGATAGGAGGGTTGTGTTGATCAAGGCCTTTGGTGCTGGTCAGATGTCACTTTTTCCAGTTTGATGGCTGTGTAATTGTATCTTATTGTGGTTTAATTTGCATTTCTTTGATGAGAAATAGGTTTCTTGGTCTTTTGGATTTCCTTTATGAAAGAGGGTCTCTTCAGGGCTTCTGCTTTCTTCTTTATTTCCTTTCGATTCCCAGTTGTTCTTTATACATTCTAGATCCCAGTACTTTGTCAGTTTTATGTATTCTAATATTTCTCATTCTTTGGATTGTCTCTTCAGACTCTTAAACTGCCTTTGGAATAGACACTCTTGTTGTTATATATTCAAATTTATAAATCTTTCATTTATAATTAGTGGGTTTTGTGTCTGATTTAAGAAATCCTTCCCTACACACAAGGTTAGGAAGATGCTCTTCTATATTACCTTCTAAATCTTTGTAGAGCTTTGCCTTTCATGTATGCTTTCTTAATAAGCCTTAGTTGATTTTTGTGGGTAGCGTGAACTGAGTGTCTAACTCCATTTTTCTCCCTATGAATACTCAATTATCTTCACGCTATTTATGAAAGTCTATCTCTTTGCTCATTGATCTGAGCTATCATCTCTGCCATATATCAAATGTGCATAAAGGTCAGAATCTGTTCTTGGCCCCTCTACTCCAGTCTTTTGGTCTGTTTTTCAGTTCTAGTGCCCAAACCATACTGTCTTAATTACTGTAGCTTCATAATAAATATTTATAGCAGCTAGAGCAAGTCCTCCCACCTTATTTTTTTTAAGAGTAACTGCTCTTGGCCCTTGGCACTATCATATAAATTTTAGAGCCAGCTTGTCAAGTTCCACAAAAAAACCTATTGGGATTTTAATTGGGATTTTACTGAGTCTATAAATCAATTTGGAGAGAAATGACATTTTTACAATGTTGAGGCCTCTAATCTATGAAGTGGTGTATGTCTCCATTTATTTAGATCTTCTTTAATATGTTTCAATAAACTTTTATGATTTTCTCCATGAATATCATGAACTTATTTTGTTGGATTTATTCGTAGGTACTTCATTTTTTCTAATGGCATTGTGGTCAAAGTCTTTTTACAAGTTCGTTTTATAACTGTTGCTAATCAGAAATGAATTTAATTTTTTCTGTTGATTGTGTTAAAAAATTTTGGTAGGGGCAACCTATTCGGGACCCCTCCTGTCTCTCAGGAGCTATTCCTATTCCCCAATAAATTTTCTTACTCTTAAAAAAATGTTTTTGGTAGACTCTTGTATTAATTTTAGTAATTTAAATTTATTTTTCATTTTTTATAATGGGTCATCATGTTATCTGCTAGTGATAAAAGCAGGTTATTTATTTATCTCATTGTATTGCCTAAGATTCTAGTGGAATTTCAAATAAAATTAATCCTTACCCTTCACCTTATGATGAACTGAGGGGCAAGGAATTTATAGTATCAAGGCCATAAGTTAGGGACATAAGCACTATTTTAAAAGTTTCCCAGTAAATTGATCTATGAGTGGGAATAGGGTATATTTTCCAAAGTAAGAATTAAATACAAAGTAGATCTATGATTTAAATTGTTCAACCTTAGAAAGAACAGATATTATTCCTATTTTGCACACCTAAACTGAGGTGTGAATTTCTTTGCCTATTACTGCACAAATTTTTGGCAGCAAACCAGGGCAGCAACTTGTGTCCTTTGACTTGCAGCTCATCCTGGATGCTTTCTGCAGTGCCCCATGACCAGGCCAGTCAGGAGAAGCAGGAAGAGTCTAGGTTGCAGTAGCAAAGTTTTGGGATCATTCACAAAAATATCTCTTTTTGATTATCTATCCTTCAAATCTGTAGGTTGGCTTTTGAAGAGTCAATCATTGCAGTGATGCAGCCCAATATGCCTGCCCCATCTAACTTCCTGCTGGAAGCAGTGTTAATACCACACGCATCTCCTTTAACTGTCCTCCACCACCACTACTTAGGGGGCAGAGTCAGGGACTGACGGAAGCTTGGGAGCAGATGCCGCCACTCTGAATAGCAGAATGGAGGCACGTGGTGTGGAGAAGCAAAAGAAACAGCTGATTTGTAGACAAGTGGCTATCAGCCCTCCAAAGGATGAGAAAGAGGTAAATTACGCTGTTTAATGATTTTTAGGTTCACAAGGCCAAATTAGATACCTTGTAAATGGTTTTCATTATATTCTCTTGTTGATTTTCTTTTTCCATGAGATTCTTTGAGTTTCTGTACCTTGTAACCAAAGTGCTCTTGGTAAATCATCATCCACAGAGCACTGGAGACTCACTGCAGTAGCATTTGGTACAGTATGAGAACAGCTATTTAATTACCAGTGTATTAAACACCTACTAAAGGGAACAATACATGCGGTAGGGTAAGAACTGAAAACTGAGCCATAGACCTTGGTTTAAGGGGGCTAATGATTTAATTTCTCACCTATGTAATATTTAGTTTGGGAAGAGAAATTCACAGATAAAGTCAGGAGCAAATCTATAATAGCGCAATATCAAGCACCTAGTTGGGTGGAATGAGTTCTAAGAGCAATATGGGTTCAGAAATGGAAATGTAAGGAAGCAGAGGCATAAAGTTTACTTTGCAAGAACTCTCAGGATTAGAATCGACCAAAAGCATTAGGGAGAGTGGGGAGTTGAGCAGCGGTAGCAGAGGCTGAAGCTGCAGACGTATAGGACAGGGGTGCGGAGTGTCACAACATGAGGAGAGAGTTACAGGAGTGCTGGGTGGCCTAGACTTTACAGAAAGCCTTGGCCAGGTGTTAAAATGTACTCTTTCCAGGCTGCATCTGAGATTCCTTCTTTAGCCAACATTCCTTAGCCCTGAACGCATTTCCCCTGTTTTCTTTCTCCGGCGTGCTTGAATTTAAACCATTCTTTTGACTTGCTTTTCTGGGGGAAACTATAAGAGTGAGAGAAATGATGGTGTTGTTTAGACATGAACAGTTTCTCTGAACTTAGGGTTCTTCTGAGCTGATTTCCTTGGTGTGCTTGGGTGACTCCTCCTGGCTGCCGTGTTCTGTGCTTGACCTTTGCCCCTTGGCAGAACGCCACATACAGCTCATGCTTTGCCCCCTTCTAGGTTACCTTTTCCAAGAATCTCATCAATTCCTAAAATAGCCGGAACATTTGTGGCCTATTTCTGTTAGAATTTAGCCAAACATCTGTCTCTAAAGAGGAGGCTGACCTGATGGGGTGAAGTTTCCTAGGCCAAGGCTCAGGAAAACACTTTGGGAGGGCAATTCCTTGGCTTCTTCTTTGAGAGGGAAGTGAACAGTGGAGCTGGTGGCATACGAGCGAGCTGGGGGAATGGAATCTGGCTTCACCGCCAACAACACCTATTTAAGACATTTTAACCCTCAAGGGTTATCTAGAAAAATACTACAATTTGAGGTCCAGATACTTTGAAGGAAACCAGAGTTTTAGGCACCTTCTGACAAATCTTTTTAAGACATTCTTCCCTGGTAAGTTGGTTCTGTTTCCTGTCAGCGTGAGTCATAGATTTCAAGGTCTGTTCGGGTTTGTGTCTAGCTGTCATTAGTTGTCATTATTTGACAGCTTTTTTGGCTTCACCTGTTTATTTAACCTGTTTACTCAACTAGGATAAGGACTAATGTTGCTTTAGCTATTTTATATCCATTATCTTATTTGGTCACGCATTAGGGAAACCTGGGGGCCTGAGTGCTGTCCTGAGACTGCATTGATTGTTACGGTGACTCAGGGAGCTGTTTAACCTCACTGAGCCACTCAAGAACCCGAGAGTCTAATATTTATTTGGAATGTTATGCATATGCATGAGGTAAAGACCTCCCAATATGTTAAGAACTGGGTGAGGATTTCGGGGGGATGTTATATGAATCCAGTTTTTGAACAAAAATAATTTCCTCCCCAAAGTATTTCTTTTTTTTGACAAAATAATATCATTTATTTTAAAATAAACATGAAGCTACTGAACTTGAAATACTTTTAGTCTAATAATTTAATAAATTATTTAAATTTTCACAGTAGATTGAGGGGTATTATAGTACCAGACAATACCACATTATCTATATAGCAGTGTTTCTGGATCAGGGATCTGTACACTATGTAGATCTTTTTTCTTCTTCTAGACTTTAAAATAGCCCACTAAAACATACCTCCATCCTGAATGGGGAATGGAAGAAAGCTGTTTTAAAAACGGATTGTGAGCTGTGAAGAGTGCGGTGGTCTGTCTTTGGGTATCTCTGGCACAACCTGTGGGAAGACAATGTAAATTCAGTTCTGTCTGCTGCAGTATGACATTTCATATTCCCTTCCTTACTCCAGTCGGGTGGGGTGGAGGGAGTCCTCCTGAGTGACAATGGCTCTGGCCCCCCATCTACCAGCTCCTCTCTGTGAGTCCTTCAAGGGAGATCATCGCCACTGGCTACCTGGACCAGAACTTGCAAGAGCTGAGAAGTGGCTGCAGAAGGAGCCAGGGACCTCTGAACTGTCCCCAGTGGTGACCTGTGTATGTGATCTTGACGGGAATAGGTAGAGCAATTGTTGTCTGCTACTTGGTTTTCTGAGGACACTTAAGTGGCAGTTGGTTTTTCTGAGCCAAGAAGAGTCCTTGGAATCCAAATTGAAAAAGCGATGGAAACAGAAACATAGAGACCAAAGAAAGAGCCAAATGGAGAATGAGCTAATGAGTGAGAAAAAAATGAGGTATAGTTTATTAATATGTACAATCTTTATGTTTTTATGTATCTAAGATACATTTAAATATACTATATGTATTTATGAAAAGACTAGAAAAAGAAAGGTAAGACCTATAATATACAATGTGTTGCAGCATCTAAATTAAGAGGGAACACTATAGGAAAAAGCGGATTTGAAAAAGCGGATGTGGAAGAAAAGTGAAAGTCGTGAAAACTAACGCTAAATCATAAAGTGGAGAAAGACGAGAAAAATGTTTTCAAAATTAAAAACCATAGGAACATAAAACAAATGAAAAAGTACAGATGAACACATAAGAAGTTGCAGACAGCCTGGTTGAATCCTAGGTTGAACAGTATTAATGGGTAGCACGTGATTTGGGGTAGATTATATGAGGTTCTGATCAGGTTCAATGTTTCTGTATACCTAAACATATATTATTTTTTTATGGTAAAAGCATTCAGAATCCTCTTTTTAGCTTGAGAAGTATTACATATTTATCTAATTGTTATCCATAGTCATCCTACCCAGGAATGGAATTGCTGTATTACATGATAGCTCTATTTTTAATTTTTTGAGGAACCTCCACACTGTTTTCCATGGCGGTTGTACTAGTTTACATTCTCACCCACAATGTGTTAGGGTCCCCACATGCATATTCTTGCCGGCATTTTTTGTCTTTTGTCTTTCTGCTAAGAGTTACTCTTACTGGAGTGAGGTGATATCTCATTGTTTGATTTTGATTTTCCTGATGATTAATGATGTTGACATTTTTTCATATACCTTTTGGCTATTCTTTTGACAAAGTCTATTTAGGTCTCTTGCCCATTTTAAAAATTGCAGGCCAGGGATGTAACTGAGCTGTACTGTGCCTGCCTGGCAAATGTAAGGTCCTGAGTTTGATTCCCCTACTGAAAAACTTTGGATTATTATTATTATTATTATTATTATTTTGGTACCCGGATCAAACTTGGGACCTTCCACTTATGAGGCAGGTGGCAGCACCACTGAGCTAGATCCCTGGACTGGATTATTTGGTTTTTTTCTTTTAACTTTGTTTCAGTCAGTTCCTTACATATTCTGGATATTAATGCAAATATTTCTGCCCATCCTATAGCTTATATCTTCACTCTGATGATTGTTTCATTTGCTGTGGAGAGCTTTTAGTTTGATGCAATTCCATTTGTCTATTTTGGGTATAGTAAATCAGAAATGGATTCTGATTTTCTGGCAAAACTATCTCCCCCAAGGAACAAACATTGACACTTTTTGGCTCATAGTTAAAGAAACTAGCATTAATTAATTACTGACTAATTAAGTTAAAAACAAACCTTTGTTGAGTAACTATGGTGTGCTCAACACATCAACAGGATATTAGCTCCTAAGCCAGAACACTGAACAGGTAGAAGAAGGACCTTCTTCCCTAGAATTCACATCAGGGGAGGGAGGCAAATGCCAGGTCACTTAGGAACTTTATGGGCTGGGTATGGGGATGCACACCTATAATCCCAGCACTCAGGAAGCTGAGGCAGGAGGATTGCTACAAGTTTGAGGCCTGCCTGGGGTATATGGCGAATTCGAGGCCACCCTAAACATAACAGCAAGACCCTGTCTCGAAAAAAAAAAAAAAAAGTGAGTCTCAAATGTAATGAGACCAGTTGTATTCCAGATACAACCAGGAGACTAATGAGATCCAATTTGCATTTAAAAAGATCTTTCTGGCTGCTGTGCAGACAATAGATTGAAGAGATGTAGAGGGAAACAAGAGATACAGAAAGGAGACCATTTAAATCCAGGAGAGAGAGATGCTGGCTGTCTTGAACTATGGTGATAGAAAGAGATTGTTTTAAGATCAATTGTAAGTTGGAATAAATAATAATTGTAGTCATTAGTTTGGGGAAGTGAGAACAACGAAGAGTCAAAGATGAACCCTTATTCTAGAACTTGGACAGCATGGAAAAATAGGTAATCATCTTGAATCCCAGGGATCAATATAAAATCATGGAGATTTATCACACTCGAGGAATATGCCTGCTTAGATTCTCTTTTGGAGTGATGGTCAGTTCCTTTCTGTATAATTGTACTGTATAACTGTATTGGTCAGTTTTGCTTATTTCTGGAAGCCAATTTCCCATCTAAAACTGATTCTAAAGGCTGCCTCTGTTCATTGGTCTGTTTTTTTTTTAATAGTCTGCTGACCTCTGGCAGGTTTTTCCTCTTCAGGTTATTAGAAGTATTCTAAAGTTTATACTTGGGTTTTTTTTTTCTTTTTTTTTTTTTTTGCACCAGGGATTAAATTTGGGACCTGCACTTGCTAGACAGGTGACAGAACCACTGAGCTATACCCCCAGCATACTCGTTTTCTTATGTATTTTTGATACACTTCTTATTGGTATCAAGTATGGATTGTCAGAAGTTATCAGGGTGACTTACTGTTGGTGCAATTCTTTATATAATAGCTGTACGAATAAGATAGGTCTTTTTCCCCCATTCCAGTGAATATTGCTATCATTCAGAGTTGTGTAACTTTCACTGAGTTTACACTGGTCTCATCCTTATTTCCAGGTATTGTAATTCTTGAAATCAGGTACTATAAATCTTCCAACTTTGTTCTTTTCCAAGATTATTTCAGCACTTCCAGTACCATTATATCTTTATGTAAATTTTAAAGCAACCTAACCAATCATCGGAAAAAGCCTACTGAGACTTTGATTGAGATTTCTTGGAATTTACAGATTAATTTAACAGAATGGACATGATGAATTTCCAGTCAATGAACATGGTTGATCTTTTTATTTGTGTATAACTGCTTTTATTTCTCTCAGAAATGTTTTGTAGTTCCTATATTTTGTATATATTTTGTCAAATTTTCCTTGTTTTTAATGCTATTATTTTTTAAATTTTCATTTTAATCTTTAGTTTTATTTTCATTTCAATGCTAGTATATTAGAAATACAATTGATTTTTATGTTTTTGCCTTGGGTCCTATGACCTTGATGACTTCATTAATTCATTTAGTAGTTTTTTAATTGTTTTTTGGTGTGTAATTCCATAGGGTTTTCTATGTACACTATTTTCTACAAACAAAAATAGATTTTTAAATTGATTCCAACTTTATATCTTGTATTTTAAAAACTTTATTTACATTTGCTAAGACTTCCACTACAATGTTAAATAAAAATGATGAGAACAGACATTTATACTTAATCCACATCTTAGGGGACATTTTTTTTCAATGATTGATTCATCATTAAGCATATTAATTACAGGTTTTTCATAGATGTTCATTATCACACTAAGCTCCTCCGTATTTTTACCTTTTTGGAAGTTTTAAATCAAATGTTCAATTTTTTCCAGTTTTTTTTTTTTTTTTTTTTTTTTTGCTTTATTGAGATGCTCATGTGATTTTACTTCTCTTTTTGGAAAATGTAAATTACATCAGATGATTTTTAATGTTAAACCAAGCTGGCATAAACCCCTTGAGTTAGCAAGTGTCATCTTTTTTTATATATTTCTGGATGTGATTTGCCAATAAGCTTTTAAGAAATTTTGTTCTGAGTCAGACATGGTGGCACATGGCTGTAATTCCAGCATTTGGGAGGCTGAGGCACGAGGAACACTGAGGCAGTAGTTCACAGTCAGCCTAGTGAGTTTGAGACCAGCCCAAACTACATAGTGAGAACCCGTCTCAAAAAAAAGTTATTATTCTATATTTATGAGGGCTATTGAACTATAATCTTCTTGTAATGTGTGTCCTCAATGATAAGATCAGCATCCAGGTGTTGGAGTTGAGAGTGTTTTCTCTGTTTTCTGAATGTTAATGTGGCATTAATCTTACTTTCTTCTTAAATGATTAATAGAATTCACCATGAAGCCATCTGGATGTGAAGGTTTTTCAGTGTGTGGCAATAATGTCTTTTATTCAGAATAGTTTCTCTCTACTGACTGCTTGTTTATTTCAGTTTCTGTTTTGAGACAGGGTATTGCTATATTGCCAAGGCTGGCCTCAAACTTGCAATCCTCCTGTCTCAGTTGCCAAGTGGCTGGGATTATGGGTGCACACCACGATTGGTTTTATCTGTTTTAATAAGCAGCATTTTTCTAGGAGTTTGTGCTTTTCATCTTGGATGTCAACTTCATTAGCATAACCATGTTTTGTTTTATTCATTTACATTATCTTTTTTGGGGGAGGGAAGATATGTACATTTTGAAAGTGTTACATTCAACAGCTGTTCCACAATCTGGCCATTTTTAGGGCTGTCCAACAATACTGTTAATCCAGGTGAACCATTTATCCAGATTTAATAGTCGATTAATAATAGATTCCAAGTCATTTACATTATCTTTTTTCTTAGCCTTTTATATCTGTTGGACTTACAGTAATTTCCTTTTTGATTCTTGATCTTGATAATGCAAAAACAAACTAATCTGTTAAAAGTACCAGATTTTAACTTTGTTGATTATGGTATGGTCTGTCCATTTTCTGTTGTATTGCTTTCTGCTCTTATTTTTTCTTCCACTTATTTTAACTTTAATGATTTTTCTGGTTTCTTTTAAATTATTTTTCTAACTTTATAAAATTTTTATTGTGTTTAGCTGCTAGCCTCTTAAGAAGCAATGTTATGCCATTGATTTCATGTATATATGTTTTTCTTAATGTAGCCATTTAAAGTTACAAATTCCCTTCAGGACTGTTTTAGCTGCATGCCAGTGATTTTTGGTTACATTGTATTTTATTATTATCTGATCTAGAATGTTTTCCAATTTCTTTTGTGATTTCATTTTTGATCACGAAATGCTGCTTTCTACATTGAAAAGTGTATATTTTCCATTTGTAGGTGTAGTTTGTATAAACAACAATTAGGTCAGGTAGAAAGATAGTAGTTTTCAAACTTTCCACATCATTACTGATTTTGTTTTTGTTTTCTTTCCCTATCATTACAGAGAGAAATATTAACATCTCAGACTATGAATGTGGACTTATCCTTTGCTCCCTAGAGTTCTGTCAACATTTGCCTCTTCATTTCGAAGCTCTGCTATTAGCTGCATATATTTTTAGATTGTTATGTCTTCTTGGTGAATTGGCCACTTATAATGAAATGTCTCTGTTTCTAGTATTACACGTTGTTTAAACATCTACTTTGTCTGACGTTAGTAGAGTCACATTAACCTTTCTGACTGGCATTTGCCTGGTGTTGTAGGCAGCTTCAAAGATAGATCTCAGTGATCCTTGCCTCAATATTCACATTCTTGTGCTATCCCCTCCCCTACAGTGTAAATTGGATTTAGTGATTCAATTCTAACAAATCTAATAGGATGCAGCAGAATGATAGGATATCAATTCTGAGACTGAGTTACCCAAAACCAACCAACCAACCAACCAAACAAACAAAAACAAAAAAACAAGCAAACCAAAGCAAAGCAAAACAAGCAAAAGCAGTACCACTACATACCTGTTAGAATCACCAAAATCCAGAACACTGATGCCACCAAATCCTGGTAAGGGTGTGGAACAGTGGAAACTCTCATTGCTGGTGGGAAGGCAAAATGGCAGAGCAACCCTGAAAGACAGCTTGGCTGTCCTTACCAAGATTCAACACACCTTCACTGTGTGATCCGGCAATTGCACTTCTTCATGTTTATTCAGAGGAGTCAAAAACTGTGTCCACTATCTATGGCTACTTATCATTTGCAGGTAGACACTTATAACAGCTTTATTCATAATTGCAAAAAATTAAAGGCAACTGAGATGTCATTCAGTAGGTGAGTGAATAGATTAAATGTGGTACACCTAGGTGACGAAACTATTGTTTAGCACTACAAAATGAATTGCCAAGAATGTTTGGATACCTCCAAAATTCCCATATTGAAATCTTATCCTCTAATGTGATGGTATTAGGAAGGAGATTTAGAGTGGTAATTAGGTCGTGAAAGTCGAAGCCTCATGGGTGAGATTAGTGCGCTTATAAAAGAGACCCTCACAGAACTCGCTAGCTCTCCTGCTGTGTGAAGATACAAGGAGACATAGGCCATCTGCAGTCCAGAAGAGTGTCCTTTTCAGAACCCGAGCATGCTGGCACCTCGATCTGGACTTCTGGCCTCCTTTATTAGCCACCCAATCTGTCGTATTCCAATACAGAATCCCAAACTGACTAAGATCATACGCCCAAAATATATATCCACATGTCAGTACTGTTGGTGTTCGTCATTCCTTTCTGCAGATGGAGGTTTCTGTCTAGCATCATTTACTTCAGCTAAAAGCCTTGTCGTATTTCTTATAATGCAGACATGCTGAAAAAAATTATCTTAGCTTATCAATGTCAGATAAGAGTCAGTAACCTTTTTCTTTCAAAATGAGGAATTTAGCAAATCTTGATACCTAAATTCCCTCTGGTAGGTCTCTTCTCAAGGTTTATCATTAATACTTGAGAAGTTTACGTTCAAACATTTTAATTTAAAGTGTTTTTATAATTTATTGGGTGGGCCATTTACTTTTGGCTTGTAATCATTTTTATAATTATTTGGATATATTTCATAAGACTTTTCTAGTTATGGAGTTTTAATTTAGATTCACCACTTAGTTCCTGAACAGATCTCCAAATAGTGTTTTAAGAAGATTGCAAAAGTGACATATTTTCTAAGCTCTTGCATTTATGAGAATGTATGTTTGTCATACATATAAACAATATTGTAACATTTTAAAATATTGTTTAAATATTTCTTCTTTTTTCTGACATTTAGTAAAAAAACTGAGACACTATTTTCACATGCTATTTTAACATGTAAACCCCTTACCTAGAATTTTATACATTTAACCTTCAAAGTGAAGGTAAAAAAATAAAAAAGAGGAGTTTGAAATTAATTTTAAAGAATTTTAATATGTTAATATGTGGTTCTACATAATGTAATTGATATTAACTAGAAAAAACTGTAGCTATGAGGATTTGAACAATATAAAAATATTAAATAAATAAGGAGTTTATCAGTATTTATAGAATTTCAGGGAGTTTGTCAAAAAAATTCTCAGTCTTTATTTGACAACATACCGCTCCAAAATCTAAATCATATGTCAAGAAGTCTTTTGGAACCTTGTTTTCAATTTCCCCTTTCCATTTCATTCAAAAGTGAACCCTTAAAATTGAGTAGGACACTAAAAGCATTACTATCTCATGTCAGAATCATCAGCTTGTAACAACTGGCTCCAGATACACCCTCCTCTCCCAATCGCTCTGTTAGAATCAGGAACTGTATTTTTGGCAGTAACTTTCTGCATTCTCATCCTTATCCTCATGCCAGATCCTGTGGCTTCAACTATTTTGAGAATGATAGTGATCCCATTCAGCATATGTCTTTCTTGCATCTTCCAGTACCTCTCTCGACCCACAACCTATTTCCCTCAAGATTATTTCTTCTTTATCTAAAGCTATTTCTTGTGCTGACAGCTGCCAGGGACAATATGAACTGTCTTTGCCTCTTCTACCTCTGGAGTGTGATGCATACATTTACAAGTCACTCATTTTCCAAAACTCTTGCCTCATACTACCCATTTAGTGAGTCAGAAAGTAAAAAGCTAAGCTATCACTGTTGCAGTTTGTATCATGAAAGAGAGGAAAATGAATTTTTCCTTTAAAAAAATCCAAGAAACAGTATGAATTAGCCCCTGGCCCTGAAACTTGAAACACATTGCTTAGGCTTGCAGTTCCCAGACCAGCAGCTTTGATGTCATATGCAAGCTGGTTATAAAAGCAGACCCTCAGGCCCCACTGGCTGCTTGCAGACCAAGGTGGTCTGCATGTTACCGTGGGAGAAGCTCAATTGTTTAGAGTGGAGCTTCCCACAGGTGTGGCAGGCCATGCAGGTGGGTGTGGGAATAAGTTACAGGTGTGCTCTTCAAGCTCTTCTCAACCCTCAGGACAGTGAGGTGGGACTCAGAGAGACTGGAGGCCTCCAGTTGCAGAGGTGAGTCCTCCACTTCACCTTAGTGTACCTTGCAGGAGAAAGCTGGAGCACCTGCGGAGGGGGAAGTTCTCAGAACCAAATGCTCTTTCTCTGAACAGATATCCTTATCTATTTTATTTTATTTTTAAGAGTAGGAAAAATTTGTTGAGGGAAAGAAAGCTTCTATGAGAGAGAGGGACCGGAAAGTGGGTTGCCTGCTCACCCCACTTCTCCAAGATGTTTTATACAGCAAAGCCATGTGGTGAGGCAGGTACAAAGTGGGACAAAACTATAAGACCCAATGGAAAATTACAAGGTGGGCATAAAGTGGGGCAAGACCATGACCAGCTGATAGGATTACAAGTACAGTCATACAGGTAATATTGATTAAATGGGGGTCAAATGGGGGAGCAAGTGACATAGCAAGCATACAAAGATTTTCAGTAAGGGTGAAGGTCAGGGTTATTTCCTGGAAAGATTGGGCTAAGACCTTGGCCCCTCACCCAGGTGATTGATATCTATTAGAATATCAATCAATGCTATTTATCCTACATGGGTGTAGTAGTTTCTCTCCTTTTATAATTTTGGCCACAGTGAATGTGTCTTTATTGTCCTCCATGTTGGCTCCTTGCTCTGTTGGCTCCTTGAGGGCTAGATACTTGAGGGGGGCCCTATCTACCTACAAGATACCTAATTAACTTACTTATCTATAATACTCCCCCCTCTGAAGAAGTACCCCTAACTACTGTGAGGGGGCACAGGGCAAAGACAGCTCTGGCTACTTCCTGCTGAAGAGGGTCATAGTTGTGATCAGCAGTTAGAGTTACTCTACAGTGGGTCTATCTAAAGGTCTTCGATAGATGCCAGGTGTTGTCATCTTGGTAGCTACATAGCTTTTAAGTCTGGAGGAGAAAAAGCCAAAGAAACAGTAAGAATGTGTGTGCCAAATTATAATGTCAGCAGGATTGCTATGAATATAGCACACAAAAGAGGCTAAGGAGACGGTCCAGGGGACTTCAGAATACAACATAGAAGTCATATTGTATAGTTTAGCAGTTATGAGCTGTTTACAAAGTTGATCTGGTGGATCCTGGTAAAAGAAATCTAGCACATTTATCTTTGGTTCCATTTGTATGACCGATTGGAGTGGCAGCCTCCAGGGAAGGATAAACAAAACTTTAAAGAAATTAGAGTATGCATAATCTAAGCATGAACACGCTAGAATGAAAGGGCAGGATGGGGAGAAATTGAAATAGTGATTGAACCTACTGTTCTTAGAAGTCTCTCTAGTTTTAGCTGTAAGATAAGAGACAATTTGAACAAATTTCATGAATAAATATAAAATTCTAATTGAACTCTTATAGATTTTACCATAGTTTTTTTCTAATGATCCATAACCATGGTCAGCTACTGGTAGAGCTGGAAACTGCCAGAAGGGGTCAGTGACTGGAGCCCTTTTTATATCTAGCTTTATTACTATGGCATTATTTCATACCTCTTTTGGTTATTCTTTTCTACTAGGTGTGAAGACCGAGTTAAAGTGAGACCTGTGTCAATCAACATGAACATCTTGCTGTCAAGGTCAGTTAAGTCTCTTTAGGCATTATTTTGGAACCATGCGTACAGCCTCTTAGCTCCTGTCAGTGTCAGCCATCAGGGTGGGTCATGACCTTGCTTGACCAAGTTGCTTTCAGTGAAAGTGTGAGAGACTTGTACCTCTTGGTGACCCTCCTTTGGCACACAGTATGTTTGTCCTCTGGTATCCAGCAATCTCCCTGCTCAGGAGGTTGAGAGACTTACCAAAGATGTAGGATCCAGTAGGAAAGGGTCCTTTGTGTCCTGGATCTTGTTGACCTTGAGAGGTCAGGGCCAAAATATTGGCTGTCCTCATAGCCCAGTTACCTTTCTAGTTTTGGTCTCCAAATTAGTTGAACACCCAGAAGACAAGATCAGTGACCTTCGTAGTTTAACTATTATAATTTTGTCTGGACATTAAGTACTTTGAAGTATAAAGCCCAATTAGATGGGCTGTTATTTCTTATCAACCATAATTGTTCTAGTAGTTTAATCACTGCAGAATGTTAACAGACAACAGTTATATATTATAGAAACTTAAGATCAAGAGCCACACATAGTATTTAGCATGACAATCATGATGACATTTTCTTTGTAACAGTGTCCATTTTAGTATGGAATAATCTTTCAGTCAAACACCTCCATCTGATCACAAGACATTAAATGATAAAGAAAATTCTTTTTTGTTTGTTTTTGTTTTTTGAGACAGGGTCTTACTATGTAGTTGAGACTGTCCTGAAACTCACTATGTAGCCCAGGCTGGTCTTGAACTCATGGTGATCCTCCTGCCTCAGCCTCCTGAGTGCTGGGATTACAGGTGTGCGCCACCATGCCTGGCTACAAAGAAAATTCTTATTTGTTATCCTTTAGTAGGATACCACCTAAAGAGAACATACATATTGGCCTAGAAATGTACTTTAGGAATTCATAATGTCTAACCTCTAATTTTAGTGTGTGATATTGTTTCAACTGTTTGGTACCTGAGCATCCCTAAGTATGGTGACACATATAACATACATCACATAAAATTTTTGAGATAACTATTATTTGACTGGTTATCTCATGCTGGCTTGACATGTATCTTTTATCACAAGTAGCTAGAGTGCAAGAGAAATGCAGATATCTGAGTGAAAAAGATCATTACCATAAACAGTATCCTAGAAGACTTGTACACACAGAAGGCATGAATATATACACATGAAATAACAATGAGTATCAGTTACATGAAACCATTTGTCTTTTAATTTTGTTTTGTAGAGCATTTTAAATAAAACCTTATTGTTTTCCCATAGAAAGCTTAGCTGTTTCACCATGACCAATATAAACATATCACAATAATATGTTTAGCAGTGTATTTTCCACAAGGCTATGGAAATTACTGGGATCCCCTTTGTGAACAAAGGCTGGGATAAATTTTTTCCAGGTAGCCACTCCTTTATTTACCAAGGGGAGTCTTGTCCAGTAGTTTTCCTAAACCCAGGTGTCTTTTTTTATCTTAACAAATTTTTAGATGACCAATGAGAACTAGATCATAACAATTAACACATTATTTTTGACTAATGAAAGATTCCCAAGTTATTATATATGGGCAACAATATGAATTGTATTTATAAAACCAGTTGATATTATTTGGATCATCTGGAAACCTGGGGGAATCATGTCTTTGGTGATATTTATCTACAAGCAAACTTGAGTTACAGGCAAACATCTTTAAAAATCCAAAATGCCAAAAGACAAAAAGCACAAACAAAACAGCTGTAAGTGTTGTATCAAATTAGACAGACACACACATAAGACTACTTGTTTATAAAGCAGAGTGCACTCAGATGTATTTGGCCAAGTTGAATTATACTAACTTTTATAATTTTTAGGTTTATAGCTATAAATAAGACTAGTCAGAACTTTGCAGATTAATTAAACAGAGACCTCTTGTAATAAGAATCAAAAGTAGTAAAAATCTTCTCTATACTTGGGAAATCAAGAACAGTTTTAAGATGGGCCCTAAACTGACAGCTTATCTGACCAGAATGCCCAATTACACAGGCTTCGAGAGTTTCAGGATTAAGCCTAGACCAGTTATCTATATGGCCCAGAAATAAGTGAAGGTCAGATTTACTCTGGAAGGGTTCTAGGAAAGGAAAACTCACCATTCTGGAAGCTTTGCCTTGAAATCCAGCAGCCACAGAGGAGGGAAGTGCCTTGAATTAAATGTTATTGAGAACTGTTATTCTTCAGGGGCAGGGCAGTGGTGAAGGGATGAGAAGAGAGCTTTTAAGTATGGCACAAGAACTAAATCTTAACCATCTCAGGTGTAGAAAGACATTTAAGATCAGGAGGCTTTTTTGCGGTGGATCTGCAATCCTTAGCAAACACATCTCTGGAGACAAAAGCTGTGATGTATTTGCCAAGCGTAAAATCAAACCAATAATCAAAGAACCCGAATGGCTGCTTTTTGCCTCTTGAAAGGAATGAATGTGTTCTAAGCATATTCTTTAGGGCTTTTCTTTTTAAATAAATTATTTTGAATCTATAATATTTAATTTATGACTTAAATACCCTACAGTCTGTTGAGCAGCTGTCTGATCTTGTAGAAACATTCCCAAAGCCATGTCTTACCTTTTATTAACATACAAACTGAAATGGCATCCTATAGATTGGCCCTTAAAAGTGCTTGCTTGAGATTCTGCAGTTTGGGAAGCAGGTTCCCAGATTAAAATATGGTGTCTTCTGGGTTTTTCTATAGGATGATAAATGGGTCACACAATCTCACTATATCCTGTTATCTAAAAGTAACAAAAGCCTATAATTTCTAGAAATCTTCTTAGTGGTTTTAGGGTCTTGGCCTATGGAGAGGAAAAAATTGTTTTAATTCCTTTCTCCCCCAGTCTTTGGGTTCCCTTAGATATAATAGGGCCTAAATATTTTAATTTCAGGGCTGCAAAAATTGTGCCTTACATCTACAAACATTATTACCCTTGTCTGTTAGAAAATTTAGCAGAACATTGGTGTCTTGGCTAGAAAGCTCTTCTGAGGGGGCGTATGACACTATGCCATCTACATATTGCAAGACTGACTTGGGAGAAAGTATAGTATTTCCTTTAATCAAATCAGGATCTAGGGATGTCCTCATCTCTTTCTAATAAATAGTTGACAATTTAAAATAACTGAAGGGTTTAGTTCTCATGTTTCTTAGACCTTTAAGAATACATGACTGAAAAATGTCTTCTATTTAATCTCCTATCTGATTGGCAGTCAGTAGGGTTCTTGTACAGGAACTGCTTGTGTTCCAAAACCAGTTATTCCCCTGGCTGCCAGTCTTTTGAGCTTCCAAAATTAAGATGGTATTTGTCTCTAAATGTAATACTATTTGTCTCTCATTAAAAACCAATATTTGATTTAACAGCAACATTACATCTTTGTAATCCAGTCTATAGCTTTGAGTAAGTTCTCTAAATACTTCAATGTACATATCAGAGTGATCCAAAAACTTTATTAGGTCTCATTTAATCTGTCTTAGACCACCGAGAAAAAGACACTAGAACACAGATAATCCCATATTTGCCATTTACTTCCTGAAAAGGATATTGTCTTTGAGGGACCTGAATGACTTAGCTAAGGATGGATATAGCCTCATGGAGGTTTAATTATGGCTGGTGTACTCCATCCTCAGCACTTGGTGGTCAAGGTTTAAAGCTGTCTTAGAAACTTTGTTCTCAGGTTCTAAAGGATGAGGAGTAGCTTCAGGCTTAGAGGTACTGAATGTCTTAAGGGTGAGTTGTCATTGTATTTATACTTGAACACAAGCAAGAATTATTTCTTAATGTAAAGAAAATCTAAACATAAGATGATTTTGACCATTTTCTCTCTTTTACAGTATAATTCTAATTGTGAGATAGCATCATAGTAGTTTCCTCTGTGTACTTGGTTTAGGAGGCAGGCACACCAATGAAGGGTATAGAGAAATACTGAATTGCTCCTTAATATATTCAAAAGGAGTGAGAGGTTCCTATATGGAGTTCCTAATCTGAAATAAGAGAAACAAATATGGCATCCCACAAGTCTCTGCTTGATTCCTGTGTCCCCTAGAGCATCCCCCAAGGTTTATTCCACTCCAGGGTAGTTAGCTACCATCTGAGAGAGACCCAGAAAATAAAACCAGACTGGAGTATCTACCCTTTGCCAGCACTTATTTTCCTCAGGTAACTCATATCAGGTACTCTCAAAGCACAAGTTACAATTGACTTCAGATATATCAATCATGTTTAGAGAGGGAAGTACTTCTAGTAAACCAAGAGATTCAAACCACTGCTCTCTTGTTCCTTGAAAGAGAGGAAAATAGGGCACTTTTCCCACAAAAGGTATCACCTCCAGAGATGTTAAGTCAGACATTCTTCCCTGGGCTCCAGGGTAGAGAAAACTCTGAGAAATTTCTGTTGTTTATTCAGTCTTTTAGGTAACTTTTGTTAGCAGCAAGACAAGGCTACTCCTTTAAGGTCCATTTTAAATTTACTAAGTATTTGAAACTTATAGGTCTTCCTAGCAGCCACAATCCACATTAATAAAGGCACATTTGTCAACTTCTTCTGTGCACACATGAAGGAAGAGAAAGGCTGACCAAAATAGTCCCATATTCTAGTTAGCATGTAAAAACAAATGCAAGTTACTGATTGCTATTTTCCTTATTGTAAGATGAAACAGTTGTTGCAAGTTATCTTGGTCTAACTTTGTGGAAGGAGGAGTGGTCTAGGAGGGATTCTCAAATGATCCCCTAATAAGTTTGACAAAAGTTTAAGGGGAGTTTCTAACTCACTAGAAGAGAAAAAAAGTCCGAATAAAGCTCAAACTGGTTAAACATCCAAATACTCATCATATAGCATTTTATAAGACCAGAGTCCACATCGCAAAGTCCATAACCCATCAGAAAAGGTGTTTTCCTCCCCCATACACATAAATGATGAAGACCATGCCTAGGAGGTGGGGAGAAGGTTCAGGTAGTTTTTAATCTATGAAAGATTTATTTTTTATATTTGTCTAGAGGTCTATCTCACTAGTAGTAGAGAAAGCAGTCCAAACCTGCCACACAACTCTTAACAGAGGCTTAAGAAAGGGATCTGAAGGCATCATTTCAGATCATTCTGAGACAGAGGATACCTGATGATCACTGACAGAGTTCCCCTTTCACCTTACAGGGGAGTCCAAATGGGACAAGATGTGGAGATTTTCTGCTGATTACCCGGATGGGTTTTTGGGAGCTAGTTTCTTCTGAGGGACCTTTGGGTATCTACCAGAGAGTAGCCCTGGCCATGACCCCTCAATTGTTACCTCAGTTTCCACTAGTTCCACACAATCAGAGATCTATCTCCAAAAGGAACCCAATTGCCTATGTGGTCAACATTCCACCTGCCATTGGCATCAATGGGGTTGGGGATTCACCAGAGGGCAACTGGAGAAACCTGTCCTCTGCTTTGAGAGTGGCAGCTTCCCTAAAGGCAATTACTAGCTGGCAGAGTAACCACCAATTGTTTGCAGTTTTACAAGGGGCAGATAAAAGCCTGAATCATCTTTATCTGAGGTGATTCATAAAACACCCATTTTACAGCATTTTGAAGCAACTAAGTGCAAATGCAACACATACAAAACAAAAATAAAACATAATTTTGATAAAACACAATGCATAAGAAAAACAAGAAATTTGCAAAAATTTAAAACACAAAACTTAAAATTAAGACACTTTTGAAACAAAAGCTGAAACAAAGGCCAGAATTTATGCAACAAAAACTAGAATCTATGAAACAAATGAGAGCCTCTGAAACAAGTTACAATCTATGAAGGAAAAAGACCAAAGTTAGAACCTATGAAAGAAAACTCTTACCTCTGACCAGTAATCTCAGTGGAAGACCTCCAAAATCATATAGGGGAAGAGATGTAACTCCCAAATCTGCTAGATATCTGCAACATGAGTTCATGTTCTCTAAAATGGGAGAATGAATTCTAAGAACAATGGAGGATAAGAGTAGGAAAATTTATTGAGGGAAAGAAAGCTTCTGTCTAAGAGAGACAGAAGGGGGACCAGAAAGTGGGTTGCTCCTCAATATCTACTTTAAAACATGTCAATATATTGTCCAAAAACATGCATGAGCTGCGCATGGTGGCACATGCCTGTAATCCCAGCACCCAGGAGGCTGAGACAGGAGGGTTGCTGTAAGTTCGAGACCAATCTGGGCTACATAGTGAGTTCCAGGTCAGTCTCAACTACATAGTGAGACCCTGTCTCAAAAAACAAAACAAAACAAAAAAAACCAAAACCAAAACCAAACAAAAAACATGCATGGTAGTGCCAAGTTTGTTCCACAAACTAGTAGACTACCTCAGTGACAACTCTGGATTTTCACGGCTTGCAAAAAAAAGTATTGATATTCTTTCTAAACATCAGGTTATTGGTGGTGTGATTATTTTGGTGATGTCTAGCAGAAGTTTCTGCCTTTTTACCGCTGCTTCTCTCTTAAATAGATGCTCTCCCAGCATTTTCTCTCTGGGAAAATTAACAAGGCAGGCTAAGAAAATGTCAACTAGCCAGTTCCTTCCAATTATAGACATTTGTACTGATATATCTCAAAGTGTCTCAAACTCAATATGTCCAAAACAGAGCTATGATCACTCCAGATCTGCTCAATTTCTGGTATTCTTAGCTCCTTGAATGGCATCATCGTACAATTAATTGGACAAGCCAGAAGCCTAGGAGTCAATCTTGTCATTTTCCTTGCTGTCATGTTCCAGACTATTCTATCACCGAGTTCTGTCCATTTTATTTCCTTCATTCCTCTTGAACCAATTTATTCTATCTGATAAGTTATCATTATTGTAGTCTGAGCTATCATCCTCTCCCTCTAACTGGCCTCCATCTCCATTCTTGTCCTTTCACTCAATTTTTCTCCACTCTGCAGCCCCAGTAATCATATAAAAATATGAATCTGATCATACAATTCCCTTCTTTAAGACCTTCCCATGGATTTTAGGATAAAAACCAAAATTCCTAACACAGTCCACAAAGCGCTGCCTCGTCTGGCACCTGCTGACCCATTTGCCTCCCGATCTGCACACATCAGCCTGCTCTTCTCCACATTTCCTTCCACCATGTGCCTTTTGCAGTTGCAGTATCCTCTTTCTAGGATATGTTTCTCCCCTCCATAGTGTCTTTGGTCTAGTTAACATCTTCACACATATCCTCCATATCTCTGCTTGCCTGACTCATCTGGGGAAGTATTTTCCTGATACAGCTACTTTCCTAACATATAACAGAGGGAAAGGAGCTTTTCTCTTAAGAACTCCAAGCCAAGCCAAGATTCTAACTTTTCTCCATGAGTGTCATGTTCTTTCCCTTCCTTGCATACATCAGCTTTAATTTCCACTTTTATGATTGTTCATAGATTAATTCCTTCTCCCTCTGCCTTTTGGTAAACTCCACAAGGATAGTATCTGTGTCTCATTCATTCATCCTTGAGTCCTCAGTGCCCAGCACACTTCCTGTTTTATAGCAGAGGTTCAAAGCATATTTGTAAAATAAATGAATGCATGGATTTTACCTTCCATTCTTCCTCTCAAAATGTCTTCACCTGATTCCTGTGTGGACTGCCATAAGTTTAGCAGTGATTCTTCTTGCTCTGTCAGTCCTTACACTGACATCCAGGTTTATTCAGTCTTTATGTCCTCAGCATGTTTTGGTAGTTCCCTCTCAAGAGGGCCTGCATGAACCTCTGGGGATGGGGCTTGGGGCAGCTGAGTGTAATGGAAGAAAGTTTGTCTGGGTGGATTCTGACTCACTGCTTCCCTTGAAAGAGGGGAGAAGTCTGTGAATCTTGGGATAATTACCTAGGGTCTGGGAAGATGTTCTCACAAAGCAGTTTTCCCAGGAGCCCTTCTTACGTTTTCACTCCTCTCCCTCCCACTTCCCTTAGGCTTTGTAGAGCGCATATTTGCAGAGGAAAGAGCTGCCTTTTTTTTTGCATTGGGGTTCATTTGAAAGAGCAGGTCTGCAGAAGAAGAGAAATGGCCACACTGCTGTTAGCTTTCTGTAAAGCAGCGCACACTTTTCTAGTGTGTGTTTATTACCTACCCCTTGAGCTAAACATGAGGCTGAATGGTAATTGCCCAGGTCTCCAGGCAAGTCCATTTCCCTGCAGGTGTACTTGCAGGCACTGAGGAGCCCTGAGGTGTAATCTTTACACAGCTGCCTTGGAAACTGAGTTCACCAATGTTTGCTGTGTGCCCAAGGACAAGCAGGTATCTACAGCAGTGGGTGTTTCTAACAAATTCTCCTCTCAAATTGGCACATTCTCTGTGAGCTTTCCAGACTTCACAGTGTGTCTCACAGTTTGGGAACAATTTCCACCCTCATCTGACTGGCAAGTACCAGTTCTGTGGTAATTTGTGTCTTTAAAATAGCTGAATACACAATAGGGCGCAGAGGTCCATTTTGCTCCTGACGTAATTACTTAAATACACATTCCTGCAGTGTTCCCGACTCAGAAGGTTGCTCCTGAACACGTCCAAAAGAATGCCATGTTATACTCCTTTAGCTTTTTCCACGTACATTATCCATACCCACAGAGAGGTTAAACGTCTGTTCTAGATTAATTTGCCTTTCAAATATTTCCATAGGGTTGAATTATTGCTTTTTATTCTTACAGTGTTCTGTCAAATCATCTTTGTTATATCAAGACTGGGGGCAGCTTTGTCACTACTTTTGCTGCTCTGAGGATGACAAGTGTCTTGGTTTGCCCAGGTCGGCATTGGCTACCCAGGGCTAGGGGTTTTCAGGCTAGAATCAAGAGTCCATGTAAAATGAGGACAAAGTTGTCACCCATCACCATTGCTATTCTTGATAAGGGAGAAGGTAAACCCAGTCAAGGGGAATCTTTATTCCCTGGGTAGACTAGTTTAGTACTTGGTAGGAATTCCCTAAAACCTATACTTTTCTAAGTACTTCTTTTTTCTTTCTTTAAAAAAATTAATAGCTTATTGAAGAGATGACTCATGCCACACAATTAATAGGCCTATTTAGAGTTCTTAGTTGTGTAACCCTCACCACAACTAATTTTAAACTATTTTCATAAATCCCCCCTCCAAACCCCTGGAAACCATCCAGAGTTACCCCAAACCTCTCACACCAATCTTTCATCTTCTGGCAACCACTATTCTGCTTTCAGTCATGATAGATTTCCTTTTTCTGGGTATCTCATATAAATTAAATCATACAATATGTGTAGGCTTTTGGTTCTGGCTTATTTTGCTTAGTATAATATTGTCAAGGTTCATCCATGTTGTGGCACATATCAGAACTTCATTTTGTTGATAAATAATATTCTCTCTATATAATAACTTTACATATATTACAAGTTTATATGTGTATTATAAGTTGATAGACATTTACATTGTTCCTACCTTTTGGCCACTTACATGTAAGTTTTTGTGTGGATATATGTTTTCATTTCTCTTGGGTATATATCTAGGACTGAAATTCCAGGTCATATGGTGGCTCTATGTTTAACGTTTTGGGGAACTGCCAGACTATTTTAAAAAATAGTCAGACTTAAACTTTCCATGTTCAACAGCAGAGTACATAGGTTTCAACACTTGTTGCTGTCTATTTTTTTAAATTATAGTCTTCCTGGTGGATAGGAAGTGGCATCTCATGGTTTTGATTTGCCTTTCTCTGACAGGCAGTGATATTAACTATCTGTTCATATGCTTACTGCTAAGCTTGTTAAATGGAAGACATTTAAATTGAATGCTCACAAATATCTTCCAGCTTCTCAAATACTTCTACCCAAAGCTAAATCTGCACTTTTCATTGAAGTCACTGCCTTCCTCATGATCAGAAATGTCCCAGAGTAAATGCTTCCCTCACTTGCCCTAATGTGGGGAGTCCTCTTCTGTTTCCACCAAACCTTCTTTGCCCTAGTGGCTGTCTTTTCCTGAAGTGTATCAGACAATGAACTGTGTGCTCCCTGAGTGTAAGACTGGCTATGTTCCCTGGCACAGTGTTGACCAGTTTCCTCAAAGGCTCCCCGTTCAATGATCACTCTTACTATGGGTGCTCTGCACATTGGGTAATTTACCCACTCATTCTTTCTCCTCTCATCTCTCTAATTTTCTGCTATTTCTTTCTCTTTTTCCGTCTTCCTTGGGCATTCTGTGTGTTTGCTTAATTATTATTATTGTTAGTTTTTTGAGACAGGGTCTTCTTAAGTTGATGAGGCAGTGCTCAAACTTGTGATTTTCCTGCCTCAGCCTCCCAGAGTGCGGTGATTACAGGTGCATGCTACCATGCAGGGCTTGTTTATTCAGTTTTGATCATTTATTAGTTTATTCCTTCATTCCTCCCCTAACAAATTCTAAAAAGAGCCATGCATGTTAATCAGCTTTCTGTTACTATTAATCTATATGTGAGCTGATCAATTTATAAAGAGGAAGTTTTATTTTAGTTAGTGGTTTCGTGGTTTGTGGTTACCTTTAGGTATGTGGTGAGACAGAACACCACGTGGGAGCATCACATGGGAGCACATGGGGAAACAAAACAGCTCATCTCAAGGTTGGGAGGCAAAGAGAGAAAGAGGAAAGAACCAGAATCCCACAAACCCATGACCCAAAGACCTTCCAGTACTCCCCATCCTAAACAGCACAAAGCTTGGGGCCAGACTTTAATACACAGATCTGGGAGCCATTCCAGATCCACGACACTCCATCCTGTCCCCTGCCCTTGCTTTGTCTTCACTGATTAATTGGTTTTCTCTCAAGAAACCCCATTGTTTTGACAGAAAAGGATGGGTTTCCTGGCAAGGCTACCAAAGAAATGCTCTCTTTCAGAAAATATATTCTGTATCTGCAGTGACTTTTTGAGCCTGATAATAAAGACTTAGTAATTTTCTTCTTTCCATTGGGGCCCTGGCCACAGTCATCGTGTAGTTTTTTAAATGCCTGTGCATGAATCCACTCCTCTTACCCCATGCTATTCAACATCTACTACAGAGATAAACTTTCAGCATTTTAAGCCAATCATTACTTGTTTGTGTGGGTAAAATAGCCACTACTTTGCAGTTTGGCAGAGGTGACAAGGATAATAATAATAATAATAATAATTAATATGTAAATAAAGAAGTGGAGGAAAAAAATTTAATTGTAGAAGCTCACAGCCAGGTATTATTACTATTATTATCATTTCCATGTACTGTTCACTTTAGCAAAAGATTTAGCTCAGCTTGGGGTAGTGTAGTTACATTTAGACTCCAGAACAGGGCTGGGGATTTAGCTCAGTGGTTCTGCCACCTGCTTCGAAAGTGCGAGGTCCCAAGTTCGATCGCTGATACAAAAAACAAAACAAAACAAAACAATCCAGAACAGCCCCTCATTTCTTCTTTCACCATGTGGATCACCCTGAGGATACACATTCCTGATCACACTGCCGTGGGGTTTCCCTGATGGGAATGCTGGTTGGTTTGTGTTTTTCAGAGTCAAGGGGCTGGGGAAGGAGAAGTTGAGGCAGGTGATGAAGTGTGAGGTGACTCAGAGTCAGCCTCTGGGTGGGGTCCCCCTGCCCCCTGCTGCCTGCCTGCTCAGTACACTGTCTGCATGCAGCCTCCCTGGACCTCCCTGCCTGTGGTGCTGCCCTCAGGAATCTCAACAGTCTGCTCAAGCCAGGGGGTCTCTAGGTGCTCATGGATGCATGAGCTGAAGAGTAGCTACAACAATTTTCAAGCAGAGGTTCTCTGGCCTCTCCCGGGCCAGAGGCAGTAGAAGATGCTGTGACAGAGACTGACTATAGCATCGAGCCCTTAGAGATGTTCTCTCAAAGTTATTCCTCCACCACTTTTGACAGCAAAGGGCTTTTCTTCTTGTGGGGACAGAAGCTGGGCTGAATGACATTGTGTGATCTCAAATAAAACAGTGTCCTGACCAGTGTACTTCAGATCTTGGTTCCAGCTACTGTGGTCTCTGAGCTGAGCAGATGCTAAGTATCTGGGACTGATGCTTTTTCTAGGGCAAGATTAGAATAGTTGGTATAGGAAAATCTTGTGTATCACCACCTAACCTGTGCTCCACACACATGTGCCAGGGAACCCAAAGATGAGTAACTGGGATGCCCAGCCATCCCTGCCAGTGTTTATGAAAGGACTCTCCAGATATCCACTTATGATGGCTCAAACCCACACTTGCCTATGAGAAATGTCTGCACTAATAGTTTCTTGGTGAGGATACTTCTTGCTTCTGACTTATCTCCTCCAGAAGCTGTCATACCTCAGCCTCTGCTGCTGCTGGGCCTCCCTGGGCACAGCCATTTTCTACTGGATATCCCTGCTGTCAGCACCATTCTGGCCTCAGGGGTCAGAGAACAGCTGGCTAGAATTTCTGTTCCTCCCAGGATCCAATTTGTTTTAAAAAAAATAAATATCTCATTTTCAAGTTCTGATTCACCTACTCCCTCACCGTTTTTCCTTGGGCAAGTTACATAGCCTTACTGTGCCTCAGTTTCCTCCTCTGCAAGATGAGATTTAAATAGAACTTCCTCTTAAGAGAACTAAAATGATTTGCTACATACAAAATATCCAGAATAATGATGGCCACTTGATAAGCATTCAATAAATATTAACTATATAATCATTATTACCATAGTTACTGTAATTATCATCTTTCATATTAGTTACCAAACAGCACAAAAAAGATGCTTCAGTCTCCAAGTAGGAAGGAAAGTTGTTTCTTTGGGCTATAGACATCCAGACTCCTGACTGGTACTGCTTTCAAGAATAGCTGTGAGGAAAGTCAGTTTCTGTACCACACACTGCAATTCCTTTATGATTTAAGAAATATGCAATATTAAATAACATGGGTTTAGCACCCTCCACATATCTTCCCTATACCAGGCCCTGGAAATGCAAATCAAATCCCAGGATGAGCTGGCCAAAGAGTCCTTATCTTCACAGGCAGAGACACCCAAGTGCTCCTAGGAGCTCCAGAAGGCAGTGCAGCCATGCAGCAGTCCCCAGCCACAATCCACTTGATTCACCACCCCTGAGCAGGCTGTGCTGGCTCATGAGCCCAGCCTGATAAACCTGGGGAGGGGACAAAATGATCTACTGTACTTTAAAAGGCCCTAATGCCTCAGAGCTATGCTGGTTTCCTGCCAGGGTGGAGGGGACAATTTCCATCTGTACTAGAGGCCAGCCCAGTAAATATGTTTGGCTTTCTGGGTCATACAGTCTTGACTGCAACTGCTCAACTCTGCAATTGTAGTAGAGATAGCCATAGGCAATATATAAATGATGCGTGTATTCCAGTAAACTTTATTTACAAAAACAGGTGGACAGATAGAGTTGAAGCAAGGGCTGTAGTCTAGACCCTGAAGTGCCCTTGTTTGTGCCCAAAGTTTGATAAAATTTCTCATGAGCAGTCTTAGTTTCTAACACCCAATCCTATTAGGTGCTCAAACCAAATCCAGCGGGCTGGAGAGGGCATAGGCAGCGTACTGTTTCCTTTATGCTCCATGCATGTTTTGTCACTCCATGTTATGTTTTGGATCTAAATGTCCCCAAGATGCTCATGTATTTGGAGGTGATTGGACCATGAGGGTTTTAACTTCATCAGTGGATTGAGGGATTCATAGTTTGGTGGCATCACTGGAGGTAATGGAGACTTAGGAGGTGGGGCCAGAGTGTGCCCCTGAGACTATATCTTATCCCCACCTTGTCTCCTCTTCCTCTTTCTTCTCTTTCTTTTCCTTCTTCCTCTTATTCCTTCCTTTCTTTCTCTCCCTCCTTACCTCTCTCTCTGTCCCCATGAAGTGAGCAGCTTCACTCCACCATGCTTAACTGCCATGTTTCTGCCTCATCAAAAGCCTAAAAGTAATGGAGTGATCTAACCAAGAACATAAGCCAAATAAACCTTTCCTTCTTTAAATTATTATTTTCAGGTGTTTCATCACAGCAGCGGAAAGCTGACTGACACACTTTCTTTCCTGCTACATCCTCCATTCAAAACTCTTGCTTCCCCCAGTCGGAAGCATTCAGTGGATATAAACAGAAATTTAGAAAACAAGTGAGAGCTGTGGGCAGAGTTACAGATAAAGTGTCCACTGCACCAATATTTTTCAAACTTCAAGTTGCCATTCACTGGTGTATCCTACAAGCAATTCGGTGCACCGCAATAAACACTTTAGAGAAATAATGCAGAACAAATTGGAAAACAAATCCTAGATAGTAGCACTTGTTGTAATATTACTTTGTGAACTTTTGTTTCAGTTTTACAAAAATATTTATCTACATATGCCTATTCATATGATATTCATATATCATTGGATCATGAAATAACATATATTTACTGCTGTCAGTTTTGATCAAAAAGTTTCAAAACTGCTGTCTTATACACTGGGCTCCTGGGATGTCACTGTGAGTGAGAGTCAATGTGTCCCTTTCACACAGGGACAAAAGACACAGCCTCTGTTCTGAAAGAATTCTGAGCCATTGGGAGAATCTGATGTGCAAACAGTTAAAACAGAGAGAGAAGGGTTCTAAGATGATTAAGCAACGGGTGCAAGGAGGGGGGTGCCAAGGTGAGTGGCCTTTGATCTGGGTGTTACAGGCCGAAGAAGGGTGTGTTTGGCAACCAGAAAGGAGCGGGCAACCCACAGGACAATGTGTACAAGGTATGAAATGACTTCTCTTGACAGCAGACTTCTTGCAGGTTTGTTCTGCGAGGGAAGCCAGGACCTAAGCAAACATTTAGCTTCTGATTTTTCATTTGCTTTTCCTGAAATCAAACAGACAGACCAAGTTATGAGCAAACATGGACTGCAGGGTCACTCTGGTCCTAACTTGTAAATCTCTTTGACCACTGACCCAGCTTGACTTTTTTCAGGTCCCTTTCTGGGGACGTGTGGGACAGTCTCACCCCGAGCAAATGCTGAAGATGCGGGGAGCCGCAGTCCTCATGTGATATCCTGGGGAAAAGAAAGCTATTAAAAAGGTTGTTAACCCATTTGGTGTCATGCAGCCCAGCCTTGGTAATTCCCATCATCTGGCTGTCAAGAGTAATAAAAGGAGATGTCCATGATATGACTTACTAGGTTGAGCTTCAAAAGCTGTGACTGCCCCCTCTAATTTTAACTTCAGCCAACTCTGAATGAGAGGCAACCAATGAATCTTATAGAGGGTAGGAGGGAGGGCGGAAAGCTCAGGATGGAGGGACAGAAAATTCAATTGCTGTGAGAACATCATTACACTTTTCTCAGGTTCAGGACCCCTCTGGAAAACAGGGGTAATAATCATCTCTCAGGACTGGCTTGAGATCAAAAGAAATACATGGGAAGGCATTTTGTATCCTGTTATGCAATAGCATATATATTACAGAATTTCAATATTATTAACCCCTTCTAGAAAAGCCATAGGCCACATATTTACTACGTTTCTTTATTAAATTTTCTTAATGAGCTAAGTATGACCTTTAAAATCTGACCTTCGTATTCTTGATGTCTGAGTCAGCACCATTCGCACCTTGGATCCAGAGTCGTCTTCACAGTTATAAATTCATTTAAATGATGTGTGTTCCCATTATGTGTCAGGCACTGAGCTTGAGTTTTGAGGATATTGCACTGTAAATGTCACAGATTCTGGCCTCATGGCCTTACATCCCTCTTGAGGAAGACCAGAAAGCTATCCACTCCTGCAGAGCTAGGAAAAGCACTAGATCTTGTGGTTCTTGGATCAGCCATTCAGGAATGTTTTGCATTTTCTGATAGAGGCCATGAAAACAATACAAACCAAGCCTTTCTTATGGAGGGGGCCTCTGTCCATATAGTGCAGCTCAGCCTACCGTTATCACATCACCATCATCATCGCTCATAATGTGTTTAAGGACTATTATAGCAAAGGCAAACACCATTCGAATGGCAACACTGGAGCTTTCTGCTTCATATTTTCCAATGGAAATAATGATTTTTACTTTTTGGTCTTCAGTTCTCTCTTTTTCCCCCCTTTCTGACCAGTCTGCTCACATTGAGTGGAAACACGATCCTAGGCCTTCCAATGACCAGCAGAGAGCGCACGTGGACCTCTGAAGGCCTCTGCCCATTTACACAAGAAGGAATTTAAATTAAGATAAACTTTCCAAAACAAGGAGCCTCTCAATAGTATTTTCTTTTGTAAACTCTACTAGGCTGCTAGGGAAAGGGGAAAGGGAACTCAGCACATTTTCCTCTAACAAAAAACATGTATAATTATTTTTATAGATAGACACATTAAAAATTCTCCATTTTGGGTCTATACACAAAATGCAAATTTTAATAAACCATACAGAGGCTCTTGGCCAGATTAGCATGAGAAATGTCAAATATTAGATTATGCAGTTAACTCTCTATCACCTTCTATTTCCTGTTTATTCAGGAGGGGAAAGGAAGTTTTTGTACTTTTTCAAGCTCTGGTTTTTCAATGTGAAAAAAAAAGAAGTCTCTCTGTGCCTATGGTTGCTGACCAAACCGCTATGTTCAAAACTTCAATTTTTACTTCAATAGTGTCTGATGGATTCAGGGGAAGAGTTGGGGTTGGATTTCTTTGCATTAATATTGCTTTTATTCTGACTTCAGTGTTGAAAACCAGGAAATAATTTCTTTCCTGGTAGGTTCTTCTCTTTCTTTTTAGAGAAAAGCTCTGGGCATTTAAACAAAATAGAAGTTAAAGAGCTGAAGTCAGTAGTTAGGCTGTTTGTACCCAAGTGACTGTGCTGTACTACTCTGTGCCAAAGAGCAGCAACAGGACATGGGCTCCATGTGCTACAGGAGCAGGGAGGGTTTTATAGCAGGAAGACAAGCTGTGAGCTACTGCCCCTTACCACTCAAGGGTCAGTTTATGTCTCCTTACCACCCTGTAAAGCTTCCTAAATTCTATGGAAGTCTGGCTTTTTTATGTAACCTTTGCTTTAGTAGAATTTATAATCGCGAGTTAAGATTTACAAAATTAAAAGTTAAAATCTTCTATTTTACTGGTGAAGAAATAAAGACTGAGATCAGAAGCAAGCAACTTCACCTTTCTGTACCTCCATCTTTGTGAAATGAAAGGCCGAATTATGTATCCATGAGGTTCAAGAGTCTACAATTTATGAATTAGTGAATCATATTTGTTGAAATAGAATTCTAACCCACGGTCCACCTGAGTTAATCCCATCCTTAAAGATTCAAGTGAAATTGATTCAAGCTCCCATCATTTACACAACCCACAATTTCTCTCATATTTTAGGGAATTTGAGGGGAATGACTTATACTCCCTTGCTCACCTTTAGATTGGACTTCTGTTTGCTCTTGGATCCCAGTTTGGGAATCAAGCATGTGCTGCTTCTTCTCTGCAACCCATGAGCACTGACCAGATGGGAGCCCTTCACTGTCTGAAATGACAATGACTATAATGTATATGAGTCGGTCAAGCTTTAAAATACAGTTTTAAGATAATGGGAATGATTCACTTTGTAGAACCAGAGCAACCTAAACATGGCATCTGTATAAGTAAGAGTTCTCCGAAGGAACAGAACCAATAGATCGTGTGTATGAGTATCTATTAGATCAGTTTACATGATCACAGGCTGAATTGTCCCACAGTGGCTGTCTATGGGCTGGAAGTTTAGGATTGAAATAGCTGTTCAATCCAAGAAATTGGAAGCCTCTGAATAAGAGGACCAACAGTGTACCCCTGGTCCATTCCTGAAGGCCTGGAAGACCCCCTAGAGTGTCAGTGTTGCAAGCCTGTAGTCAAAGGCTGAAAAACATGAAGTCTGATAGTCATAAGGGATGGCAGTAACAAAAACAAAACAATTAATAGGACACACATGTGTAAGTACCAAATAGTTTTTCTAGTGTGAGAAACTGAAAGTGTAAATAAGGACTAAAAGGCATAATAGATAATGTGATACATGAAGAAAAGGAACAAAGCGGAAGTGGGAGGGGGAGGGCAAAGGAAGGAAGGCAATGGAATTAATATGAAAAAATGAAAAAATGGAGACAAAGTCTTTGTAAATAAGGATGGAGGGGTTGAAGGGAGGGCAGGGGAATGGGGGGAAAAGTAAGAACCAAGATGGATTATGTAAAGGTGCAGATTTCCAATGATGAATGTCATTATATTGTATATCTTGAATGTACCAACAAGACTGGTTAAAAACAAAACAAAACAAAAACCAACTCAACTCAACAACAAAAAACATCACTCAAAAAGAGCTGAGCATGCGCATGGAGTGTACTCCTTCTTCCACTTTTTCGTTCTGTCCAGCTGCCCAGCCTAGTGGATGGTGCTGCCCATGTTTAGAGGTCCTCTCCACTCAGTTTTCTGACCCATATGGCAGTCATCTCTGAAAATTCCTCACAAACATCCAGAAGTGCATTTTTTAAAAACCAGTTTCTAGCCATCTGTCGATCTAGCCAAGTTGACAACCAAGATTAACTATTGCAAGTCCCCCCCTTGTCAGCTTGTCACTCAAGTATATCTCCCTAAACCACATTTAATTTCCAGATAAAGCCAACAAGGTCATAATTCCACATCCCATGATGTAACTATTCTGTATACAACCAAATATTAATTCCTTCCTTAGAAGTGGAGGTTTTTGGAGTGATGTACACCCTCACTTTTCATCTTAGGGGGCAGTCATTTCTCAGTGACATTGTTTCTCCAAATGCCTTTGCCATGTTGCTCTGCTGCCTTCCCTCCCTTTACATTGTTTTTTCACCAGACAGTGTTCATGGCTGCTCCCCAAAATGGAGACAGGGAATAGTGACTCATCTCACCTATGGGCAAGGCTACAGGTTCACTGACTTCTGTCACAGAAAAAGAATTTTTCAAAATATATCAGAAAGACACATAAGGGGTTCATTAGGAAGAACTATAAAAAAAAATAAACTCAAAGAAAAGTTGGGGCCCTCAAAAGGGGAATGGGAGTTGGGGATTTATGTGGACTTGGGAGTGTCCCTAAAATGGATTATCTAGGGTGTGTATTCTAGTGTCTGTGGGTTTACTTATTTAGTGGACTATGTTAAAATGAAAACTCTTAACATGTATTTGAACCTAAGATATGTTGTCCACTTAACAGTGAGCTTCCTGGAGTCTGCAGAAGGGTGGTAGTAGGAAGGAGTCGAGTTTACAGGTAAAAAGCACAGGCCTAGAGCCCGGTTTACTGGCTTTCTTTAAGACATTTAGGAATTTTTCCTGGAAGGGGAAAAATCTTGAATAACTTCTGTGTTCTAAAGCTGCAGTTCTCCCCAAAAGTACAATCCTAAAAGTAAGTCCTTGTCTCCTTTCTATCTTCGTTGTTGTTCTTTTAGAAGCAAGGTCTTGCTTTGTAGTGCAAGCGGCCTTGAACTCATTATACAGCCCAGACTGGCCTCCACCTAACAGTGATCCTCCTGTGTCAGCCTCTTGAGTGCTGGGATTACAGGTGTGCACCATCACACCCAGCTTCCTTTCTACCTTTATTTCTTCTATCCTACCTCACTTTTATTTCCTTCTTCAAACCATGCCCCCAATAACTTTACTTCCCTCATGGCTTCAAGACATTTTACTTGAAAGGATCTTTGAAGTCTGTATTTTAAAATTAAAGAATTAGCCAACTGTGGTGGCACAGGCCTAATAGTCTCAGCACTCTGGAAGACTGAAACAGGAAGATCAAGAGTTCAAGTCCAGTCTGTGATACATGGTGAGTTGAAGGCCAGCCTAGAATTGTAGCAAGGCTCTGTCTAAAGAAATTAAAATAAAATCAATAGAATTCATGTTATTTACCTACTGATGAGCTTAGGCTCTGAGCTTCCTAACAAAGAAGGGAAGTCTCAGTTACAAGGTTCACTGTGTTTATAAATTTGCTCAGCATCAGCACAAC
Source organism: Fukomys damarensis (assembly GCF_012274545.1). Classification (NCBI taxonomy): domain Eukaryota; kingdom Metazoa; phylum Chordata; class Mammalia; order Rodentia; family Bathyergidae; genus Fukomys; species Fukomys damarensis. The sequence goes on from NW_022900928.1 coordinate 62,507,804, forward strand.
TTTTCCTTGAAGTTCCCATAGCTCATGATCACTGGGGCATTCAGTATGTACCACTCTTCCCTGTCCCTTTTGGCTTAACTCAATTGGTGATTTTAACTGGACTTTTTTGAGTCTAAGTCCTTCAGAAGAGCATTATGAATTTCTGTAGACAACAAAACAAACCATTTATTAAGTGGTCAGAATGGTTATAAGAGCTGGCTAGACAGAGACACAAGACAGACAGGCTCCCTGAGCTCCTAGAACCCCCATTTAAGGTGGGCACAAGTAAGCAGGTGTCTGGCTTTAATATGTAGTGTAGCATCCCCTGGGAAAATGTAGGTGAGTCTAGACTAGTCTTGAAGGGTTGGCAAAGGCTTCCTCAAGGAAGTGACATGAAGTAAGATTTGTCTGAGAAAAAAAGGAGGGAAACAAATTCCAGACAGAAGAGCATGTACAAAAAAGCCTGAAGACCAAAGGGATAGTACACAGGACTTGGGACTGTAGTAGGTCTTGTGGTCACCCACCCAGACCCCTTCCTCTGGCTCAGCACAACAATCCCCAGCTGTTCTGGCTCACAGCTGCCTCTTCTCAGGAAAACTGTTCTTAGCAGATCGGAGCCACTTCATCCAAGAAGTTTAGGCCACTCCCCTCCCCTGCAAGAAGCAGCCCATAGACCCCAACTAACTGATCCCAGAACACAATAGGTTTGTCCTCTTTCAGTTTATGCTCCTGTGCCTCCTTCCTCATAGGTCAGGCCAGTGCTAGAGTTTACACAAGACCACATCCTTGCTCGGCCTCCTTTTCCATTCCTACTCAGTTTCCCTAAAGAGCTCTCCTTCTTGAGCTCTAGTTCTGGGGAACCCAATCTAAAGACAGCACTGAAGGGAGAATTATTGGAATTAAAGCAGAAACTTTACTAGACTTGGTTCAAATGTAAGCCCCATCTATTAATGGGTTAAGGCTTTACTGACTTAAGTTACTGCCACTTTCAATAAAAATTCTTATGTAGTGCATCATTTCCATTTCTGGTTATTAGAATCATAATCAAACTTAACTCTTAGTTCATCTTCCTGAATTTATAAATAAGGATGTCAAGACCCAACGAATCATGATATTTGGGCAAATTCTCTCTAAAGTAACCTCTTTGAAAAGTGGGGCTAATAATCCAAAATCCCTGCTTTACCAAGGTGCAGGGAGAATGAAACATAATTTAAGAGCACCTAATAAGAATACCTGGGATATGAGAATAGGCACAACCCAGAACACAACCACCAACATTCCAAGTCCTGGAAGTTCATATACTTTACATAAAATAAAGAGTTGCTTTCTGGTTATGACTTAGTTTTTTTTACTCTGTGTGAAACAGTGACTACATCAGAAATGGAGGTATTGGCAATTATGTTTATGAACCTATAAGATGAAATACTGAATCAAGACACTGACACTCTCTGAAACGTAATGAAATGGTATAATGTTTTCCATATTCCTTTTGTTCCCTAGAGATCAGGGTGAATGACCTTCCATAATGGAGCAGAATGGGCAGGGAGCACTGAAGGGTGAGCAGAAGGAACGCCAAAGAGACCCACTGTGAGACAGAAAAGCAGAACACCTCTTCATAATGCAATGTTCTTTTTAGTTTTTTGCTCCCAGGCAGTAAACATAATCCATGAATTAAAGGTAATTAGTGTCCTCTAGAAAATGCAACTGTAATTACATACATTTAAGTGCATTTAGTGCATTTGAGAAGAATCAACTCTTTCACAGTTCACAGAGGGTCCTCCTGGCTGGAAAGTGAAGTCAGCACCCTTAGTCACCTGACAATCATTAGAAGAGTATGAGGTAGAAGGAAATCTGCCTTGCAGGGAATAGTATGGTCCCCATAGTGGAGATGTAACATCCTACTTTTAACACTATGAAAAGCACCGATTCACTGGCAAGGTGAGCTGAATGCCCAAATCCTATGGAGTGGACTTGCTCTTTCCACTTTTCTGGGCTGACAAACACCTAGTAAGTGCCAGGAACTGGGCATTGGGCTCATACAGTAAATCAGACGTACATGGTCCTTGCCCTCATGGAGCTGGTGAGTGGTGTGGGCTGAAATGTTTGTTTATCCCCAAACTGACACGTTGAAAACTAACCTCTAATAAGATGGTAATAAGAGGAGGGGTCTTTAGGAGGAAATTAGGTCATAAACTGGAACATTCGAATGGGATTAGTGCCTTTGTAAAAAATAGACACAGGAGCTCAGTCTTGTACTCTGCTCTCTGCCATGTGAGTAAATATTGAGAAGACATCCATCTACAAACAAAGAAGAGTTCCCACAGACACAGGTTTTGTTGACAACTTGATGTTGGGCTTCCAGCCCCAAACTGTGAGAGATGAAAGTGGGTGATCCAGGCTACCCAGTCTGACAAACTGGGGTGGCAAGAGTGGAAAGTTAGCCAAGCAAAAATTATTCAGTATAGAAAATTTAATCTGAGACCTTGAGGATGAATAGCTAAGAGAGGCATGCATATAGAAGGTTAGAAATAAGGAGATCCATATTCCAAACAAAGTGTAAAAGAGACCCGAAGACAAAAGAGAAATCTGTCCAATTTTAAGAACTGAGGAAGTTCTTTGTGGCTGGGTATGCAGGGTCTGAAAGAGGACTAGCTAGAGATGGACTGAAGAGAGAAACAGAGGCTAAGTAAGAAAGGTGAGGGTATTTGCATTTAATTCTGAGCACACTGAAAGGTCCTTGAAGGTATTCAGTAAGGAAAAAACAAAATCCAGCCTTGAAAAACAGAAATTTCTACTACCTTTCAGTGTTTCCACAGCAGGAACCCATAGCTTGTTTGGGTTCCTTATTGTACCAGATAACTGAAAGAAAAGTTTTAGTTTTACTAAAGACTTTTGCTTCCTTATCATGTTGTATCCCACCATATTCCTGCCTAAGAGCCTCTGATGATTCCTCATGGTTACATGTGTTATGGCTGGTATCTAGATGGCCTGCCAAGGCCTCATGTGCTCATAGATGAAGCTTTTTGAAAGTGGCTGGATCTAGGGTGATACTTGGATTACGGGTGTGTGATAGTTAAATGAGTTTAGCATAGTCCTGGGGTGTGGATAATGGAAGCCCCACCCTGGATATGGGTGACACAAAGCAATAGGCTTATAACCTAGATGGAATATAAAGGGAAAGAGGGAAGGAAGGCTTGCTGCTGCTGCTTGCTGCTTCACTGCCTCCTGCCAGCTTTACCATGGAATGTTTCTCCTCAGCAATGCCCGTTTGCTATCCAACCCTGCCTTAGAGCCAGCCAACTATGGACTGAAACCTCCATAAATTGAGCTGAAGTAAACCTTTCCTCCTTTAACTTTGGGTGTTGGGTATTTTGTTTCATCGACAAAGAAATTCACCAGCACAGCATGGGATCAAGTCCATCTTCCTCTGACTTCTTTCTCCATAGACAGAAGTTAATTCTTGTTATTTGCAATAGTTATATCTATAGTCATCATGATAATGGATTAGCAAATGCAGAACCAGTGCTCCTAGGGAAAATACAGGATCAGTTACATTTTAATCTCATAAAACTACATGTCTGTTTCATGTGTGTTTCTGTTCAAAGATATATTATTTACTATATATTATTGATTCATTAAATTTGAATTCATGCCAATAGCATTGTGACTTCTGGCTGGAAAAAGCTTATCTAACACATTGGTATTTCCCCTATGAGACAGATTACACCCTTGTGCTTTTTTAAGAGTGCAAGAGGGCTTTTTTGAGCTGTTGTGGGTCATTTTAAACAGTGAAAAGAACAACCAAAAGCACAAAAATGTGAAAGGCATGGGACTGAACACACCATGAAAAGGGTACTTGTTTGCATTTTGAGAGCTGAAACAGTAAGTTGAAGTGTTGCCTTGTTTGAGCTCAGCTAAGAATGTGTGTGTTAACTTAAATTTTTCACTGCTAGGTGGATGGTCATAAACAACCACAACAGGGATGCAAACATTGATTTAGAGGTGACAAATTTTAGTAAGTACACAAATTCACAAATACAGAATCCATAAATAATGAACATAACTATATTTTAATTAGCATTTACTACTTTGAATTGAAATTAGTAATTTACATTGTCTTTTCTTCTACTGGAGTCTAGTGATTACCCTGTGAACTTTTTTTAAAAAAATTTAATTTATTGGTACATTCTAGGTAGACAGTACAGCTACATTCATTACTGGGATCTTGTACCTTTACATGCCAGGTCTTGGTTCTCATTTTTTCCCCTTGTCCCCACCCTCCCTTCACCCTTCCCTCCCCCATTCAAACACTTTAATTCCATTTTTACATTTTCTCATATTTTTTTCCTTTTCCCTTATTCCCCCTTCCCTATCCTTCTCACTGTCCCTACACCTTTGGTCCTTTTCTTCCTGTAAGTCACACATATGCAAATACTGAATAGTTTCTCTGGTGTGAAAAACTAAAATAGTACTCAAGATCCTAATGGGACAATTAGCAAATAGGAAGAAAAGGACCGTGTGAACTTTTTGAGGATTTGGCCTACAATAAGATATAACAGGGCTGGGAATTTAGCTCAGTGGTGCTGTCGCCTGCCTCACAAGTGCAAGGACCTGAGTTCGATCCCTGGTACAAAAAAAAAAGAAAGAAATAATACCAACAATAAATAGCATGGAGATCCTGCTAGGCAGGTTTCCACATGCATCTTCTCTTTCAGTGTCCAAAAGAATTCTGTGAATTATATGCTTTTATTACAGATTACAGATGGGGGAACTAAGGCTTAACAGTAACAGTAAGACCTGCCTATTAGTAACATAGTTAGAAAGCAAAAGCCAAATCAGAAACCCACATACTAAATCACTGTGCTATCCTGCCCGTGAATTTTAGCCCTTTTAGAGAAATGTCTAGAGGGGAAATATAAGACTTTTGGACACGCAAGTAACTGACCCCTGAAAGTGACAACCAGCACAATTGGAAGGAGTGCCTTCTAGACAGATAGAGTCAATGAAAGCAGCTTGAGACAAAATATCCAACGCCCACAAGTTAAGGGAGGCAAGGTTTATTTACCTCACAGTTTGAAGAGGTTTCATTCCTTAATTAGCTCATTCCATGGCAGGGTTACGTGGCAGACAGGCATCACAGAGAAGAAACAGCTCACAGTAGGCAGAAGGTAGCAAAGCAAACAAGGGACAAAGACAAGGCTCTTTCTGTGCCTTATGCTCTATCCAGGCTACCAGGATTAGGGTGATGCCAAACCAATCTGTGGAATTATTTAGTAATCACCCACCCTTAATCCTAACATTATAGTTTGAATCAATCACACACTCCAGATGCATCCACCTCTGAAAAAGCCCCACCTATGACAGTATGAGGTTTGAGGGGACATCTAGACCCAAGCCATGACACACGTGCTTAATTACTGTGCTATCCTGCCTGTGCATTTTAGCCCCTTTAGAGAAATGTCCAGAAAGCAACTATAAGATTTTCAAACACCCAACAAATTGACCTCTAAAAGTGACAGCCAGCACAATTGGAAGGGGTACCTTCCAACAAGATAGAGCCATGGTAACAGCTCCCATATGTGGTCCTCGAAGACTGAAGTCTCACACACATGAGAGAAAAACATATGGTCAAACCTAATGTGTCAAAGGAAAGGTTTCTTGCTTATGGGTGAAATAAGGGAAATTTGTACTAAACTGTGGCAAGTGAATCATCCAAACAGGAATTGTTCGTCTGAAGGTGGTGGAATAGGCAGAGCAGAGCCTGTAGATACACAACAGTAGTACAGTGACAAGGCTGACACAAGCCAGAAAAGACATGACTTTTTGGTGTGAGGATTTTTTGAGTCACAGCCAGCATCTGTTATGTTAGAAAAACATGAGGCTGTCTCAACAACTCAAGAGCTATAATATCACATGTGGTATGAGAGAAACCCTTTAGGAAAGCCATCCCAATGTCCAATCCCTATACCTTCTGGAACCAGAGTCAGCTTTGGGGCAAGCCAAAGCTTCTGCCATTGAGTTATCTAACAATCTGGTGGATAGCGTGTACAGGCTGCTGAACCTAGAGGAAATTGCTGTGTGCTCTGGGAATGAATGAGCATAAAAAGGCATATCATCTTCGGTACAGGGACTTCCACAAATCTTCTGCCCTTTCTGAAGAACTGAGAATAGAAGCTCTGCTTGTTGCCTAGATACTCTGATTCTGAATATAACTAAGTCAGTTCTCAAAATATACTGTCACCATCCACATTCTGAGCTGTTTACAATTCCCATTTGAATCCTTTGAGTGGTCACAAGAGACTATGAGGGCCAGCTTAGAAGGCCTGTGGCAGGAAGGAGACTTGGGAACATCTCAAGTGAGAGCAATTTCCATACTTCAGAGTGAGTTGTCAGACCTTTCCAGCTACAGAAAGGCCAGGATCTCCAGAGAAGGGACAACTGCTACCTATACACAAACTCTCTTTCTGCCAGGGAGTGTGCTTGGCATTTGCCTCAATCCTCCCATGTAGCAAGAACAAAGACCCTGTTCCACACAGTTTTTCCCTCATGGCCTACCTGCCTGCCATTGCTGCGATGGCTTCATCTTTGGGAAACTCCAACCTCTTCCCCACCCCGAGAATTTCTGAAGTCTGTTTCCCCAAGGATCCTTCTTCCACTCCCTCCCAATGCTTCACTATGCTTCAAGGATAGTGACTTAGTACAGCCTCAGCACTGTGGGTAACAGTTTCTCCTTTAACAAATTTTTCCTTGACTGTGATTTATATTAGTCAGGTTTCATCTAATTTTGCCAAGGCCTTGTGATCATTCAGATGAGAATGGATTTGGTCAAAATGATGAAGGGGATGAAATCCGTCTCCATTACCCCCACTGCCCTTGCTCCTCCTTCTTCGGATAGTTACTGGTCCTGAGCTTCTGCTGATTGCTCCCTCTCTGTTTCTCCACGGCAAGAGGTTCCTCTTACAACTGGGGGTCCTTCACCCTTAGGATTTCTACTATTAGGAAACAGTGTGTGAACATGGAGCCCAAGTAAAACCAAGCCCTTTCATGGCCCACATCCATCAGCATTACCTTAAAATGAAAAAGAAATCTGACTTCACATGCATTGCCACATAACACGGGTCATCATTGTGATGTCTCAGGGCAGAACTCTGACAAGTTGCACAACTGCACAAAGAGCTAAAGACTTTCTAAAAGTTTTGTGTCTCATTTTGTCTCTGCAGTTCCATTCCTCAAAACAACAGATGTTTCTCTGTTCTTCCTTCTTTCCTCAAAATGCCTGTGCCTCAGACACTCAGCCATTTCTCACCCTGCACAGCCCAACCACCCTATTGCTTCCCCTCTTATCTGCCTTTGTATATCCTTGCCTCCATCGCCCCAGACTCTGTCCCATTTTCTGCCTGACTTTTCTTCTTCAGTTTTACATTTTTCCAATGTTCCCACTCATCGCAATAAAAGCCTGGTAGTGACATGATGAAAAGAAAATTCCAAAGTGGTAAGAAAGGCAATGTGTAATAAGTAAACAAACAGATTATAGCCCAGTGCTCCCTGGCTAGAACACTTCCTTTCTTGTGTGTCTGTTGGGGAGAAGGACACAAAAGCTTCTGTCAAATCAGAATCCCTGGGACCTTAAAGCTGTGATGATATTGCAGATAGATGAGTAGAGCAAGAATCTCTTTTTAGGAAAAGCTTTCCCCATTCTTACAGCCATCCAGTGAGTGCATTGCTTCTAAGGTTTTACACTATTTTTCAAATGCATTAGTTCAAAATATGGTGTCTATCTACTGTTCTGGTATTCTACCTAGTTACCTGTTTGTGTTTCTTTCCTTCTATCCTTATTTAGTTCTTAGAAAAAAATTTTTTGTACTAGAGATTGAACCCAAGGCCTTTTCACTGAGCTACATTCCCAGCCCTTTATCGATTGACTGATTTTTTTTTGGAGACAAATTTGCTAGGTTGCTATCTTGCCCAGCTGGGCTTGACTAGTGATCCTCCTGCCTCAGCACCTCAGAATGCTGAGATTGAAGGTATCTGCTACTATGCCAGACTGTTATTAGCATCTTTAAAAAATGTTTTTTGCCATTTCAACATAAGGATGCCTTTAATCCAATCCCTCCCTTCTCTATACTATGTTCTACAAACAATTTATCTGACTTCCTATTCAATGGTAAATAAACTGCCAGTGCCTAACAAGGAGTGTTGCATATCAAGAGATCTTACAAATACTGCTGGTATGAGTAAATTAAAGAATGAATGAAGAGTTTATGGAACACTTCAGTGTATATCTAAGCTGTAGTCAATTTATCTTTATTTTTCCATTTATTTATTTTTGGCAATTGTTCAGTGAAATTTACTACTGCAAATAAATCAGTACATTGAATAATGGTTTTTAGTGTAAGGATTTGTGCCTTCTTTGAATTCTTGAAAATGATCAGTCTATTTTCTTGTTATATTTCCTTCCCTTCACTTTATTTTCTCCATCTGAAACATTAATTATACATATGTTGAAATTTCTTGATTGATCCTGTTTCATTTTTCTATGTATTTATCTTGTGTCATTGCATTCAGGGTGATTTACTATATATCCCAAGTAAGCTATGCTGTGTTGCACAACAAATGAACTAAAAAATGAAAATGAAAGTTTATCTCATTAGGGTTTGACATGGGTTGGGGAACACTTGTCAGATCTCCTCCAAGCTATGACGGAGATACAGAACTTCCAGTCATTATATGTGGTGTCGTGTTCTCCAAGGAAGAACATGCCCACCTGAGATGGTTGCTCAGGACTACAAGTTATACACATTATGCTCATTCATGGTCCAGTTATATGGCCCCATTCCACTGCCAAGGCACCCAAGAAATATAGTTTTCTTATGTGCCAGAGAGAGGAAGTGTAATCGGTGAGTATGTAACCAGCCTCTTCCGGTTTTATTTAGCTCAATTGTCCAATATTCAGTGGGCTACTATTTAATCATATCTACTAAGTTTTTTATTTAATTTTTTTTTTTTAGTACTAGGGATTCAACCCAAGGTCTTATGCATGCTAGATAAGTGCTCTAGAGCTGAGTTACATCTCCAGCCAATTTAATTTTATTTTTAAATTTTTGAATCAAGATCTCACAAGTTGCCCATGCTGGCCTTGTACTTGGGTTCCTCTTGCCTCTGCTTCCTGAGTAGCTGGGATTACAGGCATGAGTCACAATGTCCAGCTCATTTTTTTTGCTTTCAATTCTTTTTGGTTCATTTTTATATATTCCTTTTCCAATTTAATAACCTATCATCAGTTTAAGAATGCAATTTCCAGCAGGGCATGTTGGTGCATGCCTGTAATCCCAACACTCTGGGAGGCTGAGGCAGAAGAATTACAAGTTCAAGCCCACCCTGGGAGACTTAGCAAGACCCTGACTCAAAATAAAAAATAAAGATAAGCTGCACATGTATATCTCGGTTTGAAAGTCTGAGGTTTAATTCTTAGTACCACAAAAACAAAACAAAAAATTTTTTCTTCATTTACCTATTGGTATTCTAAACAATAATGAAGTAATGTTAGCAAGTACTTCATAATTTCTATTTTCTGAAATGTAATTTGTCCTATTTGTTGGGCCTGACAAAGCAGCTCTCATGATTATGGATATCACCGTGTGCTTTATAATCCTTGTATAACAACTCATCATGCATAATAAAATGTCCCCCTGCTTTCTTCTCCTTGCTGGTTTCAGGATTGCCTGAACCTGGTCCTCTGAGATGCACAGCTCTAAACCCAGTCTTCATATAAGGCTTCGATGTTTTGCTCCATTTAATAAGGCCAGTTTTGGATGTCATTCTTACAACACTGCGTAGATCTAGCTCCAATTTTTGTACAAGAGAATTTGAATTAGTACCAGTTCACTAGTGAGGACCTTTGGTGTAGCCCCAGAGTTAAGACAGAAGCTGGATTTTGGCTCCCATCTACTCCAAAGGAGCTCTTGGGCACTTTTCTCACAGAATGATTGAAGATCTGGCCTCCAGATCCTCCAGCTGGTCCCAGCTTTTCTTGGACTGCATGGCTTCTTTTACTGCTTAGCTTTTCAAGCAGAATAAATATGCCATCATTTATGCTACCCAGAACACATCATATTCGAGTTACTTGTGTATAGCTCTGTTTTCTTAACTAGACTGAAAGCACTTTGAAGGTAGACATTATTCTTTATTTATCTTGCTGTCTCAGCACCTAGCCCAATGGCAAAGTATTCAATATTGGAGAAATGAAATTTGAGTTGTTTTAGGGCCTCTAGAGAAATCCAATTTTTATTGTAGACCAGAAATGATTCTCCACTAGTATGACATGATTTTTGTGGAAGATAATTTACAGACATAACCAAAAGGCATGTATTTGGACTCTGTAAATGAGGTTCTGATCTTCCTGTTTGTATGCTAACTTGTGCAAGGCCTTTTATTTGCTCTCATTTTGCTCTTTTGAAGATATAATTGCTTCTTGGTTCCATATTTCTATTGCTCATTACACTGTTCCGTACCATTTCATTCTGAAAATAAAACAAAATAGGATATTTAAAATTAATGATGTGAGTCACAGATTTTTTTCCCCTTTCCTTCTACCTCTAGGCAGAATTAGCAAATGGCTTGAACACCAGCCATTCTTTTTATTGGAAGCATCTGTGTTTCATTAGAGTAAGAAAAATCACTGATTAAAAGGGGAGAGGCCTCAGACCTTCTGTGTAAAGCATCACTGAGATGTTTTGCTACTCTTACTGCCTTTTCCCCAAAGCTGACAAGCTTTTGGTAGCTACTTCCATATCAGTACAAGTTGAAGAGTCATACCCCTTGGCTTTATGTATATAGCTTGGACATTTTTGGTGTAGAGATATGCTCACTGACTTCATTTTAAAAGATTCAGAAAATGAGCAGTTTCTCAGATGATGCAAAGTACTGTGTGGCAGAACTCTGTATCTTCTTCAAACTGTCCTTGTTCTAGAAAAAAACATAGCAGCAGTAGAGTTGAGTGGTCATGTTTTCTAAAGTAGGAGGGTAATTGAAGGCTTGGCCTCCCCAGGAGCAGTGTGACTAGATTAAAATGGAATTTGTCAAGACACAATGGAACCCTCACAGTAGGAGATGGCACATTATTTAGTGGCAGGTGTAAAAGAAGTAATAACAGTTGGTCCAGCATGCAAGAAGTTTGGAATTCATTATGCTATCCTAAGAAAAAGTAAAACCTGAAAAATCAACAAGTTTTCTTAGATCCATAAATTAGGTCACAGGGCAAACTTCTCCCCCAAATTGAACAAACAAGCAATTACAGAGAATCATAACTTACTGAAGCAGAAACCTCTGCAGGAACCAAAGGTAGTTAGGGTAGGAAACCTTGAACAGAATAATGAGGTAGGTGCAATGGTGCATGCCAGTAATCTCAGCACTCTAGGAGGCTGAGGCAGGAGCATCCCAAGCTCAAGCTTGGTTTGTGCAATTTAGTGATGTAGTGACGGCCTCTCTCAAAATAATAAATATTAAAAAGGGCTGGAGATATAGCTCAGTGTGAAGGTCCTGGGATTAATCTTAAGTTGGCAGTTAAAAAGAAAGGAAAGAAGGAAGGAAGGAAGGGGAAAAAAGGCACAAAATGATGAATTTCTGGAGACTCAGTAGAGATAACTCTGATAATTAAAAATTCCCAGGAGGCCTATTCAAAGAAGGCCCCCATTTTGTGACATCCCCACTCCCCAGAGCTTGACTTGGTTCTAACAGGGGATATTGGAGAAAAATCCTGTCATGCTGGAGCCATGTGGAAGGTAGAAAGGAATCATTTTGAAATATATCACAATGTTCTCTCTTTCTTAATAAAGTCTTAAAAACCAGGCCTGATCTTCTGGACTTCTATTAAACCCTAACTGATCAGGGTTGGGTCATACCTGATTCCAGCACAGTGTAGCCAATCCGGTTCCACTACGGCAAGTGGGGGTGGGAAACCAAGGAACATCTGTGATGCTCAGTCCAGAGGCACTGGGTAATTAAAGACTGAGCACTGATCACAGGACAACAGATGGAGGTCTTTGTGTCCCAATAACACCTCACCACCACTTTACTACGGGCCTGTTTACAACAGTTGCTTTCACCTAGCACATCCTGTTTGGCAACCAAGAAAAAGTGTCAAGGCACACTAAGAGTCAGAAAACAGTTCAAAGAGACAGAGCAAGCATTAGAACTGAACTCAGATATGGCAGGGGCAGGGTTGTTGGAATGATCAGACTGGTAATATAACATAAATATGACTAAGATGCTAAGATCACTGATGAATGTAGCAGACAACACAAAAGAACAGATGGGTAATGTAAGCAGAGAGATGGCAATACCAAGAAAAAAGAAACATTAGAGCTAAAAAAAAATTATAACAGAAATGAAGAATGCCTTTGATGGGCTTACTAACAGACTGGACCCAGCTAAGGAAAGAATTTCTGAGCTAGAGATACCTCAAAAGAAATTGCAAAAGTTGAAAATATTGTGTTGGGGTGGGTGGGATAGGGGAATAAAAGAATATCCAGGTACAGTGGGACAACCACAAAAGGTATAACATGCATGTAATGGGAATGCCAGAGGAGAGAGAAACAAACAGAAGAAATATTTGAAACAATAAGACAGAATTTACCAAAATTAAACACAGATATCAAACCACAAATCCAGAAAGCTCAGAGAATACCAAGCAGAATAAATACCAAAATAAAACAAAATACCACTACACCTTGGTAGATCCTGTTCAAATACAGAAAATCAAAGAAGAGTAAAATATCTTGAAAGACACCAGGAGGAAAAATCATTGTGCCTGTAGAAGAGCAGAGGTAAGAATTACACATCACTGATCCTTGGAAACCATAGAAACAAGAGAATGAAGTGACAGATTAAAGTAGTAAAAGAACAAAACCCATCGACTTAAAAAAATTCTGTACATAGCAAAATTATCCTTCAAAAATAAAGGAAAAATCAGGACATTCCTGGATATACACAATTTGAGAGAATTTGTTACTGGTAACTCTGCCTCCAAGAAATGTTAAAAGAAATTCTTTAGAAGAGAAAAACTATAGGCCAGAAACTCAGATCTATATAAAGAAAGGAAAATATGGGAGAAAAATAGGAAGGTTAAATGAAAAGTTGTAAAAATTCTACACTTGATCTTAGCCAAAAGGCCAAGAAGTGATGAAAAGTTGTAAAAATTCTTAGTTGATCTAATGGATAACCATACAAAATAATAATAATAGCAGCAATATATTTGATTATGGATACATATGTAATTGAAATGAATGACAGCAGTGATACAGGGAAGGGGGCAGAATCGGAATTATTTTGTTGAAGGTACTTGTAGTATCCATTTAGTAGCATGTTGTTATTTGAGGCAGGCAGTGGCACCACTGAGCTAAATCCCTGGACCCTGCATAGTGTTATTTGAAAGTGGGCTTGGATTAGTTGTAAATATATATTTCTAACCCTAAGTAACCACACCAAAAAAAAGTTCTAGAAAAATATAACTGCTATACTAAAAAAAAGTTGAATCATAAAAGGTTCAGTTAAAACCATGAAAAGCAGAACAAGAGTGAGAAAAAAGTGGGAACAAAGAACAAGGGAAGTAAAAAGAAAACCACGACAAATAGATATTATGTAACCATACTGAAAATCACTCTGAATGTCAATGGTCTAAATGTACCAATCAAAAGAGATTGTGGGCCAGGGATTTAGCTTAGCGGTTCTGTGGTCTGTCTTGCAAGTGCAAGCACCCGAGTTCAATCGTGACAGTTGAATCCATCATGACAGTTACAGAATTCAACATCCCTCTATCAAAAATGGACAGGTTCTGCAGAAAATCAGTAAGATGTTAACAACTAAAAAATGAGTTCAAATATGGAAAAAATATATGGAAAAATATAAATCATGCTATTATGCTATTAGATCACAATGAATTTAAATTAGAAATTAATAAAAATCCCAAAATATTTGTAAATTAAACATTTAGATAATATAAACTTCAAAGAAGAAATCTCTAGAGAAATCTAAAACTATAAACTGAACTAAAAAAAATGAAAATACAGCATATTAAAAAAATGTGGAGCCGGGTATTTAGCTCAGTGATTCTGTCACTTGCTTCATAAGCACAAGGATCTGAGTTCGATCCCTGGTACCAAAAAAATAAAAAAAATAAAAATTGTGGGAATCAGCACAGCAGTACTCAGAAGAAAACATACCATTGAATGCGTATATTAGAAAATTTGAAAGATCTAAAAACTATCACCTTTAGGCATTCACCTTAGGAGACCAGAAAAAGAAGGGCAAATTATATTCAAAGCAAGCAGAAGAAAATGCATAAATAAAAATTAGAGCCAAAATCAGTGAAAATGAAAACAGGAAACCTGTAGAGAAAGTTAGTGAAACCAAAAGCTGGTTCTTTGAAAAGATCAACAAAATTGTTAAGCCTCTAGTCAGAATAAGTAAGAGAAAAAGAGGATGCAGGTTGGTAACATCATAAGTAAAAGAAGGGACATTACTGTAGAACCTATGGATATTAAAAGGATTGCAAAGGAATTCTATGAACAACTCTGGGCTCACAAATTTGATAACCTAAAGAAAATGGTTGTCAAGTCTTTGACAGACACAATCTATCAAAACTCTTCCAATAAACGCTCAGAATAGGTTTAGATCTATTAAAGAAACTGAAAATTTACTTTTCGAAATAGAATGCACCAGGGCCACCTGTGTTCAGTGGTGAATTCTACCAGATATTTAAGGAAAAACTTACTGCTTTTCTTACAGTCTCTTTTATTTATTTATTTTTATTTTTAGGTACCGGGGATCAAACTCAGGCCCTTGTGCTTGTGAGGTAGGAGCCAGAACCACTGAGCTAAATTCCCAAGCCCTCTTAGTCTCTTTTAGAAGTTAGAAGCAGAGGAAATACTTCTACCTTATTTTTTGAAGCCTTCAGACCAAAACCAGATAAAGAAAGACATGAGAACAGAAAACTACAGACAAATATTTCTCATGGAGCATAGATGCAAATCCTCAATTTAACAAATTGAATCAAATAATGTATAAAAATTAAAATGTACCATAACCACATAGGACTTATACCAGGTATGCAAGGCCGGTAACACTTGAAAATTAATTAATGTAATCTATCATGTTAACAAGCTAAAGAATAGAAATCACATGAACATATTAATAGATATTGAATAAGCGTTTGACAAAATGTAACACTTTGTGGTGGATTAATTAATGGTCATCTAGAGCGGGAACGCCTAGCTGAACTGAGTCAGTGAGGTTCTGGATGCAAAAGACCCATGTGAGGATTTTTGCCAGAATGGCATAAAAGAGAACAGGAGGGGAAGATTGCATTCTGCTGATTTCACAGGAGAAGCTTTGTCCAAACCCATAAAATGCACCACACCAAGAACCCTAACATAAATTACAGACTTTGAGTGGTGATGGTGTGTCAGTGTTGGTCCATCAGTTTTATTCTGTTGGGTGATGCTGATAATCAGGGAAGTCTTAAATTTGGGGTATGTGTAGGAGAAACATATGTTCTTTAAAATTAAGGTTATGGCTGGTGGAGTGTTATACCTATAATTCTAGCACTTAGGAGGCTGAGGCAGGATGATCACTGTGAGTTTGAGGCCAGCCTGGGGTACATAGTGAGTTCAAGACCAACCTGAACTATACAGTGAGACCCTGTCTCAAAAATAAAATAAAATTAAGATTACTATGAATTTAAATTTCTCTAAACAAAAGTCTTTCTTAAAATAATAATAATAAAATAAGTGTTTTTATCATGACATATACCACTTTACTCTTTTCTTTTGGCTATATATGTTGCAGGAATGACATCAGTCTTTTTTGTTTTCTTAAGCTTGGATCTCTCTTCCCTCCCATGTGCCAAATGCCAGAAAACCTGACTTCCTATTGTATCACTTTGTCTTTGGAAAAACCTTTGCAGGATTAGGGGGAAAAGTGGAATAGGCTCCCTAAGTTAATATACTTATGTTATAGGACAAGTTAAATAACTGAAAATGTCACTGAAATTGGCTTAAACATTAAAGGAAATTTATTTTTATTACATGCCTGAAAAATTTAGAGATACCAGACTTCAGTCAAGACGACTCAGCAAAGATTCAGTTTCTCCATTTCTCCTGCCTTCCACAATATGTATTTCTAGAAGTGGCCACAAGATGGCTGCCAGTAGCTGTCAACGCTAAGTATGTCTTTGTTCATGTCTAAAATACAGTCTGTTTCTAAGGAAATGTAAAGTAGTTTTCTCCAGAATGCCCCCAAAATTGCGTGTTTCTCTTTGACCCTCCTCGTGCCATATGACTATCATAAGACGTGAGGAGAGTGACCTGCATTGACCATCCTCGGAACTGAGTTGAAGTCAGCTTCCCCGCCCGCACAGGCTGAGTAAGTGGGTGGCTGGGAGATGGATACTCAGAAGAAGTTACTAAATCAGGAACTGGCCTGCACTCACTCCAAAATGGCATGCTTCCCTAGGAGAGAAGTGTTTACCCTTTCCTTTCTCTGGTCTGGGAGAGAAAGCTGTGGGTGGACCTCAAAAGGAAGGTGGGTAAGCCAGTCTCCAGTTTAGTGCTGGGGATGAGGAGACAAAAAAGTTCCGCGAGCCAGCTTTTTTGTCACTGGGACAAAATAGTGGAGCAAAACAATTTAAAGGAGGAAAGGTTTGTTTGACTCACAGTTTTGGTGGTTTCAGTCTATGGTCACTTGGTTCTGTTGCCTCTGGTTCCCAGGAGGGGCAGATTATGGCAGGAAGCATGTGGTGAAGCAAAGTAGCTCACCTTCAACTAGACCTTCCATCTCCATTTCAATCCTCCCACTATTACCATCGAAGTGATCTCTTCAGGGAATTAACCCACCTAATGAAGTTAGCATATTGGTGATCCCATCTTTTCTCAAAAAACCCATCCATCAGTTGGCAACCAAGCATTTAGCACATAAGCTTTGAGGAACATTTCGAATCCAAACCATCACAGGCTCACATATCTGCCCCTGGCCTCAGCTTACCCAGTGAGGAGACAAGGTTTGCAAAAACCCCAGCTAGTAACAGATGGTGTTGTCCAGTCACAATTCCTAGTTTGCACAAATTTTGGGAATCCTGTGCAGCAGCAGCAGCAGCAATAATCGGTGGTATTGTAAGAATACATGATGCTGGCCATCTTCATAATATTTGTACCGCTAACTATGAAAGAGGATGTCCAAACCAATAACCAGGTTTTCTGTTCTTTTTTCTCTTCTTCTGTAAAATGGGAATAATGGGATAGTAATAATCTTCTTGTTGTTTTGTGTTAAAAATAAAAGAGGAACGTTTCTATTATTTATCCCATGTTTTTACAGTTGGCTCATACTGATTGGTGCTTCCACCTCAGACTTCCAGTCTCCCTGTTTCCCCTTACTGTTTTTCCCCCCATAGGAAGACAGAATTACAGTTTGCCAAGTCAGCCATACTTCTAATAGAGTTTCCCTAGAAGGGAGGGTTAGGTAGAAAATGTAGAAGAACAACACTCACGGTAGCTCAACCTCTGACTCTTCCTTTCCTATTGCTGTGCCTAAGCAGACTGGGCAGGGTCTGCCTTGACGCACCTACATGCTCTTCCCCATCACTTCTTGTAGTAAAACTGGCAAACGAAACCTGATCTCCTGTTGGGTTCTGCTCAGTTCTTGGTCCTTGGCTAACCCTGAAAGCATGGCTTCCGAATTTAGATAGGGAACTGCAAAGAGGAGCCCCCACTTTGACAAGGTAGTACTCTTTCCCAGTTGGCTATTGATCTTTGTGGATGGGCTCTTTGGGTAGAAACCCAGGTGAAAACCTAAAGAAGAGGGGAGAGGAGAGGATACAAATAAATACCAAGGCCTCTTCTTCTCCTCTAATTATGCTGCTGAGTTGCAGAGAGGAAATGAAGTTATATGTTTGAAAGTATTTAAAAGTTAAAATAGAGCACAAATGTAATTTAGTGTTAGCCTCCTTATTGACTTTAAGAAGTTATGTGGGCTGGGGATTTAGCTCAGTGGTTCCACTGCCTGCCTCACAAGTGCAAGGACCTGAGTTTGATCCCCAGCACCAAAAACAACAACAACAATAAGAAGGACAATGAATATTCATAAATAAATGATTTTATTTTTTCAAAAAAGAAGTGATGTGCTCTCCAGGGAACTGCTTTGTGTAGGTGGCAGTTCTGTAACAAGCATCCCATTCCAAATGCTAGAATTTTAATTGGTAGTTGGGATATTTTCTCCTCCCAGATGTAGTTTGAATGGACTTATGTCATGACCTACTGCTCAGAAGTTGATTAATATTCACAACTTGAAGGAACAAGTATCTCCTTTTCATTCTCTTAGATCAGAAATGTTGCTTCTTGTTAAGGCTATTTCTTTAAGATGTGCTTTGAATTTCAGCATTGCTTTGGACTTCAGTCTATCTACAAAGGGATTTTCTAGTTGGAAATAAATCATGTTTTACTTCTGCCATTTTCCTTTGGCTACACTTATTGTTCTTTTCCCTTCCCTTGACTATTATTGCTTATTCCTTAGCTCCAGAATCATTTTCATGTTCATGACTCTACTAAATTGCTCTATAATAGCACCAATGACATCATTATCACTGTATCCAAGTACAAAGGTTTATCCTTACTTTATAGCTTCCTCCATGTCCCTGTTGTTGTTCACAATTTTTTATTTTCTTTCACCATTAAGTTTATTGGCACATTAAAGCAAACAATACAGTTACATTTATCACTGGGGTCTTGTACCTTTACCTGATATGTCTTGGTTCTTAGTTTTTCCCCATACCCCTCCCCTCCCTTCACCCCTGCACCCTTCCCTATTTACAAAGACTTTTTTTTCCTTTTTTCACATTTTTGTTTTCCCTTATTTCCTTTCCCCTCCCCTTCCCACTACCCCATTTTCTTCCTCTTTCACACTCTAAATTATACCATTTAAACCTTATTTACACTTTTACTTTTCTCACACCAGCGAAACTATTCAGTATTTACTCATGTGTCCTTTTATTTCTTTGAGTATAGTCTTAATGTGCATCCATTTAGCTATAAATATCTCTAGTTTATCATTCTTTATGGCTGAGTAGTACTCCATTTTACAGAAAAACACATCTTCTTTACCCAGTCTCCAGTTAATGAGTATTTGTGTTGTTTCCAAGTTTTACCTATTACAAACTGTGCCACTGTAAACATGGATGCACATATATCACTGTACTATGATTCTTTTAATTCTTTTGGAAAGATACCCAGTAGAGAGAAAATTGGATCAAATGGGACTTCTAATTCTAGTTCTTTGAGGTATCTCCATATTGATTTCCATAGTGGATTCACCAGTCTGCACTCCCACCAACAATGGAGAAGGGTACCTTTCTCCCCACAGCCCTTCCAGCATTTGTTATTGGTTGATTTCTTCATTCATTTTGTGGTAAGGTGGAACCTCACTGTTGTTTTCATCTGCATCTCTTAAATAACCAGTGATATTTCATATATTTCATATATTTATTTGCTGCTTTTACTTCTTTGTCTGAGAAATGCGTTCATTTCATCTGCCCATTTTTGAATCAGGTGTTTGTGTTTGGGGAGATCTGATTTTTTTGAGTTCTTTATATATTCTAGATACTAGTCCTTTGAGGAATAGATGGTAAAAATTTTTTTCCCACATTGTAGATTGTCTCTTAGCTCTGTTGGTGGTTTCTCTTGCACTGCAAAATCTTTTTAATACAACAAAATCCCAATTGTTGATTCTTTGTGCAAGTTCTCATGCTGCTGAGAATTTGTTCATAAAGTCTTTTCCTATGCCAATGTCTTTGAGAGTTCTACCTAATTTATAGTCCAGCAAGTTTAGTGTTTCTGTTTTGATATTTAGATCTTTAATCCACTTGGATTTTAGTTTAGTGCATAGTGAAAGATAGAGATCTAGTGTTAATTTTTGGCAAGTTGAAAGCCAGTTTTTCCAACACCATTTATTAAAGAGAATATCTTTCCTCTAGTGAGGATGGTTGGCGCCTTTCTCAAAGATAAGGTAGTTGAATATGTCTGGAGTTGTTTCTTTATCTTCTAATCTATTCCATTCATCCTCAGGTCTGTTTCTTTTCCAGTACCATACTGTTTTCATCACAGTGACTTTGTAGTATAGTTTCAAGTTGGGAATTGTGATATCCCTACCATGTCTTTGTTGCCTAGAATGGTTTTTGCTATTCTGTGTCTTTTCTGGGTCCAAATGAATTTTTGGATTGTTTTCTCAAGTACTGTAAAATATACTCTTGGGATTTCAATTGGGATTACATTGAATCTGCATAGCAGTTTTGTAAGTATAGCCATTTTCACTATGTTGAATCTTCCTAACCAGGAGCAAGGAATGTCTTTACATCTTCTTATACCCTCTTCTATTTTTTCAGAGCACTGTAGTTTTCAATGTAGAGGTTTTTTGTGTCCTTCATTAGATAGGTTCCTAGATATTTCATTTTTTTGGATGTTTTTGTGAAAGGAATTGTTTCCCTAATTTCTCTCTCAGTGAGTCTCTTATTTGTGTACAAGAAGGCTATTGATTTTTGAGTGTTGAACATTACTGAATCTGTCAATTAAGTCAAGAAGTATTCTGGCAGAGTTTTTTGGTCCTTCTATGTAGAGTATCATATCATCAGCAAACAGTGGCAGTTTAACTTCTTCCTTTCCTATCTTTATTGCTTTTATTTCTTTCTCTTGTCTAATTGCTGTGGCTAATGTTTCTAGAATTATATTGAACAGAAGTGGTGATAGTGTACATCCTTGTCTTGTTACTGATTTTAGGATGAATGTTTTCAGTTTTTGACCATTCAGTATGATAGTATGATATTGGCTGTTGATTTTTCATAGATAGCCTTTATCAGGTTATGATAAAGACCATCTATTCCAATTTTCTGTAGGGTTTATATCATGAATGGGTGTTGGATTTTGTGAAATGCTTTTTCTACATCTATTGAGATGATCATATGGTTTTTTTGTCCTTGACTCAGTTGATATAATGTATTACATTTATTGCTCTACATATGTTGAACGTCCTTGCATCCCTGTGATAAATCCAACTTGGTCATCAGCCTTCTTGATGATCTTCTGTGTTCTGTTTGCCAGTATCTTATTGAAGATTTTTTCATCTATGTTCATTAGGGACATTGGCCTGCAGTTCTTTTTTGGTTGGATCTTTCCCTCATTTGGGAATCAAAGTAGTGCTTACCTGAAGGAATGTATTGGAAGTATTGCTTCCCTTTCAATTTCATTGATGAGTTTAAAGAGTAATGGCAATAGTTTTTCTGTTAATGTCTTGTAGAATTCAGGAGTGAAGCCATCAGAACCTGGGCTTTTCTTTGTTGATAATGCTTTAATTACATTTTCAATTTCATTGAATGTAATTGGGGTGTTTAGACTTTTTATATTTTCTTTGTTAAACTTTGGGAGTTCATATGTATGTATGCATCTGTCCATTTCTTCTGTATTTTCCATTGTGTCAGAGTACAGGTTTTGAAGAAGGTATTGATAATCCTCTGGATTTCTGATGGATCTGTTGTAACTTCACCTTTTTCATTCCTAACTGCATGAATTTGAGCCTTTTTTTCCCCCTTTTTTTGATAAGTTTGGCTAAAGGTTTATTGATTTTATTTATTCTTTCAAAAAAACAACTCTTTAATTCATTGATTTTTTTGTATCATTCTCTTAGTCTCCATTTCATTAGTTTCTGCTCTGATTTTTATAATTTCATCCATTGTACAAGCTTTTGGGTTGTTTTGCTCTTCTTTTTCTAGGAGCTTAATGTTAAGCACTAGGTTGTTTATTTGAACTTGCTGTGCTTTGCTAGTATGGGCATTTACTGCTATGACTTTCCCTCATAGACCTACTTTCATTGTGTCCCATAGATTCCTGTATGTTGCATTGGCATTTTCATTTAATTGTAGAAACTGTCTAATGTCTTCTTTAATTTCCTCTGTGACCCAGTGGTTGTTAAGCATGTGTTATTCAATTTGGATGTGTTTGTGAAGTTCTTGCAGTTTTTTTTGTGTTATTGATTTCCAGTTTAATTGCACTATGGTCTGATAATATACAGGGGATAACTTCAATTTCTTTGCATTTACTTCAGCATGTTCTATGAGCTAGCATGTGGTCTATTTTAGAGAATGACCTATGTGCAGCTGAAAAGAATGTATATTCTGATTTTTGTGGGGGGTGGAACACTCTGTAGACATTTACTAAGTCCATTTGTTCTAAGACATGGTTCAGTTCTGGTATTTTTTTGTTGATTTTTTTGTTTAGGTCAACTGTCTATTTGTGTTGGTGGAGTATTGAGGTCACCTGCTACAATTGCATTAATCTTTATTTCATTTTTCATATCCTTTAATATTTGTTTTGTACAGAACGATCAGAACAGTTAGCAGCTCTTTTGCTTTGTACGAGTAGTACTTTTTCCTCTGTGAGCCTCTGTTTATTCCTCCACAAAATGTGGTCATGGTAGCCATCTTTTAATTTGGTAATAAATAGTTAAATAGCTTGTATGGGATACCTGGATCTAAGAACTGAGAATGTATATAATACACTTTCAAGTCAATAAATTCTAATTCTTTTTTTTACCCAGAAAAAATATATTTGTTTTGTATAGTTGGGGGTATTAGTGTTCAGTATATGTATATTTATGGTTGTCATTTCTTCCTCTTGTATTGTTCCCTTTACAAGGATGTAGTGGCCTTCTCTATAAGGATGTAGTGGCTGTTGGTTTTTCATAGATAGCCTTTATCAGGTTGAGATAAAGACCATCTATTCCAATTTTCTGTAGGGTTTTTATCATGAATGGATGTCTCTCTTAATTAGTTTTGGTGTAAAATCTATTTTGTCTGTATATAAGATAGCTGCCCTGCTTTTTTCTGGGCTCCTGTCACATGGAGAACTGTTTTCCATCCTTTTACTCTCAGTCTATGAATTTCATTGTGGATAAAGTGAGTTCTTATATACAGCATACCGTTGGATTTTGCTTCTTAATCCATTCTGCCAGCCTATTTCTTTTGATTGGTGAGTTGAGGCCATTAACATTGATGGGTATAACTGCTATGTATTGACTTTTCATTGTCATGTTATTTTCCTGTTGCTAGTTCTTTCATTTTTTATCTTTCCCTATCTCCCTTTAATTTCTTGCCTTGCCTGGTATATTTGCTCTGTTGGCCCTTATGAAATTGTGGCCTCATTTTCTTTTTCCAGGATATTCTTTACAAGTGTTTGGAGTGCCAGTTTGGTGTTCATGAAATTTCTCAGGTGTCCTTTGTTGTTGAAGTATCTTATTTCCCCATCAATTTTGAAAGATAGTTTTGCAGGATACATTAGTCTAGGGTGGAGGTTGTTTTCTTTTAGGACTTGAAATACCTCACTCTGGGCTTTCCCTGACTTGAGGATTTGTGTTGAAAAGTCTACTGTGATTCTGATGGACTTTCCTTTGTATGTGATTTGTTTCTTTTCTCTAACTGCTTATAGTATTTTGTTTTTCTACTGGGTTTGTGGGATCTTGATTATTATATGTCTAGGAATAGGTTTTTTTATCATACCATTTGGAGTTCTATAAGCCTCACTTATGTGTATGTCAAAAATTTTCCCCCTGTTTGGGAAGTTTCCTGTCATTAATTCTGTGAGCAGTTTTTTTTTAATGTCATTTGTACTTTCTCCTGCTACTTCATGGATTCCTATCAGTCTTATTCTTCTTTGCATCATCTAAGAGTTGTTGGATTGCCGGGGATTTAGCTCAGTGGTTCGGTGGCCTGCCTTGCAAATGCAAGGACCCAAGTACCTGGAAAAAAAAAAAAAAAAAAAAAAAAAAAAAAACAAAAGAGTTGTTGGATCGATTTTTCATGATCCCCGATCCCTTACTATTTTTAAGAGCTCTCTCTTTTCATGGGCACTTACTACAATGCTATCTTGTACATCTGAAATTCTATCTTCACATTAATTTGTGAATGCTTTCTATAGAGTTTTTTTTTTAATTTTAATGTATTGGTACATTCTAGGTAGACAGTACAGTTACATTCATTAGTGGGATCTTGTACCTTTACATGCCAGGTCTTGGTTCTCATTTTTCCCCTTGTCCCCACCCTCCCTTCACCCTCCCCTCCCCTCCCCGTATAGAGTTTTTAATCTCCTGGATATCTGTTTGAATTTGTTTCATGGATTCCATTTCTTTCCTATTTTGGGCATTCATGGTATCCATTATGGTCCTGAGCTCATCTTTTTTGAAAAATTTCTTTCTGTTCTAGCATCTGTAATCATGTCTTTCATTCTTCTCACCTCTCTGTGGTTAACTGGAAAATTATTTCTATTTTGAATTTTTCTAGAGCCTCATTTATGTGGTTTGTTTTTTTTTTTTTTCTTCCTGTGCTGTTGGTTCAGGGTGTCCTGTCAGGTTGACTATCAGACTTTTCCACCTCATTTCCCCCAGAGTTTACCTTTGGTGGGGTGGAAGTCTGTATTTGTGCCTTGTTTAAATGTCTTCTCATTTCTATTTTTGTTGTTGGTTGTATCCTTTGTTTAATTCCTGGGTTAATATTTCTATCTTCCAGATATAGCTGGTGTTTAGGTTTGAGTCTCTAATGACTCTGAGGCAATCTCATTTTCATAATACAAGGGAGGACAACTGATTAGATCAATCACAACACCTCAGCCTAAGTGATACAATCAGCAAAACAGTAGCATCAAGCACAGCTTAGAAAATGACAATTTATGGTAGTTATTAATCTATCACCTTTAACTGTGTGAATTAAATTAAAATTGAGGACAAGCCCAAAATATGTTTATAGTGAATAAACTCTTCAATATAACAACTTTACCCTTCAGGATGGGGATTTAGAGGGAGTTGGGGAAGGAGGGATAGATAGATGGGATTGACAAAGTTTGGAAGTGAAGTCAGTGGACACAGGAAAATCACACAAACTCTAGGAAGGTATTGAAGAGGAGAAGACAGAACAAAATATACACAAGAACAGAAAAAAACTAACAGCGATAGGGAGGCTAGAGACTGTAATGATGTTCTTTTAAAACTAATGTCAATTGAGAGAAGGAAAAAGAGAAGAAAAGGAAAAGAAAGGAAATAAATTTAAATTAGGATAGGAACAGGAACAAAAAGCAGATAAATTAAGATTATGGTGGGAGGGAGGAAGAGAGAGATAGAGAAAGAAAAGCTAAAAAAGGAAAAATATTGAGAAAAAAAAGATGAGATTTTTAAAAAATGAATAAAGATAAGAGAAAAATATTACTTTGAAAATAAAAAGTACAAATAGAAATAGAGGGCTTCCTTCAGGGTGTTCCTCTTGACACAATAGACATTGTGGACAGGAGTGTGCAGATCTAAGTTAATTAGTCTCAGCAAGCCAGCAGCTGTCCCGAGGTTCAGGCTGATTTCTGGCTGCAAGGTCCAAGTTGAGATCTCAGATCTGCTGGTTTGAACTCTGCAAGGTTCTACTGCAGGTTCCAGCTGTCTATCCCCTGAAGTTAGACCAGGTTCATTGTGAGGTCTTGGTTCCCCTGACTTACAAACTATGGTGATCTGGTGTGCCTTTATTGCAGAGATTTTCTTCACTTTTCCTGTGGGCTTCAATTTTCATCTGGGAGTCTCAGAAAGGCCCTCTTTCTCTTGTTCATGGGTAGGGGACACAGACACTGCTGTATTGATGGCCATGTAACTGGGCTTCTCTGCTGTGCTGGGCTGAAGGGGCGGGCCTAGCAGAGAGTGTTGTACTGCTTTCATGCTCCTCTGTTGCTCCACACTGAGGAGGTGGGCCCACCAGAGAGTTGCAAGCTACTCCTGTACTGGGCCAAAGGGGCGGTCCCTCCAGAGCATCTCCCACTGCTTCTGTGTTCCTGTGTTGCTCAGGGCCCACAATAATCTTTATTAAGTTGTACTTGATTTGCCAAATATGGGTTTTCTGGGCAAGGTGGCTCCTTGTTGCTGGGACAGATGGGAAGCATGCACTCCTGTTCACAATTTTTTCAAAACAAAATTACCAAATATTTCAATAGCTTATTTTAAAAACTATGTCTGCAACTTTACCAAAATGCTACTTTATATATTTTTTATTTCTTCTAGCCTTTAGTCATATTCCATGAACAGACTTAGAAACAATATGTAGACTTTTTTTTCCTTCCATTTAAGATCGTTTATAGACACATTATACAAGAAGATAACAGGAAATCTACAGATCTGGTTTACCCCCTTTATTTTGGAGAAGAGAAAAACTAAGATTTGTTGGACATGCAAGATGGAACACATCAGTGGTCAAGACAAAATACCCAAATCCCAGGAAGCTGCTTTGGATCTAAGACCCATAGGAGGCTTTCTCCTAGTTTAGAGAAAGTACTTGGAGCATTGTTAAACATGTAATCTTCTGGGTCTTACCATATCACTGAATCAGCCTCTTAAATGATAAGATATGCACTGGCAATTTTAACATATTTAAGTGATTTTTCAGACCCACTGTGTTAGAGAGTTGAAGTCATATAAGACACATAGGCAAATGCACAGCTCCACCAAACAGGGCTTCTGAATTGGACTAGACACCACTAACTTTGTCAAGACTAGAGGCAGGATGAGAAACCAACTTGTCTCAATAGAGGACACTTTTATGTCTTTAGCCATATTCAGCCATTTTATGCCTGTTCTACCACAGCAAAACCTGTAAATATATAAGCTTGTCCAGGTATCATCTTATGATTTCTGGAATTTGGTGGTATAAAAGAGAAGATGAAAGGAAGATATAGCCTAAGAAAGATCAAGCAAGCTATTATATGAGAAACAAATTAACCTAGTTATATTAACAATCATTACTCTTTCCAACACATATTCTCTATATGTGGTAGAGTATAAAAGTTGCAGGCTATTGCAATTACTGCCTTCTATGGTTCCATTTTGGCCCTGGTCTTTATTAGGACTTTTTGGCTGTACTGTACATATGAGGTATGGGAGTTGGAGAGAGGTTAGAGAATGGGTTACAATAAGCTTTGAGTGCTCCTATAAATTAGCTCATTGTTGTATGGCTGGCTGGCTGTGATATATTACTGGGTTTGAAATAGATTTAGTGACAAGCACTTTTAACTTGGTAAAGGAATAAAACAGAAAATAGAAAAAAATAGCGTTTATTACTGTACTGTGTGTGTGTGTGTTTCTTCTTTATAGTGGGTCAGAATGCAAAAT
The DNA here is from genome assembly GCF_012274545.1 of Fukomys damarensis. NCBI lineage: Eukaryota > Metazoa > Chordata > Mammalia > Rodentia > Bathyergidae > Fukomys > Fukomys damarensis. The sequence goes on from NW_022900928.1 coordinate 62,535,002, forward strand.
CACTTTTCTGTCTTAATCACTTTATTGAGATATGATAGTTCTCACTTATATGTGAAATCTAAAATAGTAAAACTTGTAGAAGCAGATAGCAGATAGTAGTCAGAGGCAGGAGAAAAGGTAATGGGGAGGTGTGTTGGTTAAAGGATAAAAAGCTTCAGTTTTGTAGGCTACCTAAATTCTGGAGATCTACTGTACAACACAGGGTTCACAATTACCCATACTTCATTATGTACTTAAAATTATGCTGAGAGGGTAGGTGTTGTGTTCATTGCTCTTACCATAGCAGGGAAAAAACAAAACAAAACAAAAAGTTTTTAGATTTTGGTAGTGATCACAACATTTGAAAGTACTGGGTTAAAGGAAAACTACTTTGTTAGAAAATGGACACAGTTCATAGGTTAATTCTTAGGGAAGGTCATTCAATTTCAGGTCATCTGTATCTAAATTCAGTGCTTTCTCCCCCTAGTATTTCTCCTAACATACACTTCCATTTGATTGTAAAATCTTCATGCATTTTTATTTCTAATGAAAGAATATTAGTTTATATAGCATTATTGGTTTTATTTCCCTACTGTTATTTTCATAATTTCATTTTAAGCCATTATAAATAATTCTGATATAAACATTTTCATAATTATAGGGTTTTTTCTTCTTATGAATTATTTATATAATATGCATCTTCTGACGTGATCATTTTTGTGGCTCTTACTCCAAAAACAACCAATTTATACTTTCACCAGCAACGATTTCCCAACTGAATTACTAGTGCTGAACTTTATCATTTATCCTTATACTTGTTTATCTGATGTGTGTTAAATGGTCCCTTATAATTGTTTGCATTTGAATTTCTTTAATTAACTTTTGAGATTTAGCATTTCAAGTGTTGGCTTAATGTTGGCATTCCTGGCATATGAAACTGTCTGTGTGTGTCCTGGTCTCACTGGGAAGCTTGTTTGAATGAACTCAATATATTTTAGATATTACATTTTAAGTATGTAGCCATCTTTTAGCAAGTACTTTTTCTTATTCTCTTATACCTTTTTCTTGGCTTTTTGGAATTCTGTTATTCTACAGTTTTACATTTTTATATACTTCTACTCATCCTTGTTTTCTACTTTGAATTACTTTTGCTTTTTATATCATAAAGAGAAATTTATGATTTTTAAGTTATAATTAGGAAAAAGCATTCTATTTTATGTTTTGCAATATAATTTTTAATCCCCTGATATATGTATGGAAGATGAAAGCCCATAACTTGGCATAGGGTAAGAGGGTAAGTCAAGAACTGAGGTGTTCCATGTTTATAGAGGCACAGTTGTAATAGCTAAAACTTGGAAACAACCCAAGTGCCCATCAACTGGAGACTGGATAGAGAAGATCTGGTTTTTCTATAAAATGGAGTGCTACTCAGCCATAAAGAATGAGAAACTAGGGAGATTTATAGCTAAATGGATGTACGTTGAGGCTCTGCTCTTAGTGAAATAAATAGTACACACTTGAGTAAATACTGAATAGTTTCTCTGGTGTGAAAAAACTAAAAGTGTAAATAAAGTTCAAATGGTATAATTGAGAGTGTGAAAGAGGAAGAAAATGGCTAAAGAGGAAGTGGGAAGGAGAGGGGAAAGGAAACAAGGGAAAAGAAAAAATGTGAAAAATGGAAACAAAGTCTTTGTAAATAGGGAAGCGTGAAGGGGGTGAAGGGAGGGAAGGGATATGGGTAAAAAACTAAGAACCAATATATCATGTAAAGGTACAAGATCCCAAATGATAAATGTAACTGTATTGTTTGCTTTAAATGTATCAATATATTTAATGGGGTGGGGGTAGCACTGAGGTGTTAGAAGCCCTTTTTGAAATCTGTGATTCTGAACAAGTGTTCTGAGACCAGCAGCATTTAGGAACTTGTTAGAGATGCAAAGTTCAGGCCTCATACCACACCTACTGAATCTAAAATTCTGAGGGTGGAGCTCAGTAATATGTTTTAAGAGACCTGCCAATTGATTCTGATGCATACTACAGTTTGCATATTTGAATATAAACTCAACAGCTCTAATGATACCCACTTCTAACTTTTAATTAATTGGTAGTAGAAATCATCTTTCTTTACTAGGCAATTCCCTGCGGTCCCATGGAGCATCATTTAGTCTGTTTATCAAAATGCCTAACTATAATGCCATTCTACCTCCACTCTGGTAGTGTAGCCAATTATATGCTGATGTTTTCAATTTACTTGTTTTATTATAGCCACCCTGCAGTCAACACCTCCAGTACTGCTTTATTCTCACTAAGGTTTGCATGAAGATATTCTTCCAGTGACCAACTGAGTTTTTAGCTTTGAGATATTATGTGTATTTTTGTCACTGCTTATGGAAAATTTCTCAGCTATGCTTTCTGATTTTTCTTCTCTCTTAGATCTATGTCTAGTGTGTGCATTGCTGATCATTTTCTCTCTCTCAAGGTCAGTTTTGAAGTACCCTTCAAGAATAATGCAAGGTTGGCAAAAGATAACAGCATTAAAATTTTGAATTTTAAAATATCAGAGGAAAATTTCAGAAAATTTTTAGAGAAAAATAAAAATACTGATGTCATTCACTAACTAGGCATATCTTTTGCATATCAGAGGACTTTCAAAGGTGAAGATGTTCATGGGGTCACATGAAAGTGGTGTAGGCTATGATCCTAGCTCTAGATAGCCACAAAATGGATTTTATCAGTTTTCTAGAGTTAATCACACTCCTGAAAAAATGACCAATAAGTGTGAGCTTCTGTCTTAGTAGTTATTTTCTCACTGCTGAAACTAAATACTCAACAACCAAAGTTAAAGGAAGAAGTTTGGCTCAAGTTCATAGAGGTTTCAGTCCATAGTTGACTGGATCCAAGGCCGGGTGGCAGAGCAGAAGGGCATTGTAGAGGAGAAACAGTCCATGGCAAAGCAAGGCAGACAGAAAGTAGCAAAGCAAGCAAGGGACCTTAGCAGCTTCTTTCTGACCCCTTTATATTCTATCTAGGCTTCCAGGTTTAGGGCAGGTGCCAAGTCAATCAGTGGAATGATTTGGCAATCATACACCCTTAATCCCAGCATCACTCACTCTAGATCCAGACACCTCTGAAAATGCCCCACCTATGACTGCATGAGGCTTGCGGGGGGGGGGCATCTGAACATAAACCATAGCAGCTTCAAACATGTCAACATTATTTGGGGCAATCTTCTGGGACCTTCTTTTGTATTCCTGAAACTCTCCTATCTATTACACTTCTATCTCCATTACAAAGCCTCATCTTATCTAATGAACCTGTTCCTGTTATTTTTGGCCAATATAGATGGCATTCTCCATAATTCAAAGTGGATGTGACAAAATAGGAACTATATTCCTGCCAGAGCCAGCACTAGCTCATCACCAGAGGCCATGGAGAGGGCTTCACTGAAGGAGTGATTCCAAACTACCTTAAAAATGCTGCCTTATGGGCCGGGGATTTAGCTCAGTGGATTGGTGGCCTGCCTTGCAAGCGCAAGGACCCGAGTACCCCAAAAAATAAATAAATAAATAATTTTTAAAAATGCTGCCTTATAAAGCATCGCAGAGAATGACTGGGAGAGGCCATGGATGCCTCAAAACTGCAGAGGTGTTTGAGAATGTTGGATTAGGATCTGTAGGTGGGACAAGCACACTTGCATCTAATGCCTCTATCCATCAATGAAGTTGAGTTGTAGACATTCCAGTACTCTGCAACAGTGGTCTAGGCCTCATTACTTTCTTCCAAATGGCTGCTATTTATCCCCAGACACCCCAAGAGATAGGCATGGCATTACCATAAAGCAGAATGGGTTTCCCTAAACATTTTTGTTTGTTTTCAGCATTGTGTGAGGTTCAGCTTACATAGGTTCAGTTAAGTGGACAATAGAACAAAACAATAGAATTTATGAAACTTAGGATGCTTGCAAAAGTTTTAAATATATACATTTATTGCTGAAAAATTTTATGTCAGTGTATCATCACCCACAAAAACACAAAGTTGTACAACTTTAAAAAAATCTTCTTAGTGGAGCATTTTGATAGGTTTTGAACCTATTACTAAAAATTAAAACTGAAGTTCTAATACTTTTCAAAAACAATGGTTTTTACAAGAGAAGATGGTAAAATATTATCTAGTTTCACAATTTGGACAGGAACTGAAACAGGGCATTTATCTTAGTTACTTTACTCATTGCTGAAATAAAATACCCAACACCCAAAGTTAGAGGAGGAAAGGTTTACTTTGTAGAGGTTTCAGTCCATAGTCAGCGGGCTCCAAGGCAGCGTGGTATGACAGAGGGGCATCAGAGAACAGGCAGAAGGCAGCTACAGACAAGTAGCAACAACAGCAAGCCTGTTAACCCCTCTATCCTCATATTCTATCCAGGCTGTAAGCCTAGTGATTGGTGCCATCCACGCCCAGGGTGGGGTTTCCATCATCCGCTCCCACAACCCAAGAACCATACACCTTAATCCAGCCTCCTTTGAAACTCTCCACTGTGACTCCCAACAGGTTTTAGGAGGACATCTATATATAAGCCACAACAGACTTCTTCAGAACTGAGAGCCTGTTACAAATGTCTTTCATTTATAGATGTGAATATTTGTGGAGGATCTTTTTCCTTTTTTTTAAAGTTTATTGGTACTTTTAAAGTATATGGTACAGTTACATTTATCATTGGGATCTTGTACCTTTACATGACAAGTTTTGGTTATCATTTTTTCCCCATACCCCTGCCCTCACTTTACCCCCTTAACCCTCCTCTGTTTAGAAGGACTTTGTTTCCATTTTTTCCTTTTCTCATATTTTTTTCTTTCCCCTTATTTCCTTTCCCCTACCCTTCCCACTTCCCCTACAACTTTAGTCCTTTTCTTCTCATTTCACATTATCAGTTATACAATTTGGATCTTATTTACACTTTCAGTTTTTCACACCAGAGAAACTATTTGGTATTTACACGTCTGTCTTATTCATTTCATTTAAGTGTATGGCCACAATATGTATCCATTTTCCTATGAATGACTCTAGTTTCTCATTATTTATGGCTTAGTAGTATTCTATTTTATAGAAAACCACGTCTTCTTTATCTAGTGTCCAACTGATGGGCAATTGTACTGTTTCCAAGTTTTAGCTGTTACAAATTGTGCCACTTTAAACATGGGTGCACATATATCACTGTGGTATGATTCTTTTGGAAAGGTACCCAGCAGAGGGATGGCTAGCTCAAATGGAACCTCTAGTCTGGAGAATCTTTTTCAACTCTGGTGGTCACCAAGACCTAGTATAAAGAACAAAAATGACTAGACTCTCAGATTGATGTTTTTCAAAAACTTTGGACTGTTTTTCAAATTCAAAAATTGGAAAACAAAATGCTCCTGCTAAAAATATTGGCAATAAAAGTATTTTAAAAGATTATTAGTAATACTTTCACTTACAGTTTTAAAAATTCTCTGTATTTATATTTTTTACAAAATATACAGAATATATTGGTACTGGCAGCTTTATGTAAGACTAAATGTGTGTTTGTTATATAAATTGTTGAGTACATTCTCAAATGTCTTTTACTGCACAATCAAAAATACATATAAAACCACTGGTTTAAAGTACTTTTAACTGAGCTACAGTTACATTCAGCCAATATGTATTTTTTAAAAGAATTTTTTATTGAACTCAGGACTTTGAGCTTGTGAGGCAGGCAACGGAACCACTGAGCTAAATTCTGAGCCTTAGTCAAAATAGTTTTATTCAGTGCTTTACTTAAAAATAGCTTTCAAGAGGTGGACCGGGAGGCCCCACCTGGCAGGCGGGTAGACCCCAATGGCAAATGCAGCTGATGCAAACTGGCGGGTGTGTCCATCAGCCGTCAGTGACAGGATGAGGGGATTTGACACTGTTCCGCCCCACCACATGATTGCTGCCCGCATCCCGGTAAGACCATGACTTAAGGCATTTCTTAAATGAAGCATTGAGGAATGAAGTGAGAAAATGTCACATAGAAAATAAATGATTTTAAAGTTATGTGTATTAATTTAACCATGTATATATTTACCTCCTTGGTAATGCAAGAACTGTTTGTGGAAAGCAGAGAAGCAAGCAGCTTCATTTTGTGTGCTCACCTAGACATTACTGGAGGATAAGCCCTATCAGTTTACAAAGAGGTTTTCATAAGAGCAGAATAAAATGTAAATGGACCAGAAGTGAAGCATATTCTTGCAGTAACCACTGTTACCCTCCAAGCAACCATGGTTTACATATTAGCATTTGGAAACAGCACTTTTGCTTCTAAGGGACTTAAAAAAAAAAGTGACCATTCCTTTGTCCCACATTAAAAGTACTTTGAATTCTGTTTCAAAGGCTGTTTTTGGCAGTCAAAATGAAATGAGTTCACCTTTAGCTCAATTTAAGCCAAGTTTTAAAATATTAAGAAAAGTATCAGAGAGTGGCTGGTTGAAACAGAAAAATACTAGACAAGCCATCGGATTTCTGAAAAAATACAGTGGCAAACCAACAGAAAAGAGTGCTTTTGAAGAAGAGAAAAGTCATGTAGTAGATAAAGAAGATACAGACAAACAAAGCCTTTTTCATTACACAAGTAGTAAACACAAAATCTGGAGAATCTTTCTACTTTTTATCAAATTATATTAATTCATATTTCAAACATGAGGAAAAATGCCTCAAAAAAGGAAAATAAACATTTTTCAGGACAAAGCAGAACTCAAAAGTGAGGTTGAAGAAGGGAAACCAGGTTCTCCAGGTTCTGGCACCCTCACTGATGAGCCGGGCTCACAGTCTTCTATGTGAACTGTGGCCAAGCCTGTAGGTCCAAGTGGGGTGCTGGAGGTTCTCCTGGTACCCACTAAACAGAACATCACTAACTTTCTCTCTTGGCCCACAGAAGGTGTTCAGGCTTTAGTAGGTGGCTACATTGGTGGACTAGTCCCCAAATTAAAGTATGACTCCAAGAGTTAGTTAGATGAACAGGAAGAGCCTGCTAAAACTGAGCAGAGGAGAAAAATGAAGAGGAGAAAAAGCACTTATCTCTTCCATGGGAAAAGATTATTGCAAGAGTGAGTATTGATAATAGAACTTGGGCATTAATTCAGGCATCAAGAACAGCAGGCCCAAAGCTCTGCAGTACTAGGGTTGAAGAACTGACTTTCCATCTTCTAGAATTTCCTGAAGGAAAAGGAATAGCTGTCAAGGAAAGAATTATACCATGTTTATTACAGATGAGTCAAGTTAAAGATGAAAATCTTCAGGCTGCAGTTAGAGAAATTTTGGCCTTAATTGGTTATGTGGACCCAGTGAAAGGGAGAGGAGTCCGAATTCTCACAACTGATGGTGGAGGAACAAGGGGTGTGGTTGCTCTTCAGACACTGTGGAAATTAGCTGAACTCAAAAGACAGTTTATCAGCTCTGTGACTACATTTGTGGTGTAGGCACAGGTGCTGTATGAGCTTTCATGTTGGGATTGTTTCATATGCCATTGGATGAATGTGAGGAACTTTGTAAAAAATGTGGATCGGGTGTAATTTCACAGAATGTAGTTGGCACAGTCAAAATGAGTTGGGGCCATGTATTTTATGGCAGCCAAACATGGGAAAAAATTCTTAAAGTCAGAATGGGATCTGCACTAATGATTGAAATGGCAAGAGACCCTGTGTCCAAAGGTAGCCTGCTGTAAGCACCATAATACAGAGGGATAACACCCCAAAGCTTTTGTGTTCAGAAGCTATGGTCATTTTCCTGGAATCAACTCTCATTATTTGGGAGGGTGCCAGTATAAAATGTGGCAGGCCATTCGAGCCTCATCTGCTGCTCCAGGCTACCTTGCAGAGTACACTTTGGAAAATGATCTTCATCACGATGGAGGCTTGCTTCTGAATAACCCGTCTGCATTAGCCATGAAGGAGTGTTGTGTCCCATTGGAGTGTGTCGTGTCCCTAGGCACAGGATGCTATGAGAGTGACATGAAGAACACCGTGACCTACACAAGTTTGAAAATCAGACTCTCTAATGTCATCAACAGCACAAGACACCGAAGAAGTCCATATAATACTTGACACTCTATTAACTCCTGACACCTATTTTAGATTTAATCCTGTCATGTGTGAAAACATTCTTCTAGATGAAAGTTGAAAAGCTGGATCAGCTGCAGTTGGAAGTGTTGAAATACATAGAAAGGAACAAAAATATGAAAAAACTTGCAAAAATATTGTCAAGAAAAACTGTAGAAAATTAACGTTTGGATAAAATTAAAAACTGACATGTATGAAGGTCTTCTGTTCTTTTCAAAATTGTGATGATCGTATCCTGAAAATTCAGTAAGGAATTCTGGGGTTCAGTGTAAGTCAACTTTGAAATACAGATTCTGGGGAATCCTGAAGAAGACAGTGCTTGACCAGCTTCCACAGTATAGAAGATATACTTTGTTACAGAATTCATATGAGAATTAATTTTTAAGGTGGTAATATTAATTAAGATATAGGAATTTTATTATTGTTTCTTGGTTGTTAAATTGTTTGATGTTTTAAAGTTTATTAACATATTTGCCAAATAGGAAATTGAAAATATATTATACTTTGTATCTTTCCTTTAGTCATTGTAATCATGTTCAATTTATGTGATCATTGATTTTCTTTCATGTGGAAAAGCAAATTTCTTACTGTTACATTACTTGTGTCTTCACAAGCTGTATTCTGCAATTCACATGCTTCCTTTTACTGTAATACACTTGAAATATGAAAGAACCAGATAGTTTTCTATTCAAAATTTGCTTATTTCAGCATTGTTTGATTTGAAAAGATAAATGAGGCTGCAATTAATTACCTTTCTCCTCTAAAATTTCAAGAAAATGCTGTGCGAACTTTTCTAGGTCTAGCTCTATCTTACCATTTGCAGTTATAAAATTATTTGAGTTTACTGAGCATATTCCTGTCATTAACAGAAATAAAATTTTGAAATAGTCTGTTGTGAAAAAATAGCTTTCAAGAAATAGACCTTTAAAAGAACAACTTTAGGTTTATAGAAAAATGAACAGAAAGTACAGTTTTCATTCTCTCTTTTCACAAATTTTTGTTTTTCTCTATTACTAATGGCTTGCATTAGCATGATGTATTTGTTACCATTGATGAACCAATGTTATTAACTAAAATGTAAAGTTTACATCAGTCTTTGTGTTGTACAGTCTACTTATTTTGTATAATGATGTGTATCCTCCCTAAGTATCACACATAACAGTTTTATTGTTCTAAAAATCCTCTGTGCTCCACTTATTTATCCTATCCTTCTCCCTAACTCCTAGCAACCACTCATCTTTTTACTGTCTTCATAGATTTGCTTTTCCCAGAGTATCATATAGTTGGAAGCATACATAGCCTTTTCAGATTGACTTTTTTCACTTAATATGCATTAAAATTTTCTGTCTTTTTTGAGGGGAGGGGCTTGATGACATTTCTTTCTAGCTAATTTCTTTGTATTACTGAATAATATTCCCTTGTATGGATGTATCACCTCTTGTTCACACATTCACCTATTGAAAGTCCTTTTGGCTGCTTTTGGGTTTGGCAATTATGAGTGAAGCTCCTATAAACATTTGTATGTAGGTTTATATGTGGACATGTTTTCAATTTATTTGAATAAATATCAAGGAATGCAATTACTGAATCATATGGTAAGATTATGTTTATTTTTACAAGAAACTGTCAAACTCTCTTTCAAATTGGCTAAACTGTTTTGCATTCCTGCCAGCAATGAGTGAGTGTTCCTCTTGCTCTCCATTTTCACTTTGGTGTTGTCATTGTTTTGGATTTCAGCCGTTCTAGCAGGCTGAGATTCTAACTGGCTATATAAGTGGTATCTTGTTTCAGTTTGTGATTCCCTGATGACATACGATGTGGGCATCTTTTCATATGGTTATTTGCCATCTGTTTATCTTTTTGTTGTATCTATTCAGATCTTACCCCCACTTTTAAATAGCTTCCTTTGTTTCCTTGTTGAATTTCATGAGTTTTTCACATTGTATTCTGGATACCAGTTTTTTATCAAATATATGTTTTGTAAATATTTTTTATACATTTGTCTTTCATCCTCTTAACAGTGTCTTTCACAGAGTTGAAGTTCTTCATTTTAATGAATCCTGGTTTACCAATTTTTTCATTCATAGATTGTGGTTTTGTATTATATCTAAAAAGTCATTGCCAAACCCAAGACCATTTAGATTTTTTTCCCTTGTTATCTTCTAGGAGTTTTATAGGTTTACATTTTACATTCAGGTCTTTGATCAGGTCTATCAGTCCATTTTTGTGAAAAGAGAAAAGAATGTGTCAAGATTTATATTTTTACATGTTGATGTCCAATTGTTCCAGCATCATTTCTTGAAAAGACTATTCCTTCTCCATTGTATTGTCTTTGCTCAAAACCATTTGATATGCTTGTATGGACCGGTTTATGTCCTGTTTGTTCTTTTCCATTGAACTTTTGCTCATTTTTTTTTCAATAATATGCAATCTTGATTACTGTGGTTTTATAGTAAGTCTTGCTGTGAGGAAATGTTTGTTTTCTTCAATATTGTGTTGGTTAGTTTAATTTTTTTCTTTTCTTTTTTACCTTCCCATACGAACCTTAGAATTGGTTTGTGTATATTGTATGTTTACTCTTAAAATTCATAACACTGACACCGTGGTATGAAAATGTGATTTAATTTATCCATTCACAGGTGTGCTGAAGGCCTAAGGTAGTTAAGGATTTGTCCATTTTATGGAGAGACTCAAATCCAGATCTGTTGTCAAGTTGTCAGTGTTTTCCTCTCTACCATCTCTCTAGACAAACAAATCAAGCATGTATCCATACTAGATTCAAAATTATTTATTGCCTACTGTACCTGGCCTGTATGCAAAACAGAACCCAGCACTTCTCATAGACACAAGTTCGCTACATAGCAGCCTATTTGCAAAGTTACTAACAGTTCAAGTGAAAGTGATGATAGCTTGTGGTGTTAAGAGGGCTGAGAATGAGCAAACTGACTAAAAATTAGAATGATCAAGCTGTAAGGATGTGGTTGCATGAGCTGTTCATCACATTGGAACTGTCATCAAAATACAAACAGACTAAAAAAAAAATACAAAGAGAGTGAGAAATTGTATTGAAATACAGCTATCCCTTGATCTTAGATCCCTTGGTATTGCACAAGTACATCTCTAAAACTGAGTAGAAAACTGTTCTTTTATATGTAACTTGTGACACACTTCATAAACCAAACCTAAATAATTATTTTTTGCATTTTTTTCTTATCAGAAACATCATACAGGTTTTAGTAAAGTCAAAGGTACAGAAAACTGTAAGAAAAACAAAACCATATAGGTTCTTATCACACAAAGATAACCATCATCATAAATTTAGTATTTTCCTTCAAGTATTTGTTACATGAGTATATGTAGGGTCTGAGGTTGTTCTTTTTAATTATTTTTCACTAGGCCACCATAATTGGATGTGTGCATGTTTAAATTTTTTGTTGCATTTTATTATGGATATTTCTTATGATGTTGTATCTATTTCATGAATGTGACTTTCAGTAGTTGAATATATTCTATCATATTGCTATATAATTATTCAATAATTCTTCTACTGTTAGAAAATTTGCTAATATAATTATATTCATGTACAGCATGTACATGGCTTTAACCATATGTCTGATTTCAAAATTGTCCTCCTTAAATAAGGATAAGGATGCTTTTTTGTCTTGGGAGGCAGCCCTCTTCAAAGATTTTGTTGTCAGTTTTGTCAAAACCTGTGTTTTTAACACATTAGTGCCACATTCTTCCCACTGTTTTCACATATGAAAAAATGTGAGACACTTATCTTGTCTCTTTTCCATTAATTTGTTTGTTTTACCCTTCTGGTAAATCTTAGCCAGATATAAATTCTTTTAAGTTCCATTGAGATACGGGACAGTGACCTTCAAAAGGAGGTCCTTGAATGAAAACTAAACCAAAACATCTGTCAAAAATTCCACGCAGATGTTATTAATAAGAGCCTGCCAGCCAGAACTTGCCAATGATTGACTGCTTCTCTGAGATGACCCAAAAAACTTTTCTTCCACTCCTAGCAAGTTGAATTTTCTCATTTTTGAAATGTACAAATCTAAATACAAGAAAAATAAATGAAATAGGAAAGAACATAAGTTCTTTCATTCTCCTTTCTTACACACTTTCTCTCTAAATATATATGATTCAATGGCTGAATCCTTTCTTTTTCCATTTTAATGACATTTTCCTGCCCAGTTTGTCAAATCTATTGGTTATTAATTGCACTTAGTCATGAAGTCATTAAGACATTACACCAACTATATTTTTATAGCAATATTTAAACCATGTATATAAAGTATCTTAATGTAGAATGGATAATTGTCTACTCATAATTTTAAAGTCACCATATAATACACCATCTTCAGTATATTTCCACACAGACTGAGTCACTTGCATATTACTTATTCATAAAAATGTAGAACTTATTACAAGGATAGAAAACTGTAGCTATTCCAAACTTCAGTGTGTGTGTGTGTGTGTGTGTGTGTGTGTGTGTGTGTGTTACTAAGGACTGAACCCATTTCCTATGCACTGAACAACACTCCCATTTCTTTCTTTCTTTCTTTCTTTTTCCTTTTAAGACAGGGTCTCACTATGTTGTACCAGCCACTTGAGAGGCTGAGGTAAGGACAGCACTTGAGCCCAAGAATTCGAAACCATCCTGCACAACATAGTGAAACCTATCTCAAAACAGAATAAAACAAAAAATGAGAAAGTCAGATTTACTCTCTGGATATAAGTTTTAATTAAGATTTGAAATCAAAATAGTTCATTATATAAACAAAATAAGAAAAAATATGATCATCTCAGTGGATGAAAAAAAGTAGGAAAATTCAGCATCTATTTGTGGTAAAAATTCTCAAAGATTAGAAATAGAAGAAAAGGTCCTCAATATGATGAAAGAAACATGAAAAACCTACAGCTAATGTTAAATTAGCCTAACTGAATATTTTTCCACTAAGATTGAAAACAAGACAAGAATTTCTGCACTTACCACTTCTACTTCACATTGTACTAAAGTTCTTAAACAGTGTAAAAGAAGACAAGATGAGGTAAGGATGTAAATAATGAAAAGTAGCTGGGCATGGTGGCACAAGCCTGTAATCTCAGCACTTGGGAGGCTGAGACAGGAGGATCATTGTGCGTTCAAGACCATCCTGGGCTAAAAAGTGAGTTCCAGGACAGTCTGAACTACATAATAAGACCCTTTCTCAAAACAAACAAATTCTCTGTTTGTGGACAACACAATTTTTTAATTGCGTTTATTGGTACATTTTAGGTATACAGTATAATTACATTCATTATTGGGATCTTGTACCTTTACATGACAGTTCTTGGTTCTCATTTTTTCCCCTTGTCCCTGCCCTCCCTTCACCCCCTCCACTCCTCCCCACTTACAAACACTTTATTTCTATTTTTTCATTTTCTCATATTTTTTCTTTTCCCTTATTACCTTTCCCCTACCCTTGCCACTTTCCCTAAGATGTAGACAACATAATTTTTTAATGTAGAAAATCTTAAGGAATGTAAACAAGCAAAAAGTTGTAAAACTAAAACAGAAGCATAGTAAGGCCTTAGGATACAATGTCATCATATAAAAATCAATTGTAGGGCCCAGCATTTATCTCAGTAGTGCCACTGCCTGCCTCTCAAGTGCAAGGTCCTGAGTTTGATCCCTGGTACCAAAAAAATTAAAATAAAATAAAATAAATGTATTTTTACATGTTAATATAGAAAAAATGGGAAATATTTAATTCATTTAAAATAGCATGAAAAATAAAATGTTCATGAATAAATTTAACAAGAGTTGTACAAAATATTTTTGTTGACAACTACAAAACATTAGAGAAATTAAGATCTAAATAAAAGGAGAAATATACTATCTTCATGGAACTAATGACTCATTACTATTAAGATCTCAGCTCTCATATGAATTTATGGAGCCAGTGCAATCCCGTTGGCACTCCTAACAATCTATTAAAAAAATAGAGAGTAACAAGTTCATTGTGAAATATATGTGGAAATGCAAAGAAACTAGAATATCCAAAACAATCTTAGAAAAAAATAAGAAGTCTGGAAGATTTCTATATGACTTCAAGATTTACTATAAAACTGCAGTAACACCTCCCCGCAAGATAGACAAACACATCAATGGAACACACCAATAATGCAACAGGTCCTTAAAGAGACCAATAGTTATAGGAATTACTGATTTATATTGTCAGTTGGTTTTAAATACACATGTCAAACAAGTTCAGTGGTGAAAAAAAGGCTGTTCACCACATGGAGAAAGGAAATTTGTTCAACAAATGGTGTTGAACAATTGAATATCTGTATAGAAAAAATAATAAACTCTGACTACACCTAGTATCATATATAAAATTAATTGGAGGTAGACTATAGATCCAAATATGAGTAAAGCTATGGCACTTTCAATAGAAAATGTGAAGTGATACCTTATGACATCACGCTGTGCTGGTTTACTGTCACATCACGTCTAAAATCTTTGGAATCTCCAAATGATAAGTGTCCTTTTACATACTAATGTCCCAGCTGGGGACTCTTGGACAGCTTCAGGATCGGATCTGGTTATCAGAGGAAGCAATCCTGTGATTAGAGGGTTGAAACTTTCAGTTCTGCCCCAGCCATCCACTCACAGCCTCCATTTCAAAGAAAGAGAGAGAAGCTGAAGAATAACCTGATCACCAATAGTCAATGATTTAATCAGTCATGCCTACATAGTGAATCCTCTTTGAGAACCCAAAAGGACTGGGTTCAGAGAGCTTCTGAGTTACTGAACACCTTCATGTGCAGAGGGGAGGATGGCATCCTGAAAGCCTGTGTGGACAGGATCTCCTGCCCTCCACATCTTTAACAACTGTGCCCTATGTATATCTTCACAGTATCCTCTGTTAAATAAGAATCATAGTGGGCCATTGTTTTGGACTAAGCTTCTGCCCTGGACCATAACAGACCATAATAAACCCAATGGAATCAAAATAAAATTCCAATAACTGAACCAAAACTAAGTTGTTATCTGACCTTCCAAGAAATCAAAAGAATGAGAGATAACCAAATTTTTCAATAAGCAGAGTAGTGAAATTCCCTGTGCCTTCATATTTATATCCTTTAATTCTTACAAAGAAGTAACCCGAAGTAATCTGCTTTTAGCCAATCAGTTATTTTTCTGTTCTTTCATCTCCCTATCCTTGCCTTACAAAAAAGCAGTTTTGAAATGATCAGTATTTATATTCTTTGTCTCTTCTTCCTTTTGTCATTTTCTCTCTATAAAACTTCTTTTTTCATTGATTTATTTTTTAAATTTGTAATGTATTATTAGTACACATATGCAGCACACAGTGATTACATTCCTTGTGGGGAGTTGGTGCATATGCATAACACATTTTAATTTTTTATCCCCTTCCCCTTCCCTCCCCCTCCTCCTCTCTCCAGCTCCAGATCCTCTTTCCATTTGGGTATATATATATATACCTACTGAACATATATATAGTTAAATATATACCTACCTTTAACTTAGCAATTATATTCCTGTTCATTCTACAGACATGAAATATATATGTTCAAAGCAATTTGTTAATAGCAGCCTAATTCACAATAGTTAATTAGTGCAAAACATAAATATACATGAACAGTGAATGGATAAACCAATTGAGCTATAGTTATACAATCAAATCATACTTGGCAATACAAGGGAATGAACTGACATAACATCATGAAGACATCCCATGGATATTCTCTTGAGTCAAGTCAACCAGGAAAGAGTACATACTATTTAATTCCATTGTATAATAATCCAAAATAGTCAAAATAAATTAATATAAAGAGAGAAGAACAATCATAGTAATTGATATTTGGAGGAGGTCAGGAATTGACACAGGAGATACACAGGGGGAAGTTCTGGAGAGGCTGAGATTGTGATGGGCTGTAAGTCACATAGGTGCATCTTGTCAAAATTGCAAAGATTTAAATGTAAGTTTGTACTTCGCTTCATATAAATTATATTCTAAAGAAACTGTGAAAAACATTATTTAATTGGGAGTAAGAATTGTTTGGCAGTGTAAATTTAAAAAGAATGGCAAAATATTGGTAATGGCTGAAGCTGGACGATGGTTTTGTGGGGGGTTTACTTACATACACACACACACACACACACACACACTTTCTACAATAAAAAAATTAAAATTTAAAAGGTACAGTCCTTTTTTTTCAGACTACAGAAAAAGAAGATAAGGAAAGAAAACTGAATTATAAAAGTAGGTTTTGGAGACTAGGGAGAGGGTGTGTCTAACTCAGTGGCAGAGTGCTTGCTTAGCATGTGCAAAGCCCTGTGTTTGACCCCTAGTAACTTCCCCCCAAATAGGTTTTAATATGGAAACACCTATGACTGTGTAGGTAAATCTGTCTAGTTCTGTAATTTAGTTTTAGGAATTCCACCTGCCTCCAGATGAAATTTGAATTCTCCAACATCAATGTCACCATAAATAAAAGTGATCATCAATGTTTTTCATTCTTGGTCTTTTTTTTTTTAATTGGCTCAGAAATCAGTTGGGAGAAAAGACTGCACTTAACCAGTATTGTTTAGTTCTCTAACAATCTTCCCACCCCTTCTGGATGGATTATTGAGCTTGGTATTACCAGGGGCTTCACTTCATCAATACAGTGCTATACCAATTGTGATGGGAAAGGGTTACCTACTCAGTATCTTTGCTTTCAGTTATGAATCTTCACTAAAGAGATGTTTTATTTTCCTATTTTCTTGTTGGCCCCTCTATCAAGAAACATGAGCCCCACTCCCTTTGATTCAATCCGAGAATAATCATGAACTATAGCTAATGTTCTGGGCCTTCCTATGCAGGGCAAGTTCTCTGCTGTCCTGGACACCCAAGAGGCAGTGATCTCCCCCGTGGTTAAGAGTCCTACCATAACTTCCATGAGACCTAACCATGTGTAGGGTTTTTCTCCATAACATTTCTCAGTGGGTCTTTATACAAATAGGCTTCCAAAGGTCCATCCCAGAATGTCATAATTTCTTGGATGACCACCACATAGGGTAGGTTTTCTCAGAGTTAGAATTTAGATTTGTAATAAATGAAGAAGACTTCTCAGGCAAAGACAATGTCAGAGTTGTTGGGTAACTTATAAACTTTTCTATCTGGGAAGTAGAATAGGAGAGGCAAAATTTGTGAATTAAAATTTTTATCTACAACGATATGCTGGTTTTAAGAATTTTTTGCCTAGAGGGAGGAAAATATAAACTTGCTTAAGTTCTAACCAAAATGGAAGGATACTGAGGTAGTTCATAGAATAAAAGGAAAAAATGCTGGAATTGTGTATGAAAAGGAAACCTTATGGAGTAGAAAGTTTGTAAAAATAACAAAAAATGCATTGTCTCTCTTCTCATTTTCCCCTTCTTTCAGATTGTTCCTCAGAAATTTGATACTAATAATAAAGTCCTTGAGATTGCAGATATATTTTTAAATCAAATGAGAAAAAATACAAAAAAAAAACCCATTTTTTCCCCCTTATCAAGACTTGTCATGTAGAGGTACAAGATCCCAACAATGAATGTAACTGTACTGTATCCCTAAAATGTACCAATAAACTCAATTGAAGCTGAAAAAAAAAACCCAATCTAAACTAAAAGAGAGGATTCATGATTATTCTTTGAAGCTCATCAGAATTACATATATTTAAATTGTATTTCACATATATTTTGCCTTTTTTCCTTGTACTATACTTTGTTATGATTTAGATCAGGAATTTATCCCTAAGGCTTCATGCACTCACAAGTAGAGCTTTTGGAACAAGATTAAATCATGGCGGTAATACAGCTGACTTTCTGTTAAGAAGTAGGATCTGGTGGAAAGAAGTAGGTCACTGGGGATGTGACCTGGAAGGGTATGACTCCCTCCGGATTCCTCCCTTCCTTTTCTTCTTTCTGGCTGCCATTCTGTGAGCAGCTTTTCCTCCACTATGCCCCTTTGCAATGTCATATTCTGCCTTGGAGCATGTGACCACGAGCCAAAATAAACCTCCTTTAAGCTGTAAATGTTGGGTATTGTGTTTCTGTGATGAGAAAGAGACTAAGACACACGTATTCAATTTACTAGTAGTTATTATGGTAGCACATGCCTATAATCTCAGCACTCTCGGTGGCTATGGCCTAAGGATCTCAAGTTCTAGATTAAATTTAGCCACTTAATGAAACCTTGTTCCAAAATAAAAAAAAATTAAAAGGGACTAGGGATGTAGCTCAGTGCAAAAGCTCTGGGTTCAATCCCCAATACCACCCCAAAATACAACACAAGATAAAAAGTAAAAGGCAACTCTTTGATATTTAATTGCACATTTTTTCAAATAAACTTTGTCACCACTTTTTGCTCATTTCATTCAATTCTTTGTTCAAGACGAGAAGAAGAACTTGGAATCCAACTCCAGGAGACGCAAATACCACAAAACCTGGTAACGTTTATTTGGCAAGCCATTTTTAGGACACTACCTGGTAACACTTTTAGTAGATCCTTTGATGTGTGGAGGATGATAAGGTAGGCAGCATGCTCCACCCTTGCACCCTTGTACCTTGTGCCCGAACATTTCCTTTTATGGAGACAAGGACCCTCATGCCCTGGTTGGGCTTAACATCATGTTAGAGAGGATCTTTCCCTGTTCCAGATTTGCTGTGTAGTTCCTTGTTCTTTTTAAAGTGCATTCATCATATGTCCAGATCAGACCCACTGCTAGGGAAGAAATTGGGTCCTTTACTTGTAGCACAAGAAGGGTTGCACATGGAACACTGCCTTGTGTTGGCTGTAAAATGAGGCCTACTGGCATAGCAGACTGATGCTTACTATGGAAGCTGATCTTGTTCTATATCTTCTCTGTGTGAGAAAGTGCTCTTCCACCAGATTTCTATGTGAGGCGTGTCTTGCTCGGTAATCCCATTACCGGCAAAGCATGCAGTGGGTTGACACCCAGGCCACGATGCTCCTGGTGGCAGGGATCAATATTCTTTGCTGTCCACTACTCATTGGTAATGGCAGAGGAAGATATTGACAGTATGTGGGCTATGCCCTCCCTCTGCACCCCCTTAAGACCCCAGTAGAAAGTATTTACTGTTGCAACCCCTCATCGTTCCTACTGTATAACAAATGCCCAATTCATGTTTGTTGAACTCAGTTGGCATATAAAACGCCAACCCAAAGTTGCAGTTGTGCAGATCTCAAGAGCAGCAGATGCTTATCTGGAGCTGTTTCTGTGGCACCTTTTCTAGGGACAGAGGTTGTTCCCTCACCAGAGTTCTGCCACCTGGGGACAAGGTAACTGGCCTGAGACAGCCAGCCTACAGTGTAACAACTGCTATTGTCCTGTATAGAGCAACACCGCCTTAGGTTTTGTCCTGTGTTACAGTATGGGTATGTCTACCCATAAAGCCCTCATTTTCTAACTCAGTGCTGTCTTCCTTGTTCTTACCAGAGATGCATGACTTACTCCCTAGAACAAATCATGGAATCCATACACAAATGCATTCTGAGAAACCTTTACAGGAAGGAAACACAAAAGAGATGTTTTCCCTGCTCAGTACAGGTGTCAGTCAGCACCCAAGCATTCGGGGAAAGTGATGGAAATTGCATACATAGAAAAGTATGCTGTTAGTGTATTAGCCAGGCTGACCTATTATTTTAGGCCATTCAGAGAAATAACTGTCATTTGCAGTGATTTTAGTCAACTGCTGTGTCTATCATTTTGTGTAATTAGGGACAGCCATTTTCTTGAAGGTGGAAAAACATGAAGTGATTCAGGCTTTTCTCCCCCCAGAGAGCAGCTCCCTGTCTGTGGCCCTCAGAACATTAGTGGTCTTCAGGTAGGATAAGGCACTGAGGCAGGAGAAACATCAAGACGGACCAAGAGGGTAACCAGGCAGACAGACAGGCAAGGCTGACATATGCAATCAGTTCCTGAACAGAGGAAAGATGAATGACAGAGTTGTTTTCTGAATGTCCTGCCTGTCTATCCCCTGGTGCCAAATGCCCCTTTGGATAGCTGGGCTCTTATTTTTATCTCCAGAGATCAGAGCCCCTAAGGATTCAAAAGCTGATGTGTTTTAACATGTCCAAGGAGAAAATGATAAAATAAAATTTCCCTGCCACACAGGGTGAAGGGAATTAAAAATGTATTGTTTTCAGCAGTTGTTTTGTTCTAACACAGCGCTTTTATTTACTGCTCTTAGAAATGACTTTACTTGGCCAAACTCTTCCCCTCCTTTCTCCACCACAGGCTTTTTCCAAAGCATAAACCACATGGTTCTGCTTCATTAGTGTCTTTGTTTGTGTACCAGCATCATTGATGATATCAGTTATAGCTCTGGGAGTTTGGTTTGTTCATACATTAACCATCATCAGGAACAAATGGCAAATTGCTCTCAGGAGCAAAGGCCATTCCCTGAGCTGACACTTAGAGCATAGGAAATGGGTTCCTTCGAGGGACTGTTTATGACTGACACTGACATTTCCTCTTTCACCAGTGCGGGCATAACCTCCTGAGTTTACACAACCAATTGCTTATACCACTGTAGGAAGAGTTGTGTGTGTGTATTTTTTAATAAGATGCACTACAGTATCCTTGTCATTGCCAGTACCCAGGAAGTCCCAGAGTCTTCATTTTTTCTGCTTTTTAGCTGTTTGAAATTGTCATTAAGTCATGTACAAACTTGTCAGTGGCATCCTGAGATTAAATAAAGTCTTGGCTCTCAACATTTCAATTTATACAGCTAAATTTAAAAAAAAGAGGAGCATATACATCAAATAATTCTCTAGTTGTAAATCGGTTGTCTAATAAATAAAGCATTTGACCCCAAAAATCAAAATTGGAGGGATATAATTAGGAGCAAACCTCAAAACAGTTTCTCAAGTGAATTTCCCATGGTTTTATTTATCTGAGGGTAGAAACATCTACTTCTGAGGAGTTGTATGGTTAGGGTGAAATTGGGTCAAATCCTTCAGGTGGTTCATTTTCAGGAGAGGCCAAGTGATCATTCCATTACTGAATTGTTGATCCTTTCTACTACCACCTCATATTTGTTTCATATGTGACTGATTTCTTAGGCCCAGGCCATTCAATTAGAAATGGCTCAAAATAGTAGATTCTATGAACACACATATAGGAATTGCCAAAAATCTTTCTAATTTTTCAACTGATCTTTGATCATTTGTAATTTGTGGCAGATACTTTACCTGGAATCTGAGCAGAGCTTGAACCCGCGGTCTTGTGCAAGTGCTCTTCCACTGTGTCACATCCTCAGCCTAGGTGAACTGTTCCACTATTAAGCGACAAAAAGAATGAGCTATGTTTTTCTCTTCTGATGCCTGAGCTAGTTTATCATAGAGAACAATGATAGGAATAAATTTTCCTTCTGCCAACTGAGCACATCTGCTTGAACTCTTCCTCACATGTGGTCCAAGCAAAAAATCACTATCTTGTGGCTGACAGCCTGGGGTCCAGTGTGAGAGCAGGTCTTCAGGAAATAGCTTCCAGGCCCAGGAAAGAGACCAGGACTATGAAGAACTCTCTCTGCAATTTACTAGTTGTAGGAGTAGCTCCCCTCCCTATGGAGAAGTTGGTGTTTGGGGACAAAAGATGTTTGGGTTCCTTCCCACAGCGTCACAGATTTAACCTGTGGCAGGTATGCTGTCTGCCAACGATATGCAGGTTTGTCCTTGCAGAGCTTGATTTTCCAAGGTTGTTTGACTCATCCTAGAAATGATGTATAAATTTCATCTAAATACAGCAGGCAAAGAAAGAGTGTTCAAAACCAGGGACCCTAAACTCTGCCCAGAGAAAATATAATAAATAATTTCAACTTTGTGGGATGTGAAGTGCTTGTCTCAAGGGCTCAATTCTACAGCTATAGTGCAAAAGTGGCCATGAAAGAATAGGCATGGCTGGCTGTGTCACAATCAATTTTATTTACAACGATAGGCAAAGGACTGGGTCCCTTGGGACATAGTCCTCAACCTTGATCCAGAGTAGTTGTCTCCACTTCTTTTGATAGTGCATACTGTAAACTTAAAGAAAACACACAATCCCAAACAACTTTTAAACATGTACCCCAGTATATCTTTATTTGTGTATAAATTATATGCAAGAACAAATATATTGTTTTCATTATAAAACATACATGAAAACAGAACTTTTGAAAAATGCAATAGATGCATAATGTTTTTATGTGTAAATTTAACTCTGATGACTTCATAGTGATATTACCTAAAATCTAAAAGTAAAATATATACTTGAAGACTAGGTTTACAGTTAATAGCAATGGGTTTAAATCCATAATTCAAATAGACTTCTTGATAATCTTTTAAAATTTTGGCTTTTTGTTGTTCTAAATAAATCTTTGTTTTTTAGTCTTGTAGTGCTGCTGGTAAAGAATTCAAACTAACTTTTGTTTTAACAAATTTATACTGTATCCTCTATAGTAGACACTGGGATAAGACTTTTTAAAATATGAATTTTCAGAGATATGAAAAGGGGATAATCACAGCCCTGTGGGGTGAATTCTATATACCTTATTACACATTTGAATACTGTAGCACAGAGCAGTTAGGAGTTGTGCCTGGTTGCATTGCTTGGTATCTGGCTCCAGAATTCTTCCTGAACTAAGCTGCGTGGAGCAGAGGAGAGATATCAGCCTTTCCATTGTCTTGATCCTCCCTTTTACTTTCAGTATTAGGATTTCAGCCCATGGTTTCTTTGCAGAAATATCACTTGTCTACCTAGGGAACAGTGACTTTAGATAAACCTAGACAATTGTCCAAATTTTCACTTAAGTAGGCACAAACAAACTCAATTCCATAGGACTTCTCTAAAAGATATGTTGAAGTCTCAACCTGTAGGACCCATGAATGACCTTACTTTGAAAATGGGATTGTTGAGGTTGTAATCTAGTTGAGATCATGTGGAGTAGCATGGCTTTTGAGTCCAATCATGTCCTTGTGAAAGAAGAAGAGACATAGACATACATGGAGAAGATGACCATGCGACAATGCAAACAAGACTATAGTGAACAATGTACAAGTCAAGCAGCACCAAGGATTGCCAACAAACATCAAAAGGTACAATAAGCAAGGAAAGATTCTTCCCTGCAGGTTTCAGAGGTAGCATGATCTTCCCAACATTTTGATTTCAGACTTCCAGTCTCCAGAACTATGAAATAATTTCTGTTTTAATCTGCCAGTGTTGTGTGGTATTTTTTATAGCAGTTAGAGGAAACAAAAACACTCATCATGTCCCAAACAACTGAAAGACCCTTTTCTTTAACAATAACCCTAACTTACTGGTTCTCTTAGTTCAGTTTTCAAATAATAGCATTACAATCTACAGTCGTCTCAATCATATAGGCTACAAATTTGACTCATTGTGTTCTCCTTTGTATTTGTTTTTGAGACAGAATCTTGCTCTGTAGTTCAGACTAGCCTCAAACTCACTATTTAGGCCCCAAGCTGGTCTCAAACTCATGGTGATCACCCTGCTCCAGCCTTCTGAGTTCTAGGTTTACAAGCGTGCAGTACTCTGGCTTGTATGCTCTTTTTTACCCTTCCCATCTTATAAATCACCCAGTTTGTCAACTCTATTCTCTACCAAACTTTTCCTTTAACATATTGGGCACTGCAACATCTTCCAAATCATCCCTTCCTTTTTTCCTTTCCTGTATCTCCAATTAATTCTTAACATCTGCTTCAATGATATTTATAGTGTTTACTTCCAATTATAATAGCTACCCTTTCCTGAGAGCTTACTTTTCATCTGTAAATATGCTAATTTTTCTTTCACATATATTTGATATTCACAACAATTTTAGGTGGTAACTACTATTATTAAGTTCATGTTATGGATTAAGAAAAACAACCTTGATGCGCCAGTTCACAAAACTATCAAATAAATGTCAGAATTGAGATTTGAAGTCCCAATTACCTGTTATGCCTCTGTGGCACATCATGCCACCTCTGTAAAATACAAAGCAGTAACATGGTACTCAAGCTCATCCTAAGCTGTATTTTCACAGCCCTCTGCTGCAGACATGCAAGACACATTGGTTCCTGAACATGTGGATTAACTTTCTTGCCCTTATGATTTAGGTTGGCCAGTTTCCTCAACATAGAAATATTGTGATTTTTTTACTGCCTGAAACTTTTAATATACCTCACTACCAAGTTTATCTATGGCCTCTTTTACCAACACCCTAAGTGTGATGATCTGTTTCGGCCTCTGGGCTGCCTCCTTAGACCTTAGACACCTTCCTTCACACCTAATCATTTGCATGTTTATTTCTACCATCTCCCTGGCTTTTTTATTCAAGGGCTATCATTCGATTTGGTCATTTTTTCCCCTACCCATCTTTTATAATAGTACCTCAATAAATGTTTGTTGATTTGAATTGCTAACAACAGCAATGATAATTATGATAACAATGTTAGCAAGGCTTTGCTAGGCATTCATACTCAAGAGTCTTAATTATATTTGAAAAATAAATACTTTTATTTAAAAATATTCTGGATTTTTTGTTTTTCCATAGCTGAAAATAAATTTCTTCATCCACTTACCTCATTTGATGTAATATAGGAAGCTTCACATTAGGATTTACAACTAAAAATGTTCCCCCAAATCTCATGTTTAGAAAGTGACTGGATAATAGGGGCACTGTACTCATCAGCAACTCATCCATTGGTGAGTTCATCAGGTGACTGTGCTGTGAGGTGCTGGCGCCTGGTTGGAGACAGGAAGTGTGTCTTGGAAAGATGTACTCTTGTTCCTGGCTCCTCCCTTCTCTCTCTCTCTGCCTCTTGGCTGCCATGGGTTGAAAAGAAAAGCTTTCTCCTCCCACTCCCTTCCACCATGCTGTGTGCACCTTAGAGCCAGCAACCATGAACTGAAACCGTGAGCCAAAATAAACCTCTCCTCCTTTAAGTTGTGGGTGCTCAGAGTTGTGTCTCAGTGCCAGGAACGTGACTAATATACTTCATTTGAAATACCTATATATTTCTATTCAATCTGATGTTTTTGTGTAATGGAGACTCATTTATTATAAAGTACTATAACATTTTGTTCATTATCCTTCACAAATCAAGAGAGCATTCACTTCGTTCCTTACTCTCCAGAAGATATTCCTTCAAGGTCTCTGGATCTTGAAGACACTTCTCTGCTTAAGGTTATGTTAGGACTATGTTAGGCTAGTTAGGATTTACAACTAAAAATGCTCCCCCAAATCTCATGTTTAGAAAGTGACTGGATAATAGGGGCACTGTACTCATCAGCAACTCATCCATTGGTGAGTTCATCAGGTGACTGTGCTGTGAGGTGCTAATCCCAGACTTCTGTTACATGTTATGATAGAAGGTCAGACTAACTGAACACAGTATATACATCTCATTGTCCTTACCATTCTGGCGACTTAAGACTTTCTTCATTTAATTTGAAGTCTCAGAGAACTGACATAAGATCCAATCCCAGACTTCTGGGCAAACAGAAGGAACCTAATGAAGAAATCAGAGAAGAAACTAAATGAGCCCCATGGGAAATCAAGCCAGAGTGGACATTTTGGCAAAGTGGCACAATAACTTTCTGCTTAAGTGAGAAACTATCTAGAAGCCAGTCATGTACAAACAATTTAACAAAACAATTATAAATGTAGGAGTTATAATAAACAGACTGAAGAAAATGATTAAGAAATAATTAAAAGGAAACAGTATAGTCCACAAAGCAGAGAAATATGATGAAAAATAAGTGATCAGTCTACTCCCTTGGGTTTTTTTCCCTCCAACTGGAAAAATATCCTTGTTTCTGCCCATAATTTGAAATATCTGGAGCACAGAATTTATTGACAGAAAGTGTATTTACCATCTAATCATAGAAATCCCAAGGGGAAAAGAATGCTATATACATCAGAGGCACCCTAGAGACTCAGTTGTTCATAACTGCATGAGTAGCAGGGAAAGTGCCACATTCCCATTAAAGAGCAACACAGTTGGTTAAAGAATGAACAAAAAGCAGCATTTCTTCATTAGTGTCATTGCGGGAAGCTGATGCTGTGAAAGCTGGAGGCCATCAAATGGGATATTGCAGCAATAAAACAGAATGAAAAAATGAAATGCTCCATTCTCTTGTCAATCTCATATCTGTGTCTTTCTTTTTTAATATATTAGGCACTACCCTGGTAAGCTAATACATATTTGCGATTTCATTTTGTGCTTGGTAATTGTGCTATGGGCACTTATTCATTTGACAGAATTTGCTTTAAATGAAGGGAACTGGCAGGTTGGAAGACAAAACCCAATGTTGCCAAATCACCAATTAAGGAAACTGCCAGAGGGAAAACTGGACCTGGGACTGCTATCAGTAAAAATGATATAATGATGCCGCACTTGGAAAGACATTTTTGAGGAGATACTTAATGAAGGAGATTAAAGAGGTAGATTACAGGGTGGCTAATATATATGACTGCCAAATTTAGACCATAAAGATGAATATAGTGAGGTACAACCATTTTTGCAAAGTTTTGAACATCTAAACAACAAATGTATCCAATTGTGCATGATCATCAAGTCTGTTCAAACCTCCTTATTGTGAAGGTATGTTACCACAGTAGGCAGTAAAGCATAAAAGCAATAAGCCATAGATGTGGGCCACACACATGGAGCTCATAACCTAGTAGTGAAAGGAACAGGCACATATGCTAATTGTACATAGTTCCAAAGGGCAAAGCAGAAAACTCCTCAATTCTTACCAATTAGCTGCCTATCAGTATCAGGGTGACCTTCTTTTCTCTACTCTCCTTCACACCTTTTCCCTACCAGATCCTTGATTTTATTCAGCAGTTTATCCAATCAGCCCATCCCAAGACAGAGTTCCATCTCAATGCATGTCATCCAAATCTGTCTTGGAACTGCCTCAGGTTCTTCACACTTAGAAACTAGTAAACCTGAACCATGCCTGCTCCCGACCCAGCCGCCATCGCTCAAGCACCGGGAAGGTAGCCGCGTGGGTGCCCCTGAACCCCCATAAGCACCCCCCTGCACTCTCAGACCTCCTGACTGTGCAAGTCTTTGGACCCACTCTGCAAAGACAGAGGTGGTCATCAAGGGTATTTTTCTGAGTTCCCAACTTTGAACATCTTTAAAGAAAGGGCATGGGAAACCTGTAATAGAACATTGCAGAGTTCAACCATTCAGAAGGATGGGGAACTCAATCTGGGCCTTGCAGCCCGAGGTCAGTCAGCGTCATGGGGTTCAGCAACCAGCTAACTGAGATCAGGGGTCTTACATCCTCGCTCTGTCTGAGCCATTAAATGGTAAATATACTATATTGAAAAGTTTATTCACTGCAGATATGTTCTGGACTGCTTCTTGATTTCAATTTAATTCAAATGATTTAAGGGTGATAGACTAGTGACTACCACAGGTGGTGAGTGTCCAAATTGTGCTTGATCTTAATGTGTTGCTGATTGTATCAGTTGGGGTAAAGTATTGCCATTGATTTGATGAGCTGTTTTCTCTGATGTTATGAAGATGAGAATGTCCGTGGGTCGTTAGAGACACAGAAGCTAGGGTGTAACTATATCAGGAAGATTTGGGTGATAATCCAGAGATTAAACCAAGTACAATCCAACAACAAAAATTAAAATGAGAAAACACTTAAGCAAGACACAAGGACAGACGTCCAGTTTACCAATGGCAAACAGTAGGGCAAATGAGGATGAAAAGGCCGATAATGAACCATCAGGACACCCTGAACTCAAAGCACAGGAAGTAACAAAACAGATCAATCAGGCTCTAGAAAAATTCAAAACAGAACTAATTTCCCTGATAACCATAGAGATAGTGAGCAAAATGGAAGTCATGATTCGAGACTCTAGAGCAGAAACTGACAGAAAAACAGATGAGCTCAGGACCATGATAGAAGTCATGAAGGCCCAGCATAAGAAAGAAATGGAAAAAATAAACTCCCAACATAGGAAAGAAATGGAATCCATAAAACAGATTCAAACAGATATCCAGGAAATTAAACACTCTATTGAAAGTGTATGCAACAGAATAAAAGAATGCCAAGATAGGCTCTCAAATATAGAAGATAAGATTGCAGTCAGTGACCATGAAAAGAGAGGTCTCTTAAAAACAGTAAGAGATCATGAGAAATCGATCCAACAACTCCTAGATGATGCAAAGAAGAATAACATAAGACTGATAGGAATACATGAAGTAGCAGGAGAAAATACAAATGACTTAAAAAAGCTGTTCGCAGAATTAATGACAGAAAACTTCCCAAACAGAGGGGAAGAATTTGACATTCAGATAACTGAGGCATATAGGACCCCAACTAGATACAATCAAAAAAAAATCTACACTTAGACATATAATAATCAAAATCCCAGAAACCCAACAGAAGAACAAAATACTACAAGCAGTAAGAGAAAAGAAACAAATCACATACAAAGGAAAGCCCATCAGAATCACAGCAGACTTTTCAACACAAACCCTTGGGGCAAGGAGAGCCTGGAATGAGATATTTCAAGTACTAAAAGAGAACAACCTCCAACCTAGACTGATGTATCCAGCAAAACTCTCTTTCAAAATGGATGGGGAAATAAGACACTTCCACGACAAAGAACACCTGAGAAACTACATGAATACCAAACCAGCACTACAAGCAATTCTAAACAAGATCCTAGAAAAAGACAATGAAGGCAACAACACCATGAGGCCCAACAGAGCAAATCAAATAGGCAAGGCAAGAAATTAAAAGGAGAAGGTGAAAAAGTAAAAAGAGTCAACAAAAGGCCAATAACATGTCAATAATAAGTCAGTACATATCAGTTATAACCAGCAATGTCAATGGCCTCAACTCACCAATCAAGAGAAATAGACTGGCAAAATGGAATAAGAAGCAAAATCCAATAATATGTTGTATACAAGAAACACACCTAGTGCAAAAAGAAGCCCATAGACTGAAAGTGAAAAGATAGAAAACAATTCTCCATGTGACAGGAGCCCAGAAAAAAACAGGGGTAGCAATCTTATTTGCAGACAAAGTAAATTTCAAACCAAAACTGAATCTAGTATTATTGATGTAGGACAGTACTGTATCATACCTCTATGAATGTAAAATATCTAGTACCTGCTTTATGATACATAGTAGGGACCGTGCTTTATCAGAGCTACATTTAATGATATTACTCTAGAATGTTCTCTTTCCAGATGATGATTAAGAGGCTAATAGAAAAAATGGTGCCAGGTACCACAACAGCAACAGAACTTTGCTGTTGTCTGGATATTATTCTTTTTTTTTTTTTTTTTTTTTTTTAATGGAATGTGCTGAATGTCTATAATTTTGTTCAGATGACTGCAGAACCTGGAAAAGCTGTTGCTGCTATCGATGCATAACATACTATTATTAGTCTATACACACACACACACACACACACACACACACACACACACACACACATATATATATAAATTGAATTTTGGGAAACTTTAACGGTGCTGCCAACTTTGGAAAAAGTCATCCCAATTTACTGTGTTGACTTGGCATTGTACAGAAATGGACAACCATATTGGTCTAGAAATGTTAATTTATTTTATTTTATTTTTTTCCATGTGTACAGGGGTAACACATCATACTAAATATGTAAGGTCATATCTACGAGGGTTTGATTACAGAAACTAATAAAGTATTCTCTAAATAATGAAAAAAGAATAAGATAAGACTATAAGAGCGAGAAGCAATTTAAATATGTTCAGGGACCATTTTCATCTCCAGAATTAAGGATTATTTTGATGTTACATCATTGCCTTTTCTCTTTTACTTTCCTTTTTAGTTTTATTTTAGGATTCCCTATTTTTACTGTTCATACAGAGATTTCTTTAACTGAAATACTGAATAGTTTCTTTGGTGTGAAAAACTATAATAGTACACAGGATCCTAATGAGACAATTAATAATGTGAAATAGGAAGTAAAGGGCTAAAGGTGTAAGGAAACTAGGAAGAGTGGGGGAAAGGTAATAAGGGAGAGGAAAAAATATGAGAAACGGAAAAAATGGAAATAAAGTGTTTGTAAATGGGGAGGGGAGGAAGGGGTGAAGGGAGGGCAGGGACAAGGGGAAAAATGAGAATCAAGGATCCTAATGAGACAATTAATAATGTGAAATAGGAAGTAAAGGGCTAAAGGTGTAAGGAAACTAGGAAGAGTGGGGGAAAGGTAATAAGGGAGAGGAAAAAATATGAGAAACGGAAAAAATGGAAATAAAGTGTTTGTAAATGGGGAGGGGAGGAAGGGGTGAAGGGAGGGCAGGGACAAGGGGAAAAATGAGAATCAAGACCTATTATGTAAAGGTACAGAATCCCAATGATGAATGTAACTGTATTTGTATACCTAGATTGTACCAATAACCTCAATAAAAAGGAAAAAAAAAGAAACTAGTAAACCTTTTTCCTGTTGTTTATAGTTATTATTTCTCATGAATTAACTTCAATTAATTATTGTATTAACCAAGTCCTTAACTTTTTATTCAATTTTGCCAAAGACTCTCCTCTCAAGAAAGTATGAAGAATAAAAAGATGAAGGAAGAAAACTATGTCTTGCCAAAGATACTATGCACCAAAATAATGGTATGAACAAAGTCACGTGTAATTACTGAGCCCTCCAAGGTATATCACAAAAGATTTCATGGGAAAGATGGTGTCTTATTAGGGGAACATCAGTACAGAGTATTGTACTATATACTGTCAAGTTATAAAATGTAAAATGTAGCTCTTGTCCTGAAGAAGTTTTGAATCTAGATAATGGGATAAAATAAACCCACAAAATAAAAAGTAATAATAAGACAACCTAGAGTTACATGCATGAGACAAATGCATTGACTGTTTTTGGAATTGAAATGCATTTTCCTATTTTTGCTGTAAGTATGAAAAAGACTAGAGCTTAGAGTGTTGGCTGCACTTAGGAGGCTGAGGTAGCAGGATCATTACTTTGAGGCCACATAGCAAGATCTTGTCTCAAAAAGAAAGAAAGAAAGAAAAAAAGACTAGGGAAAAGTAACTTACCTATTTATCCTTGGAAAAACTTCTTTCTAGAAGTTAACACGGTGAACCAACTAACAGCTTACTTACCAAGATTACAGCTTGCTTGTCAATTCTCATTTTAAACCCTTTTCTATATGGGGTTATTAGTCTGAAGCTCTTGGGTTACAAGCTCTTCTCACTACCAACCAGTTTTGGGCTTTACAAGGCCTGCCTTAAATCACCCAGCCCTAGCTCTAAAATAGTAAACATAACCTCTTGTTTCTCCCCTGAGATAACACTTGCCACCATGGTATTCTTTTTATTGCACTGAGCTTAGTTAGATTTGCTTGACTGGAGTTTTTCCTGGTAGCCTTTTTAAGGATTGATTGAACAATTTGATCATATTTCATGATACAGATGTCTGGGCTACCTGACAATTTCTGTAGCCACACAGGTTATGCGTAAGTAATTTATTTTTTAATATGTGTGAAAAAGGAGCTCAGAAATAAAGCAAAATCCATGACTTCGAAGTCATGCATCTAACACACTAATGAAACATTGCAATAAAGCAAAGCATGAAGCTGAGCAGGACCCAAACACCTTCATAGGTGACACTTTCTGTTTCCTGGTTGCACTGACAATGTGAAGGACTGCAGCTGAGATTTGAGTACAATTTTAGAAAGAGTTTTGAAATTTTACCTAATTATCTGGCTTTACTAGTCAAGGCTCCTCTTTGAAAAAAATTTAAAACATGTCAGTGCTTGGGGATCAGACATACATGAAACTGTGAGAATATATAGAATGATTGTCAGTGCCTAGGATCAACACATGTGCAAGCCTACACAGCCCTTGGTCTTTCCAAGGGCCAGTCATCTTGGGGACACATACAACCCTGAGAAGTGTGTAGAACTAAGAAAAAGTCATCTTTTTTTAGGTGGACTTGACAACACCCAGAGACCCAAGAAACTCTGCTCTGGGAGTCTCCTAAGTAAGTGAAGTAATAGAAGAAGCAGGTCTCCAGCTCAATCCTTGCAGATTAAGAAGATTGAGACATAGAGGACTATGACCAGTAGGAGCTTAATATCCTTTCCTTGGCATGGGGAGAAGCCTACAGAAGGGGTGAATGTTAGAGCAGCAGAGGCCAGAGACAGTGGCTCTGACACATATGTCAGATGTTTTCCTCTAAGCCTGGACTCTCAGAAGTTAAAGGCTGGGACTTTACAAGTGACTACAATTACTTGTATGAGTCATCAAAGCCAAGAATTGATAGGATTTAGGTTTGAATCTTAAGGAATCCAAGCTTGAGTTCACAGGATAATGATATTTGGAAACATTTGA
This sequence comes from Fukomys damarensis, assembly GCF_012274545.1. Classification (NCBI taxonomy): domain Eukaryota; kingdom Metazoa; phylum Chordata; class Mammalia; order Rodentia; family Bathyergidae; genus Fukomys; species Fukomys damarensis. Next base: position 62,567,515 of record NW_022900928.1, read on the forward strand.
TTTGCATCACACAAAATTATTGATTTCATGATGATTTCCTGTAAGAGTCCTGGTAGGAGGGAGGCAGTAGCCACATGTGCCAGTACAGGAGATAACCAAACACAATTGCTTCAGTCTGGATCTTTTTTGCCCATCATACTCATATTCTCTATAGACTAACCATACTGAAGCATTGAACTTCATAAGGAGTTCTAAAATCATAGAAGTCAGAAGGTACTGGAACAGTAAAAAAAAATGTTTATTGCAGAGGAAGGAAGATGACCTGAGAAGGCTGCCAAAGAGTATATGAAGGGCTTTTATCAATATCTAAAATATAATCTCATGAATCTGCCTGCATCCACTCTTCACAGCCTAGAACCACATCAGGCTGTGCATCTACCAAGTCCTTGAATGAGAGAGAGGGGAAAGGAATGAGGCTGGCCAGCTATATACATCTGAGCTTGCTCATAGATACAACCCAAGCAATTAAATGTTCTCTGAGAATCTCCCAATTCCCTTCATTATAGCACTTCACAAGTCCTCTCAATATCCCTGAGAGAATATAAATCAGGTGTACTTTCCTAATTTGATGTTTGGGGAAGGAATCAGCCAGCACAAGAGGCCATATGGCAGCAAAACTGAGTATGCTATGAAAGATGCCCTGGGCACCTGCCTCTGACCAGGCTGCTAAGTCCACTCTTTACCTAAAGATAAGAGTCCTCCCTGTCTCCAGAAGTGTTAGGGTACTTGGCATTTTTAACTGTCAGAGAATAGAGACTTGTCAGGAAGATGCGGAATGGTGAGCACCAGAAAGAAAAAGAGCATTTCCAAGATTTGGTGTCTTGACACTGGAATATAGTGGCATGAGGAGGACAAGAAGGAGGGAAGTGGGCCCTCAGGATTTAGGAAGGATCTGAAGCAATAATTGAAGCCCATAGGGAGAGCAAAGAGAAAGAGTTCAACAAAGAGAAGGGAAGTGCCAGGTGGCACCTTCTCCCTGAGCCTGGACTCACTGCATGAGAAGGGCAGCTCAAACCTGCAGATTCATGGTGGCCACTGGCAACCCCAGAGACCTCCATGGAGATCTCCATGGAGAAACACCAGTGGAATGGAGCAGGGGACACAGCAGACTACAGTGGCTGGTGAGTTATTTGGGTTCAGATGTTCCCTGGGAGAGGGCAATTGGCTGGTAGCTGTCTTGCAGAGGGGCTGAGTTTGAAGCTCAGAACAGCTGGTAGAGGGCTCCATCTAATGGTACCCAGCATCGCAGTGAGGCTGCTGAATTCAAATTGGCAGAGAGACAAGTTCAAGCCAACAGAGGTACGTAGACAATTGCAGGTTCAATAAATCCTGTTCCACCCTCAGTTAAAATCTAGCCTGAGCTTCACTTAGACTAAAGGTGCCTGCTTGCTGAAATTATCCACTACAATGCCACTAAACTATGGCTGGCTTGCTGGGATTAATCACCTCAGATATGGACTCTGTCTCCCACATTGTCTAACAGTGACAGCAGAGACATGTCTTGAATTGGGTTTTTTTCTCAAGACAGGGTCTCACTATGTGGTTGAGACTGACCTGGAACTCACTATGTAGCCCAGGCTGGTCTCAAGCTCACAGCAATTCTCCTGCCTCAGATACTGAGTGGTGGGATTACAGGTGTGTGCCACCATGCCCAGCTTCTTTTCTGGTTTTTGTTTTCATTTTTTTCTCAATTCTTTGTTCTTGTTTTTATATGAGTGTGAACATGGTTTCTAGTTTTCACTGTTGTTGTTTTGTTCTGTTCTTGGTTTTATTTCTTCCTTCTCTCTGTACCTCCTATCATTTTCACTAATTTCCCAAAATTTGCCTGATCTTCCTTCATCCTCTAGCCTTGTTTCTAATCTCTTCCTCTTTTTCCGTTTCTCTATTTCCCCCCATAACCCCTTTAAAATCTTTCCCCTAAGGGTAAAATTGCCATATTAGGGCTTGTTTACTACATACAATTTCCTGGTTAGTTTTAGATTTTTGTTATATAACCACTAATCTAGTTCATATGGTTAAATGTGGCAAATTAATGGTTATCACAGTTTGACATTTACTAGGCTGTGTTTGATGTCATTGTTTTTGCTGATTGCACTACTTTAGCCAAGGTGACATAATTGTGCTAAGCTGTTGTCCTGGTTTAACAAGATCGAGATTACCTCAGGGTCTTAAATAATATTATAGGCAGTGCCAAAGAACCAGGGCCTGGTCCAAGTAGGTAGCAACTTCCCATCCTCAATAAATTGAATAGGTAAGATCTTACAACAGACTCAAAAGCTAAAAGATGCTACACCTGGAAGACATCTCTGAAAAGCAGCCATTTCCTAAGGCTTCTAAATATTAGCAATAAAGCTACTCACCAAAGGCAATTTAAAAGCATCAACCCAGGAACTAACTATAAAAAAAAAAAAAGAAAAACACATCTTTCACAAGATGTAACATGATATGAACAGGACCACATATGAGAACTAACATGTGCCTTAGTCTTTCAATTTCACTTTCAAAATAATAAAACATACTCTTTCAGTGTTTATGTAAGTGACCTGTAGGGCAAACCTAAAATATTGTTGAATGAAGCATTTCCTTTTTTGTTGTTGTTGTTACAAAGTAGCTTTTAGATTTGTTCCTCTAGGAGGCTGTGTTTGGATCATAAAAACATGACCCCCGACTCCCTGAAATTATTTGCCAAATTTTACATTGTGGATATAATACTAGAGAGTGTGTATATATTAATTAGAGAGAGTAGGAGGACTTTATCTCTTTCAGTACTTTCTTAGAAAGTTTCTTTACCCTAGAAAATATACCAGACAAGGCAAGAAATTAAAGGGAGAGAGGGAAAAAATAAAAAATAAAAGAACAGGAGAATAATATGACAATGAAAAGTCAATACATAGCAGTTATAACCATCAATATTAATGGCCTCAACTCACGAATCAAAAAACAAACAAACAAAATACCAGGCTGGTAGAATGGATTAGGAAGCAAAATCCAACAATATGCTGTATACAAGAAACCCACTTAATCCACAAAGAAATTCATAGACTGAGAGTAAAAGGATGGGAAACAGTTCTCCATGCAACAGGAGTCTGGAAAAAAGTGGGGGCAGCTATCTTATATGCAGACAAAATAGAATTTAAACCAAAACTAATTAAGAGAGACAAAGAAGGCCACTACATCCTTGTAAAGGGAAAAATACAAGAGGAAGAAATGACAATCATAAATATATATGCACTGAATACTAATGCCTGCAATTATAAAAAACAAATATTAATGGGTATGAAAAATGAAATAAAGACTAATGCAATTGTAGCAGGGGACCTCAATATTCCACCAACACAAATAGATGACCTAGACAAGAAAAAATTAACAACAACAACAAAAAAATACCAGAACTGAACCACGTCTTAGAACAAATGGATTTAGTAGATGTCTACAGAGTGTTCCACCCCCACAAAAATCAGAATATACATTCTTTTCAGCTGCACATGGGTCATTCTCTAAAACAGACCACATGCTAGCTCATAGAACATGCTGAAGTAAATGCGAAGAAATTGAAGTTATCCCCTGTATATTATCAGACCATAGTGCAATTAAACTGGAAATCAATAGCATAAAAAACTGCAAGAACTTCACAAACACATGGAAATTGAATAACACGTGATTAACAACCATTGGGTCACAGAGGAAATTAAAGAAGAAATTAAGACAGTTTCTACAATTAAATGATAATGCCAATACAACATACAGGAATCTATGGGACACAATGAAAGTAGTTCTATGAGGGAAAGTCATAGCAGTAAATGCCCATACTAGCAAAACACAGCAAGTTCAAATAAACAACCTAATGCTTAACATTAAGCTTCTAGAAAAAGAAGAGAAAGACAAAACAAAAGCTCACAGAAGGGAGGAGATTAAAGATCACAGCAGAAATTAATGCAATGGAGACTAAGAGGATGATACAAAAAAATGAATCAAAGAGTTGGTTTTTCAAAAAAAAGTAAATAAAATCAATAAACCCTTAGCCAACCTTATCAAAAAAAGGAAAAGGCTCAAATTCATGCAAATAGGAGTGAAAAAGGTTAAGTCACAACAGATCCACTAGTAATCCAGAGGATCATTAATGCCTACTTTGAAAATCTATACTCTAATAAAATGGAAAATACAGAAGAAATGGACAGATGCCTAGATACATATGAACTCCCAAAGTTGGATGAAGATATAAAAAGTCTAAACTGGGAGCTGCCATTGGAGCTGCCATCGCTCCAGCACCAGGAGGGTAGCCTGGGCCCCCAACCACTGCTGGAAGGATAGCCACGCCCTCTCCCACCGGAGCAGCCATCGCTCCAGTGCCAGGAAGTCCTGAAGCCCCATAACTCCCCTTACCCCCCCCACACTCTCAGACCTCCTGATTGTGCCAGTCTTTGGAGCCACTCTGCAGAGGCAGAGGTGGTCATAAAGGGTATTTTTCTGAGTTCCCAGCTTTGAACATCTTTAAAGAAAGGGTGTGGGAAACCTGCAATAGAACGGTGTGGAGTTCAACTGTTCAGAAGGTTGGGGAAGTCAATCTGGGCCTTGCAGCCCGAGGTCAGTCTGCGTCATGGGGTTCAGCCAGCAGCTAACTGAGATCAGGGGTCTTGCGTCCTAGCTGTCTGAGCCCCCATCCTAAATGGTAAATATACTGTATTGAAAAGTTTGTTCACTGCAGACATGTTCTGGACTGCTTCTTGATTTCAATTTAATTCAAATGGTTTAAGGGTGATAGACTAGTGACTACCACAGGTGGTCAGTTTCCAAGTTGTGCTTGATCATAATGTGTTGCTGATTGTATCAGTTGGGATAAAGGACTGTGATTGATTTGATGAGTTTTCTCTGATGTTATGAAGATGAGAATGTCTGTGGGTCGTTAGAGACCCAGAAGCTAGGGCGCAACTATCTCGGGAAGATTTGGGTGATAACCCAGAGATTAAACCAAGGACAGTCCAACAACAAAAATTAAAATGAGAAAACACTTAAGTAAGACACAAGGACAGACTTCCAGTTCACCAATGGCAAACAGTAGGGCAAATGAGGATGAAAAGGCCGATAGTGAACCACCAGGACACCCTGAACTCAAAGCACAGGAAGTAACAAAACAAATCAATAGGGCTCTAGAAAAATTCAAAACAGAAATAATTTCCCAGATAACCATAGAGATTGTGAGCAAAATGAAAGTTGTGATTTGAGACTCTAGAATAGAAATTGACAAAAATATAGATGAGCTCAGCACCACAATAGAAGCCATGAAAACCCAGCATAAGAAATGGAAACAATAAACACCCAACATAGGAAAGAAATGGAATCTATAAAACAGATTCAAACATATATCCAGGAGATTAAGCACTCCATTGAAAGTGTACGCAACAGAATAAAAGAATGCGAAGATAGACTCTCAAATATAGAAGATAAGATTGCAGTCAGTGACTGTGAAAAGAGAGGTCTCTTAAAAACAGTAGGGGCTCATGAGAAATTAATCCAGCAACTCCTAGATTATGCAAAGAAGAATAACATAAGACTGATAGGAATCCATGAAGTAGCAGGAGAAAATACAAATGACTTTTAAAAAGCTGTTCACAGAGTTAATGACAGAAAACTTCCCAAACAGAGGGGAAGAATTTGACATTCAGATAACTGAGGCATGTAGGACCCCAACTAGCCACAACAACAATGTACACCTAGACATATAATAATCAAGATCCCAGAAACCTAACAGAAGAACAAAATACTATAAGCAATAAGAGAAAAGAAACAAATCACATGGAAAGGAAAGCCCATCAGAATCACAGCAGAGTTTTCAACACAAACCCTTAGGGCAAGGAGAGCCTGGAGTGAGATATTTCAAGTACTGAAAGAGAACAACCTCCAACCTAGACTGATGTATCCTGCAAAACTCTCTTTCAAAATGGATGGGGAAATAAGATACTTCCACAACACAGAACACCTGAGAAACTACATGAATACCAAACCAGCACTATGAGCAATTCTAAACAATATCCTAGAAAAAGACAATGAAGGCAACAACACCACTAGGCCCAACAGAGCAAATCAAACAGGCAAGGCAAGAAACTAAAAGGAGAAGGTGAAAAAGTAAAAAGAGTCAACAAAAGACCAATAACATGACAATAATAAGTCAGTACATATCAGTTATAACCAGCAATGTCAATGCCCTCAACTCACCAATCAAGAGAAACAGATTGGCAAAATGGAATAAGAAGCAAAATCCAACAATATGTTATATACAAGAAATACACCTAGTGCAAAAAGAAGCCCATAGACTGAAAGTGAAAGGATGGAAAACAGTTCTGCATGTGACAGGAGCCCAGAAAAAAGCAGGGGTAGCAATCTTATTTGCAGACAAAGTAAATTTCAAACCAAAAGTGATTCTAGTATTATTGATGTAGGATGGTACTGTATCATACCTCTGTGAATGTAAAATATCTTGTACCTGCTTTATGATACATAGCAGTGACCATGCTTTATCAGAGCTATTTTTTAATGATATTACTCTAGAATGTTCTCTTTCCAGATGATGATTAAGATGCTAATAAAATAATGGTGCCAGGTACCACAACAGCAACAGAACTTTGCTCAGTTTTCTGGGTATTACTCTTTTCTTTGTTTTTTTTTATTTTCATTTTTTTAAATGGAACAGAGAGGCTTTCTGAACAAAAGGAACCAGCGTCCTAATAAGGTGATAAATATATATATATACATATATATATATATATATATAATTTGAATTTTGGAAACTTTAACTGTGCTGTCAACTTTGGAAAAAGTTATCCCAATTTACTGTGTTGAGTTGGCATTGTACAGAAATTGACAGCCATATTGGTCTAAAAATGTTAATTTTTTTTCCATTTGTACAGGGGTAATGCACTGTATTAAATATGTAAGGTCATATCTATGTGGATTTGATTACAGAAACTAATAAAGTATTCTCCAAATAATGAAAAAAAAAATAAGAAGACTACTAGAGCAAGAAGCAATTTAAATATGTTTAGGGACCATTTTCATCTCCGGATTTAAGGATTATTTTGATGTTACATCATTGCCTTTTCTCTTTTACTTTCCTTTTTAGTTTTATTTTAGGATCTGCTATTTTTAATGTTCATACAGAGATTTCTTTAACTGAAATACCGAATAGTTTCTCTGGTGTGAAAAACTATAGTAGTACACAAGATCCTAATGAGATAATAATGTGAAATAGGAAGCAAAGGACTAAAGGTGTAGGGAAAGTAGGAAGGGTGGGGAAAGGAAATAAGGGAGATGAAAAAAGTATGATAAATTGAAAAAATAGAAATAAAGTGTTTGTAAATGGGGAGGGGAGGAGGGGGTGAAGGTAGGGCAGGGACAAGGGGAAAAAATGAGAATCAAGACCTATCATGTAAAGATACACGATCCCAATAATGAATGTAACTGTATTGTATACCTAGATTGTACCAATAAACTCAATAAAAAGAAAAAAAGTCTAAACACCCCAATTACGTTTAGTGAAATTAAAAATTTAATTAAAACATTACCAATAAAGAAAAGCCCAGGTCCTGATGGCTTCACTGCTGAATTCTACAAAACATGTAGAGAAGAATTATCACCACTGCTCTTTCAACTACTCAGTGAAATTGAAAGAGAAGCAGTACTTCCAAATTCGTTCCTAGAAGCAAGTGTTATTTTGATTCCAAAACCAGGGAAAGACACAACCCAAAGAGAGAACTACAGGCCAATCTCATTAATGCATATAGATGCAAAAATCCTCAATAAGATACTGTCAAACAGAAATCCGAAGATCATCAAGAAGATCATACACTCTGACCAAGCTGGATTTATCCCAGGGATGCAAGGGCATTTCAACATACATAGATCAATAAATGTAACACACTATATCAACAGAGTCAAGGACAAAAAACCATATGATCATCTCAATAGATGCAGAAAAAAATTCAACAAAATTCAACACCCATTCACGATAAAAGCCCTGCATAAAATTGGAATAGATGGCCTTTATCTCAACCTGATAAAGGCTATCAATGAAAAAAACCAACATCCAATATCATTCTACTTTTTTTTTTTTTTTTTTTTTTTTTTTTTTTTGGTACTGGGGATGAAATTCAGGACCTTGCACTTGCAAGGCAGGCAGCACAATCACTGATCCAAGTCCCAGCTTGCCAATGTCATTCTAAATGGTCAAAAACTGAAAACCTTCATCCTAAAATCAGTAGCAAGACAAGGATGTCCACTGTCACCACTTCTGTTCAATACAGTTCTAGAAACATTAGCCATAGTAATTAGACAAGAGAAGGAAATAAAAGCAATAAAGATAGAAATGGAAGAAGTTAAACTGTCAGGGTTTGCTGATGGTATGAAACCTATATTCAAAACCCAAAAAACTCTGTCAAAATGTTAAGACCAAGAGTCTTACCTACCGCTCTGAGGAGCTCAACAGCTACGAGAATCACCTGGAAAGGACCACACAGGAAAAGTTGGAAAATGAAACAGACCTTTATTAGTCTGGTCAAATGGCATTCCCAGAGCCGAGTAACTCAGCGAGGCACCAGCTCAGGGGCTGAGGTCTTCTTATAAGGGGATACAGGGGGAGTTAACAGGCAAAGCTTGCAGTCAGGTGGCAAAGGTTAATGGTCTGCTGATTCACACTGGTGGCCAGCTGCCACGTATTTGGCAGCTACACGTTGATGGTTAAGAGATGCCTACAAGACATTCTAAGATCTTAAAAGCATTTCGGGTTTAAGCAGTTTTCCCTGTTGAAGATAAGGGGAGGGTGAAACAACAGTCTCTGGGCCATTAGCTGACCAACATGGAGTCACTTTAGCTCAGTCAGGTCTCACAGAAAGACTGTTAGACTTAATTGACAGATTCAGTAGAGTAGCTGGATACAAGTCAACATTTGCAAATCAATAATCTTTTTGTACACAAATAACAGACTCACTGAGAGAGAAATTAGGGAAACAATTCCTTTCACAAGAACATCCAAAAAAATAAATTATCAAGGAATCAATCTAATGAAGGAGACAAAAGACCTCAACACTAAAAATTATAGCACTCTGAAAAAAGAGACAGAAGAGGATATTAGATGTAAAGACACCCCTTTGCTCCTGGGTAGGAAAAATCAACATAGTAAAAATGGCCATAATTACAAAACTGCTATGCAGATTCAATGCAATCCAAATTAAAATCCCAACAGTATATTTCACAGAACTTGAGAAAACAATCTAAAAATTCATTTGGACCCAGAAGAGACACAGAATAGCAAAAGCCATTCTAGGTAACAGAGATTTGGCAGGGAGTATCACAATCCCCCACTTGAAACTATACTACAAAGCCACTGTGATAAAAACAGTATGGTGCTGGCAAAGAAACAGATCTGAGGATGAATGGAATAGATTAGAAGATACAGAAACAACTCCAGACATACTGAGCTACCTCATCTTTGAGAAAGGAGACAAGTGTACTCACTGAAGGAAAGACAGCCTCTTTAATAAATGGTGTTGGAAAAATTGGCTTTCAGCTTGCCAAAGATTAAAACTAGATTCCTATCTTTAACCATGCAGTAAACTAAAATACAAGTGGATTAAAGATCTAAATATCTTAATGAAAAGATGGAAATACAGTGGTTGTAGATGGGGAGGGGAGGAGGGGGTGAAGGGAGGGCAGGGACAAGGGGAAAAAATGAGAACCAAGACTTGTCATGTAAAGGTACCAGATCCCAACAATGAATGTAACTGTACTGTATCCCTAAAATGTACCAATAAACTCAATTAAAGCTGGAAAAAAGATCTAAATATCAAAACAGAAACACTAAACTTTCTGGAAAGTAAATTAGGTAGAACTCTCGTAGACATTGGCATATGAGAAGACTTTATGAACAAATCCTCAGCAGCACGAGAACTTTCACAATGAATCAACAACTGGAATTTCATTGTATTAAAAAGTTTTTGCAGTGCAAGAGAAACCACCAACAGAGCTAAGAGACAACCTGTAATGTGGAAAATAATTTTTACCAGCTACTCCTCAGACAAGGGATTTGTATCTTGATATATAAAGAATTCGAAAAAATAAGACCCCTCAAATATAAAGAACCAATTCAAAAAGGGCATCTGAAATGAACAGCCTTTTCTCACACAAACAAGTAAAGTAGCAAATAAATATATGAAAAAATGTTCAACATCACTGGTCATTCAAGATATGCAGATGAAGACAACACTGAGAAAGAATGGCTACTACCAAGAAATCAACCAATAACAAATGCTGCATGGTTGTAGGGAGAAGGAACCCTTCTCCATTGTTTGTGGGAATGCAGACTGGTGCAATCACTGTGGAAATCAATATGGAGATACCTCAAAGAACTAGGATTAGACGTTCCATTTGACCCAGCTTTCCCTCTGCTGGGTATCTTTCCAAAAGAAATAAAAGAATCAAACTATATGATATATATGCGCCCATGTTTATAGCAGCACAGTTCATAATAGCTAAAACTTGGAAACAACCCAAATGCCCATCAACTGGAGGCTGGATAAAGAAGGTGTGGTTTTTCTATAAAGTGAAGTACTACTCAGCCGTAAAGAATGAGAAACTAGAGACATTTATAGGTAAATGATGCACATTGAAGCTATACTCTTAAGTGAAATGAATAGGCCACACTTGAGTAAATACTTAATAGTTTCTCTGGTGTGAAAAATAAAGTGCTAATAAGGTTCAAATGATATGATTGATAGTGTGAAATAGGAAGCAGATGGCTAAAGGGGAAATTGGAAGGGGAGGGGAAAGAAAATAAGGGAAAAGAAAAAAGGAGAAAAAAGGAAAAAATGGAAACAAAGTCTTTGTTACTAGGGAAGGATGAAACGGGTGAAGGAAGGCAGGGATATGGGGAAAAAAACAAGAATCAATATATATCATGGAAAGGTACAAGATCCCAATGACAAATGTAACTGTATTCTTTGCTCTAAATGTACTAATAAACTTAATGGAAAAAAATTATATAAATATAACCAGAAGTTAGCCTAGAAAATGGCTTGGAGATGTCAACAGAAGGAGAATCCCAAGGTCTTCAGGAAGTAGAGTTTAATAAACTACTTATGGGCTGTCGCGAGCCGCGACGTCGGGGACTTGCCAGCAAGCCCCCAAACCTGAGAGCACGCGGTCAGAAAACAGGCACACAATTTACGAGCAGAGGTGTGGGCAGCACCAAAGCTGAAGCTTTATTGAGACAGCCTACCATATATTTCTTAGCAGAATAAACAACAGAAGTGAAGCAATTCTTTACCATATATGGACATACAGCAGAATATTAGCTCATGTGATTTACCAGAAACAGACTTCTGGAAGAGAAACGAAACTTCACAAGGTCAAAGCACAAACAACATCTTCACAAGGTCAGATCACAGCAACATGGCTGCGCCTAGGCAATTAGCTGACTCATCATGGCTTCCCATAATGGGCCAGGCGTGGTGGTACACATCTGCAACCCCAGCACTCAGGAGGCTCAGGTAGAAGAATCACCATAAATTTTTCTTGACCAAACCAAAGAAAAAATCAGAACAACAAAAACAACAAAATACTTGTGGGAAACTGCTATCAGATTTGAGGCTATGTGAATTTCTAAATATCTCATAGCTGAATGACAGTGCATCTCAGTCCATTCATGCACAATCTGAAGACCATCCCTGGTATTAAATTAAAGGGTAGATGAAATTACTGTCTAAGTATACATAAGATATTTGTGGTAAAAAATGACATATGTGCAGCAAAAAGTTCATTTTGCAAATAGAAAAATTAGAATTTGTCATAATCAAGAAATTCTGTACCTCCTCAAACCTTTCATTTTGTTTTGTTTTGTTTTGTTTTTGCTGAGATAAGGTCTTTCTGTGTAGTTTAGGCTGGCCTTGAAGTCATTTTGTAGACCATGCTGGCCTCCAACTGGAGTGCTGGTATTACAGGTGTGCCCTACCAGGCCCAGCACCTCAGGAGCTAGTGGGTTGAAAAATAGGAGCCAGGTGGGTTGAAATAGGTGCTTCCACTCAACTGATTCTTTTATTCCTCTCTCTCTCTATATATATATATATCCTTGTGGGTGCAATGAATATATATTATAAATAAAATTAAGATATTTGCATATGGAATAATATATATTTTTAAAAGGCAGAGAAAATGCCTGTAATGATTTTAAATATGAGTTAGATTCTATAAATTAAATAATAAAAACAGAATTAGTAATCAAAAAATAGATTTTTATAGTCACTATTAAATTAACTCAAATGACAAAAGTTTATGTACACAATTCCTGTGTTCAGTAGGAAAAAAAAAGGAAATATGCTCTCTCCTCTGGCTACAGGCATGTGAGAAAGGATTAACTCAGCTACCTGACTTCTGAAATTTAATGGCTGTATTTAGAGAGGAATATTAGGGGTGACTGGTCTTGATTCAAAATTGCTAAATTTCGTAAACCTGGACTATGTTTTCAAAAATTCAAGATACATTTAGCAAAGCAAGGAAAAATAAATTCAAGCTGCTAGCTTGGCAGCTGGTCTGGATACAGTATTTTGCTCTGTTTACTCTGTCAGGAAGCCAGTTCCATTTGATTAAATTCTGAAATTAGAATGCATGCACTCTGGAAGATACCAAGCAGCTTCATGCTTTTACCCGTATGGAAAATGTGATTAAGGAAATGAACTCAACGGCTGTAGCATCAGAAGAGATCAATGCAACAGCTGTATTCAACTAGGCTCAATGGGCTAGACCTTTACTTTATTAAAATGGATGGCTTTAGCATGAAAACTGTGTCCACATCACAGAACTGCCATATTGCTCTGAACGCAGGCCGAGGAAAGAGCCAAGTGGAACTGCCATCAAATATGATGGCAGCAGTGCAAGTACAGACTCACTGTCACACCATGAGGCTAAAATGAAGCCAAAAGGAGAGATTATTAAAGAATTTATATGCACAGTTTTCCTACACTGATATATTTGGTTATTTTGAAAATTGCTGGAATATCCTAATTTGACAAATTTTCCAGAATCCCCCACAAAAATCTTGATATTCTCTGTGGATGACAACATCTTTTGCTTTGTCTAAAATGAAGTAGGTAATGAATAATTATTTAAATGTGAAATATTAAGAGAGGTCAGATAACCTACAAAAAAACTCATTGTGTTTATTAACCCAATGATCAGAAAGAGAGAGGATTTTATTGGAAAATACTTAAATTGACACCTATGATTGCCAAGTCTTCACTTTGGCCATATTGTCTTGTTATTAAGTTGAAAATTGAAATGGGATTGGGGTACTCTCATGGTACCTGTGAAGAACAGAGGATATGGAGGAAGTGTGACTTATGAGATGCTTAACTGGAGGATAACATAGAAAAGACTTTATAGAATACACATGATTCAAGTCATGGACATTGTGTTCCAGGGACTGATCCTTGGGCTTCATACATTAAAGATCTATTTGTAAGGGTTTGAAAATATGGCCGTATTCTCTGAGCTGTTTCACACTAACTGAATCACAAGTTGATACATAAAGCAGAATGCTCATAGCCATAGGATTTGTAATGCTCAGGTGAGATTAGTACAATCTCTCTAAAGACATGCTAGATAGATATTTGTTTGGTCAGCTGGAACCAGGGCAAGAGAAGCTGATGGATCTCACTTATTGCTTTTATCTGGCTATATGTCTACCTTTTGTGATTAGTTGTTGCTTCCACACAAGAATACACTCTTCCTTCCATAGAAAACTTGGCAAATGGGCCATGGGCTCAGTGGTGCTGCCACCTGCCTTGCAAGTGCAAGGTCCTGAGTTAGATTCTTAGTACCAAAAAAGAAAGAAAAAAAAACTTGGCAAGTTCTTATCTATATGAGAGCACTTTCAGAAATACTGTGGGATTATCTCTTGTTAATACAATGTTGTTGGGCTAGGGATTTAGCGCATTGGTTCTGCCACCTACCTCACAAGTGAAAGGAATGGAGTTCGATCCCCACTATCCCCACAAAATGTTGTTTGTTGTTTTGTCGCCTCATTTTATTAAAATAATTTATGTGCAATAAATGCATCCAATTTGTGTACAATTTGGTGAGTTTTGACTTATATTTGATCATGTACTGCACATTCAAATATTTCCCCCTTCAAAAAATTCCTTTCTGTGTGTGAGGCTGTGGATTAAATTACTAAGGGGGAAAAATCCTTCTAAATTAGTCAATCTCCATCCCTAAATAATCAGTGATTGGCTTTTATAAATGATATATGTCATATATATATATATATGTATATATATACATATATATATACATATATATAGTTTCTTTTCCTTTATTAGTGTATACTTGCAATACATAATAGTGGTTTATTTGGGGGAACTGGTACATCTATATAACATATCTGATAATTTTTAATCTACCCCATCCCTTAACTCCCTTCTCTTAATATACACAAATTTAACACCTACTTTTTTCATTATATATAATATGTTGCTATAAAATTTTCATTAGCAAAATTTCAGAAATATTTGAATGGTTATGTGGGATGCCATTTTAAATCAGGAGTTGCAGCTCAAGTGGCTTCAGAGGCCAAGCAGGAAACTAAAATATATGAAATGAATTAGTATAAGACAATGTGTGGGGGGATACAATGTGGGGCAGTGGTAACAAAATATGTCCAAAGGCATTCAATTTTAATTTTTAAATATATGCTGGCAAAATTGAGTGGAGAAAATGAGCATGTCACAGAAGAATACTATAGTATAACACTATTTAAAAATAAAACAACTTAATAAGAATAAGAATATACAGAATAGCTGGGATTTAGCTCAGTGGTTCTACCTCCTGACTCGCAAGCTCAAGGACCTGAGTTTGATCCCTGGTACCAAAAACAAAAAACACCATAATAAAATTTATGTTTTAAAAATAAATAATAGAAATGAAAAAACATTTAGGACACTGTGTTGCAGGAAAGATGAGCAAGTTAAGTCTTTTATTTAAATTGGGTGATGAGTACATGGATATTAGTTGTATTTTTCTTATACTGTTTGTATGTATCAAATATTGTGTAATGCATTTTTTTAAGAAAAAAAATTGTTAGGCAAAAGAAAACTCCATGCTGGATTTGGTTACTGGCTACCCTAGCACAATAGGTAATATTGCATAGTCACAAAGCGAGTAAGCTCTGAGGCCAGGCTGCCTGATCAAATTTAAATCTCTGCTCACCACTAAATAGTTTTGTGCACTTGGGTAGTTTAGCAGAGAATTACTAACATTCTTTGCAAACTAAGTCCCAAAGTCTAAACACAGCCCACTGCCAGCTTTTTGTACAATCCTCAAGCTAAGAATAGTTTGTACATATTTAAGTGGTTAGAAGAACTGTCCTCAACCACTGTTACAAAACTAGGGATGACTTTGGAAATTAGCTTTTGCTATAGATTTTATAATGTTTCTCTAAAATAAAACTAAAAGATAAAACAGCATTTATGTATCAAATTCTATGGTGGTAAAACCATTTCAATAGCAACTAGAATTATTTGAATCATAAGCAATCTCAAGGTGCTTTATACACTGTTTTTAAAAATTGAAACAAGTGGGCCAGAGATTTAGCTTGGCGGCACTGCAACTGCCTTGCAAGCACAAGGTCCTGAGTTTGATACACAGTACCACCAAAAATAAATAAGTAAATAAAACAAGAAGCAAGATCACACCTTTACACATCTGCAGTACATATATTTTCCTAGCT
Source organism: Fukomys damarensis (assembly GCF_012274545.1). Taxonomy (NCBI): domain Eukaryota; kingdom Metazoa; phylum Chordata; class Mammalia; order Rodentia; family Bathyergidae; genus Fukomys; species Fukomys damarensis. The sequence goes on from NW_022900928.1 coordinate 62,583,284, forward strand.
CAAACTAGAGTTCTAAAAGCATCTTCTGGATCTGGATCTGGATGAAAGTGCAAGGAAAGCTTTCATGTTTCAAAGTCATTTAAGTAGGCAATTGAGCTTACACATCTAAACTATTGGAAGCAATTAATTTTCAATGTAATGACATGCTAGAAGGCAAATGTAAAGGGAAGAGTTTAATAGAATTATATAAATGTCTTCTAAGCAATGAAAATGCTCAATTAAAGCCATATGCTCAAGTATTCATATCAGTATTTGGCAGTATCTCTCTGAATAAAGACATTTTTAAAGATGAAATAGGTAAAATCTGATGAACATCCAGCATTATAGATGAGCATTTGCTATTGATTTTGATAACTTTGAACTTCAGTTAAACGAATGTTATTCTCCCAAAGAATTCCATCTTAACATTACCAAAAAAGCGTATTCAATTGTTTTTAATATTTTCAATTTGTCAGAATAAATTCTGTAGAAATTTGAGCTGTTATGTAAGTACCTGTTTGACCTTATTTTGCCTCTCAAATCATAAAGTCTAAAATATTTACTTGTTGGATCTTTACCGAAAAACTTTGCCCCCTTAGTCATAGGATGATTGTGAGGCTTAATAGGTAGGTTAATTGCAAATTGAAACACATTGCTAAGCAAAATTTATTTTTATTATTTTGTTATCTTTATCCAAGCAACTATTTCATTTTAGACCCTAGAAACTATTCCTGCCCTTGCCTTCCCGAAATATTCTGGTTTTAAAATTTTTGATTCCAAGAAAGATAGTCTTTTGGTAAACTTTATTTATTCATTGAACAAGCATTCATTAAATACCTACTCTTTGGACACTTCACAGGTATAAATATAATTTAGACATATTGTCTGCCTTCAGAAAATTTCAGCATATTAAGGGAAATAAGATATAGATTATATACTTCTATCCCTGGAGCTAGATATGAAACTTGCTAGGTCCAAGTATTTGAACAGATTGTATGCGAAGGGATCAAGAAAAAGAAAAACCAAGGTGCTATTATGTGGAGGATAAACAGTTGCTATATAGATGAAATATCAAATGGTCAACACAATTTCCCAGCCTTGCGAATTAATATAGTCGATTTGTGGGTGAGGTTTTTGTTTGCTGTTTTTCAGTGTAAAAAGTCTTGACTGATCTAGATGGGTAAGTTTGACTGGCAGAAATATGAGGACAAGCTATTTAGTTAGGAGGACCAGAATAAACCTAGGCATGAAGCTGAAAAGAGCAGCAACTATCTGGGGGAATTATAGGCAAAAGGCTGACAAGGTCCCTTGGCCAAATGATGAAAAGTCCTAAATGCCTGTTTATGGAATGTGCCATTTATTAAAGTTACACTGCTTCAGTGACTCAGGTTTTGGGGATGCTGAATGTAATTATTTTTTTCTTCTGATTTAGAACTACAGTGGTACCTCAGTTCACAAACTTAATTTGTTCGATGAGTCTGGAAAAGATTGCCACAGTTTTGTCACTGGATACAGTTTGCAAAAAAAAAAAAAATTTGCCAAACACTTGTTTGTGAACCAAATTGTTTGCAAACAAAAGCATGTTAACCGAGGCACCACTGTACCTTTTAAAGTGGAGCTGTCTTCAGATATTCTAGTGAAATAAGGAGCTGAGAAAACCATTACTTTTTTTAAAGAAAAAAATTAAAAATTAGCCTACTTGAGAAATAATTGTGCCTACATGTATACCTCGTGTATTTCTACAAGCTTTTATCAGCAAAAATGTCAGCTTCAATACTTAAGTGTCTAGGGAATCTGCAGCTGCATGCTTGCTTCCTTCACACTCACTGCTTGGACACTGATGAGTATCACGTGCAGAAAAGATGAAGCTAACCCTTGTCAAACCATGGGTGTCTAATAATATTCTGGAAACTTACTAAAATCTGTCATATTATATAAACATCAATTTCTAATGGTAAAATTGGGTCTCATGTAAAAGACATTTGTTTCTACAGAAGATGGCCTTTTTATGAAGAAAGTTAATGTGCAAAAATTTTAAAGATATGGATAAATTAACTTGTGGAACATTGGTTAAAATAAAGTTATCAGAAACTTTAACATACTATTACACATTATGACTCCCTAATAAGGTGATGTGTGACTTGTCAAATTTATTGTCTTTTTCAAAGGACTATCTTCTGTATTTCAGTGGAGGCTCTGTAAAATAGTAGTAGCTATGTGGTCAGATGTGCTTGTGAATCACTAGTCTGGGGACAATTTATATTTAGGATAAAGGTAGAGGCAAAAACAAAAAACAAAAAAAACGAGGCTGTATGTCCGGGTAAATATGTCAGGTGATAACTGACAATTATAGGAATGTAATATAAATACATTATGAAGATAAACAGAGTAGGACTTTGCAATGAAGACAGAATAAGACATGGGTTGTAAGAAGTCATAAATATTACAGGTGTGCACCACACCTGGCTATTTAGTCCTATTTTGCATTGTAACTCCTTTGATAAAATCCTCGACACATTTTAGCCTATATTTGAACTTTTTGGCAGCTAATTTAGTAACTGCTGAGATGGTATTGTCCACTATTAGGCATTTCTAAATTTTAAGAAAGTTCTCCCTACTTCAAGCTTTAATTTTATTATTCTTGCCCAAGCCAAAATTTAAAGCAGATGGGAGTGGTGGCACATGCCTGTAATCCCAGCGTTTAGGAGGCTGAGGCAGGACCACAATGAGTTTTGGCCAGCCTGGGCTACACAGGAAGTTCAAGGCCATTCCTAACTACATACCAAGACTGCCTCAAAAAGAAAAAACAAAAAACTTATAGTACATATATATTTGGTGTTACTTTCTCGATCATAAATTTTCATAATGCTCAGCCAAAGGAATGCATTGTATAGTATGAGCTAACTTTTTAGTTATCTGGAATAGTCTTACATATTATTTTCAGATAAAGTCATTCAAATAATTTGTGCTGCATGGTTCAGATGAGGAACCTTAGTTGAAAGGCTGCAAGGCTCTACTATTTCCTAGCTGTCTGACCTTAAAATTTTTACTTCATCTCTTTTGGACTGTTTTTCAGAAAAAAATGGACAGCTATGAGAATTTAGTAGTATACAAAGAGCTCCTTTAATTAGGACCAGGGACCTTATCTGTCTTTATCCCATGTGCTTAATATAGGCAGTAGCAGGCCCAGAATAAATCCTTAGTAATCTCAATAAACAATGAATAATAATTCCTAGGCAGAATAACAAATAGGAGCTAATATTCATGTCATCCTTATGACCTAGTTTCTAGAACTCCATTATGTAAGTTCTCCAGTTTATCTCAAGATGGGATTCTAACTTTTAGATATTGTGTAAGTACGGCCATTTTGTTTTATTTGAAGTTATTTTAAGGAAGTCTACACAGACAAAAGCCTACTGAGAAAAAAGCTAGTCTACTTGCTTATACAAAGAACTGGCAATTTAAACTCTCTTTCAATACCATTTGGCAAAAGGAATAATGTAAGAGTATTAAGGTTTACGTTTTTTAAGTAATGGCCGAGAGAGAAGTTTGTAGAAGATCTTAAAATATAAAATCTGGAGAGGATGGAAGATGTTAATTGCTGGGGAAAAGATGGAAGGATAAGCCAGTTTAATAAAAAGGAGCATATCTTTTTTTCACCAACACAAGTTACAAGGAAGAGTCTGAGATAAAGAGGAAAGCAGCTATGGAAGGAGGCTCGAATTACAAGTTTCTAAGAAAGGGAATCACTATAGAGGGAAAGGGGTGAACAAAGAATGCATTAAAGGATTGTTGCCCAGCTAAAAATAAAATCCTTTCCATATCCTCCCTGAGCTATCACTCTAGTTACATTTGGATTAAGAGTAAAGTTTTCCTCTGAGTTAGGCTGTATTACAACCGCTTACATACATATTTTTAAAGTAAAAATACATCTCTCTAAAAATAAAACTAGTTACACCAAGAAATGACTTTAGAGTGGCCTTGTTCGCAAGCTGGTGGGTGGGGGGGATTGTTTCATTTTAAGATGAAATTCGCGTTGAGACCCTTCCAAATGAAATCAGACGCTGCTGCAGCACATTTAACAGACTGAGTCGACTCTAGGGATTGGATAAGGTGAGAACCTGGTTGAGCCAATTCGTCTCCCACCCTCTAGTTCTCTTCCCCTTATAGGGCGGGTCGGGTTCCGGCCACCAGGCATTCGATGGCCCTCGGTCTGAACGCTCAGTCGCATCGCCTGCCGAGTTCCGGGATAAATCAGCTCGGGCCTGCCAACGAGGAAGCTGTCTCCAGAGGCCATCGCCGACGCTAAAGCCGACTGGACCGGGTAGTCGTGGGAAGAGCTGTGGGCCACCCAGATCCCTTGATCGCCGGCGGACAGGGTCACAAAGTTCAAGGCCATCTTCGAACACTGCCAGCAATGTCTACGTCACGTCAGTGGGTCACGGAAGTTTCTTCGTCTCTCCACAGATCAATCCAGCCCGACTCTAAAGGATAGAACGACTACAGGGCACGCCATAACTACCGCGAGACCGACTGAGAAACCGCCTTAAGCTTGTACGCAGGCGCACTGCGCGCGCGCATGCCCACGCCGACCGAGGTCGGCGCGATGGATGTTTACGTCAGGGCGCCTGAGCGCGAGGACGTAGGGTTTTCGAGTTTGCGCAGTAGGTGCATCTGCCGCGACCCTTCGGTCTGAGTGGGGAGGGGGCGACGTGGAGATGGGGGCGGCGGCTGCGGAAGCTGACCGCACTCTCTTTGTGGGCAACCTTGAAACTAAAGTGACAGAGGAGCTGCTTTTCGAGCTCTTCCACCAGGTAAGTAGTGGTTGGGATTAGCTCCGTGGCCTTTGGTTTTTCTGGTCATCTAGGGCCGGCCTCGCGGCTGGAGATCGGCGGTCAGGGACCCCAAAGGTGGGCTGCCTGGGAATGGAGGGCTCACCGAGGGAGGTAAGAAGCGAGGCGCTCGCTGGGTGTCGCTTTATTGGAAGAACCTTAGTTGGTTCCTCCAATAGTGACGACGAAAAATAGTGGAGGAATCCCAATCAAGCGTTCTCGTGCTGCAGATTCGGGGTCCTAAGGAACGTAATAATACCCGTGGAGGTCTTCGTTGAGCAGTGCTTTTGTGTTTTCCTCTTTTTCTCATCTTCCTTTTAAGGTGATTTGCCTATGGCTAGTCAAACTCCGACGTTACAGTATTTTATTTTCTGTGTCAGCTCGTAACTTACTTACAAAATTGCAGGTTTATTAAAATATTTTAAAAATCTAAGTATACTCCGTGGAAAAGCAGCATAGTAGTGTTCTGTATTAATGTGTGTGAAAAATTCCAAGTATCCATTTGCTTCCATCCCAATTACCCCAGTAATTGGCTGTGTATGATTAATCAATACAAAAGGAATTTTTAGTTTGAAAAAGTCTCTTTCTCGTATTCTCAATGCTCCATTTTCCCCAGTGGGAAAATGATAGATGTTAGTCACCTTTTTAAAACGTCTTCTGTGATATGAAATGTAAAGTCATTGAGTGTATTTTCAGTTCCTTATGGGCCCCATTCTTTAAATAAGTTTAATCTGATTTTCAGTCATAACCAAGATTTTCATTCTAACCAAAATGAAAAGCCGTTTTCTTTTAAATTCCTGATTACGTGTCTGTTTTTCAACTTTGTGTTCGCTCTTATTTGTAAAATTTGAATATTTCCCAGAAATTGCTTTATTTAAATTCTTAACACTTTTTTGTAGGCTGGGCCAGTAATAAAGGTGAAAATTCCAAAAGATAAGGATGGTAAACCAAAGCAATTTGCGTTTGTGAATTTTAAACACGAAGTATCTGTTCCTTATGCAATGAATCTACTTAATGGAAAAACTTTTTGTTCCAAAAGATAAGGATGGTAAACCAAAGCAATTTGCGTTTGTGAATTTTAAACACGAAGTATCTGTTCCTTATGCAATGAATCTACTTAATGGAATCAAACTTTTTGGAAGGCCCATCAAAATTCAGTTTAGATCAGGTAACTCTACCATGATGTTAGTGGGAGAAGGGTTGTTTGCTGATTTGTTTTTTGTTTTTAAATTTATTACTCAGTTTTAAGTAACCTTTTTTTGGTAAAATATATAATTAAATTTTTTTTCTTCTTGTTCCATATAACTATTGATATTTCCTTTTATTTATTTATTTGTTTGTTTATTTATTTATTTTGGTGGTACCTGGGACTGAACTCAGGACTTTGCACTTTCAAGGCAGGCACAGTGCCACCCAGCTGTGTAAAGTACTTTCTTAGTCTTTGTAGATAGTAGACTTAATCCCCAGAAATAAGTAATATTGATACAGATTTTTGAAAATTAAAATTTTAAAACTAAAATTTCATTTTGCCTTATTGAAAAGAACATACAAGCTTTATTTAGAGGCATTTGGGTTCAGATTTGTGCATTTAAAGGAGCTCGTATTTTTTGAAAGTGCTTATTGTGGCCGCTTTGTAAGTTACTTTCACAAATTTCAATTCTTGATCATGTAAGGGTGAAACTTTCCATATATTCTATCTTACAATTTAGTGTGAGGCCAGTCTGCATATTTATACAATAAATAGTGTCTTGTTTGGAATGCTTTATTTTGCATATCTTATATACTTCTAAAACTGTAAAGAAGACTATAATTTAAATTTGTTTTCTTTTAAACTGTAATTACTCCTTGTAGTAATTTGGGGTGGAGAGATATACTTTCAAAATAAGTTTTCTATTTTAATTCTTGAAATCATTTCATTTTAGGAAGTAGTCATGTCTCACAGGATATCAGTTTATCATACCCCCAGCATCATGTTGGAAATTCAAGCCCTACCTCCACATCTCCTAACAGGTAATATTTTTTTTAATGTTTATTAGTACATATTTGCTTACATACAGTGTAGAAGGTTGGTACATGTATATAACATGTCATAATTCTATTTACTTTCCCTTGATTTCCTTTCCCTCTACACCCCTTCTATCTCTAGTTCCCCTTCCCAATGTCAGGCAGTCTGGCTTCCTGTTTTATATTATCTTTTATTTTTGTCTTTATTTATACTTTGGGGTTGTCATCTAAGAAATCTTGAGATATTTAAGCTTGTGTATCTGATTTATTTCACTTAACATGGTCTCAAGGTACATCCATCCATTTTCCTGCAATGACTGAAGTTTATCCTACATAAGGCTGAGTAGTGCTCCATCGTGTATCTACACCACATTTCTTTTATCTATTCATCTGTTGATGGACATATAGGCTGCTTCCAAGTTTTAGCTATTATGAGTCATGTTGTTAAACTTAGGTGTGCATGTATCACTGTAATATGTCTGTATGTCTTTTGGGAAGATACTTAGAAGAGGAATAGCTGGGTCAAATGGAATTTCTAGTTTTACTTTATTGTTGAACTCCCACAGTGATTATATTATTTTACATTCCCACTAACAAAAATAGAAGCCCCTTACTCCCCCAGCCTCGCCCATGGTTGTTATTTGATTGCTTGATGATAGCTATTCTTTCTGGAGTAAGATGGAATCTCAGTGTTGTAATTTGCATTTATCTAATGGCCAAGGATGTTGAACATTTTTCAGTGTGCTGGGATTCAAATATAGGCAGTGTGATCTAGCCTTGATATTGACATATTGCAAAGTGTTGTCTTAAGTCTAGATTAAGATATATGTTAGGTATATATTTTGTGATTCTGTTTAATTATTGAAATTAGTTCTGCAATGAATTAGAAGAAAGTGCTTTGATAAAATTTTAACAGGAGTTTATATAGATGATTGAGGAACTGAAAGAAGCCAGTGTAGCTAGATCATAATGAAAGTAGAGAGCAGTCGGTGATTTTGATAGAGACTGAATAGCATCTTTCAGAAAAGGCTATAATCAAGATTTGGGGAATTTTGTTCTAAAAAACAAAGATATTAAAATGTTTTAAGTAGGCTAATGACAGGAAGATTGTACTTCAGAGTTTTGTTGCAATGAAAGAATGATTAGATAGGGCAAGAATAAAAATAAACCATTTGGGATGCTGTTGGTAGCAAAGTACTGGTATTGGTAGCAGTATAGTGAAGAAGTTACTGGAAAAAGGTTGGTGATTTGGATTTAGGAGTGCCAAGAGCTGGAGAAGATTGCATGGCCATGAAGAGATAGTGGGATTATATAAGCAAATGATTATACAGATGCAGTACTTTCCCCCCTTACAATTTCTTGGGGCAAAAATATACAGGTAAATAGTTTTAATCAAAGTTTTACACTGTTTATAATATAAATTGAATAATGGGTGAGATAATAATAAAGTCTTAGTATATAATTATATAACCTGATTTAAGAAAGACCAATTAAAAATGTAAAAGAAAGCCTCTAACTTTCTCACCTCTACTTGATCTTTAATCAAAACTGTAAGACACATAATTGGATATTTGCCTCGAAAACCTATTTTTTTTCACGTGTTAGTTACATGTCTAACCAGTTTCTCAGACAAAAAAGTCTGAATTTTATCCCTTCTTTATTCTGCTTCCCTTGTCCATCGTACTTACTCTGTGAAATTCTTTCCATTTTAGTTCTCAGTCTAGTCCTGTGCATTAGCTCAAGGATTGACAAGTTTTTTTCTATAAAGAGTCAGTTGGTAATAATTTAGACTTTGGAGGCCTTACAGTATTTGCCGTTACAGCACTAAGGTAGCCATAGAGTAAAGAGCATGGCAGTGTTCCAATAAAAACTTTGTTTTACAAAACTGTTTGGCCCACTATAGTTTGCATTTAGGCACTAACCCTTCCCTCAGCTGAGAATGTTTTGCCTTCAGGTAAATTTACTAAACAGCTTTTACTCTAGATGTCTCCTTTTTAAAAAAGCTGTCCCTAACCAGCCAAACTAAAATAGAACTTGATTTTTCATCTCCCCTGGATCTTTTAATTTTACATTATATAACTTATAATCATGTGAAATTATCCTTCTGTTTGTGTTCTTCTTGCTTTAAGAGAGCAGATACCTTGTCTGCCTTACTAATTTTCAACTTTGAGAGAACTGTGTCTTGTTCATGATTAGAGTTTAGTAAGTATCTGTTGAATGAATGATTATGTTTTCTTTCTAGCAGATATGAAAGGACTGGGGATAACATGACACCATCATCACAGATAATTCAGAGATCATTCTCTTCTCCAGAAAATTATCAGAGACAAGCAGTGGTAGGCTGTTTTTTCAACTTCAGATGCTAAAAATGAAACCATGCTTATTTAAAATATTCATGTTATATTGGATAACTGATTTTATTAGCTGTTCAGTTGGAAATTTTATTTTTTGGGGGTGATACTGGGGATGGAACCCCAGGGGCACTCTTAACACTGATATATATCCCAAACCCTTTTTAAAAACTTATATTTTGAGATAGGTTCTACCTAAGATGCCCAGGCTGGCTTTGAACTTCTAATCCTGCTTAAACCACCTGAGTAGCTGGAGTTACTGGTGTATGCCACTATGGCCAACAGTTTAACATTTTCTAAATTTTTTTGTTAAACTGATCTTTATAGATTGAATACTGTTTACTGGGCTAACATATATACTTAGAAGACAAGAGAAATAGAAAACTTCATTTTACATTTATATTTCTCTTTTCAACCATCATCAGTATATACAAATAAATACTTGCGGATTCATTTTCTGAACCTCTTATTACCTATCTTGAGAGACTTTTTAATCATAAACTCTAATATTTCAATATATTTGAATTTTCTAGACCACTTCCTTTACGTTCTGATTATTTTTTGTAGCATCACTACAAGACTCGGCTTAAAATCTTAGCTGTGTTTTTATTTATTTTTGTGTGTGTGTGATTCTAAGGATTGAACCTAGGACTTTTGCACTGAGCTATATCCTCAACCCTCTTGTTTTGAGGCAGGGTGTTGGTAAGTTGCCCAGACTGGGCTAGAACTTAAAATCCTCCTGCCTCAACTTACCAGAATGCCATAATTACCATACCTGGTATATTTTAGCTATATTTTACTCTTTCAGTTTTGTCTCCACTCATTCACCACATTCTCCATTTTTTTTTTAATCTTCCATAGTTCTTAACATTCATTTCTTCCTTTTTAAAATTTACTTTACCCAAATCACAATCTAGGCTTATGGTCCCTAAAGTTTTATATTTTTTTGGTCTGTAAAATATTACCTATCCATAGGCAGAATTTGAGAATCACTGGCCTAATAAGTTATTATGCTTCTGACCTAAGTAATGTTACCAACCCTACTTTGTGTCTTTTCCCTACACACTTACTTTCCACTGTTTGCAAGATGTCAGAGTTTTTTGCCTACTTATGAGGTATTCTCATCATCTCATTCTAATAAGCATTTCTAGCCTTAGTTTTTACTGTTACTTCTAAGATCTATAACTTCTTTCAGCCAGAATTACTTGCTGTTTTTTGATAATGTGTTTTCCTTTTATTTTTGTTAGCAGGTTTCTTTCTTTGGCATATCTCTCCTTTTAAATATTTTCTTTAAAATATTTCATCCATTCTTTTGATATGCAGATCATATGATACCTTTATGAAGCCTTAGTGATACTGAGCTTTCTGTTTTTTATATGTTCATTACATAATGATTTGTATTACATAATTATTTTGTATGATCTTCCCTTTTAAATTGTATTCTTCAGGGTAAGGTATTCATGTGCAAGTATCTTCTAAGTGTACATTCAGATGAACAGTGATTGATTGCATATTAATTACATTTAACTTGATGCATCTAAGCCAATGATGACAAATCTTTTAGAGCTTTCAGTGATAACAAACAGCTCTCTGTGGCGTGCATGTCAAAGGTTTGCCACCACTGGTCAAGGCTTTTTGGTTAATTGTGACTAAATTAAAAAAAAAAAA
>NW_022900928.1:62594252-62653342 GCF_012274545.1 Fukomys damarensis
AAAAATATATATATATATATATATATATGTATATGTATGTATATCTATAAATTAGCTTTGATAACTAGGAATATTTGCAGTTACCATTTTTTTCTTTTTCTCTTGCTTCAGATGAACAATGTTTTAAGACAAATGCCATATGGTGGAAAATTTGGTTCTCCACATGTGGATCAATCAGGATTTTCACCATCAGTTCAATCACATAATCATTCTTATAACCAGTCTTCAAGCTCCCAGTGGCGCCAGAATACACCACCATCACAGCGTAAAATCAGACAGAATTCTCATCCCTACCTAGCAGAGAGACCTTATAGCCGAGAACAGCGTTACACTGATCATGGGTCTGACCACCATTACAGAGGAAGCAGGGAAGATTTCCTCTATGAAGATAGGAATCATGATGGCTGGAGCCATGATTATGATAACAGAAGGGACAGTAGTAGAGATGGAAAATGGCGGTCATCTCGACACTAGCACATATTAAAAAGGACATTATTTTATAGGGCCATTTTAGGCTCTTTTGACTAAGTTTTGCTGAAAATATTTTGAAAAATTGTACAGAAAAGCTTTTCCAGTTGCCACATTTGTAAAAAACCTATAGCTACAGTTAAATACAGAAATGAGAAGAATTGTGGTTCCAGTCTTATTTCATTAATAACCTTTCACCTCAGGGTTTTATGAAGAGGAAAGGGTTTATGCAAATGAAAGTGCCATGGTTCCTAATCATTTAGACAGCTTCAGAAGGGTGGATTGTATACCAGGCATAATTTTTTTAAAATTTAAATTTTGAAAAAAAGATTTATAGTAAAAGATACATCTCTAATGCTGTTGTGTATTTTACTGTAACAAGTTTTACAAATCTAAACATTCCCATATACTTTGATCAGACCTCATAGATGGTTGTATTATAAAGCAGATATTTTAATTTTTTTGTACTGCAAGAAATTCTGTGCTGAGTGAATTCAGTTTTGGTGTATATAATAGGAAGTCCGTATTGATAGTTATCAGCTAATCAAATGGCTATCTGTATTTTGTTAATAAATGAGAAAATATAATTTTTGAGTGATTTTTTTTTTAAGTTTCAGAAAGTTATTGTTAGAGGATAAATCATTTTGTTTAACTTAGAGAATTTAAGTATAAGTTCTGTGAGATGCTCTTTGTAACTTTACCCTGTACAAGTATAAATCTACATATACTATTTCTTTGTAAAATTTTAGAAATTTTTAATGAAATCATGTTTGATGTATGACTTGGTCACTCAGGAAGTTAAGTATACATGAAATATCTATATGTGTATATTTTTACATGGAAAATTACAGTATTGATGTGAATTCGCTTTTTCAGGAAGAGCAAAAATATCAATGCATACTCGTAAAATGTTTTACTGAAAGTATTCTTTTTGGGAAAAAAGATTCATGAAGTCTTTATATGCTGCCTCTCTCACTCAAATTTCAGAAATTTTAACATTTCCCAAGTTCCCTGTACCAAGGACACATTTTGTTACAGAGATTGTACAGGTTAATTTTTGTTTGAACATTGGAAAGAATTTAATGTTAACATTTTTCTGCTTTTAAAATTTTAAAATCTTTAAAATTTTTATGTATCAAGATGATATTTCCCTATCATTACACAATTATTTATAAAATTCATTCCTTCAAAAATTTGATCTTTTTAAATACTAATCAGCGTTTGTACTGTTACTTTTTAATATATTAAAACCATAAAAAAGTGATGTCTTTTTTTTTTCTTTTGCATCATATTGTATTAAGTTAGCGACATGTTTTTATTCAGTGATAATTTGGTGTGAAAATTGGGAATTCTGGGCTGGATATGATAGCACATGTCTGTAATTCCAGCACTTGGAAGGCTGAAGCAGGAAGATCACCATGAATTTGAGGACAGCCTGGGCTACATAGCTGAACTTGAATTACCTCGCAAAACCATGCCTCAAATCCAAAAAACCAAATTGCCAGTTCTTTAACCTTAAGCATCCTGAAATACTGTATATCTTTTGTAGATACTAAATTTGATGCTTTTAGAATTAGTTGTTTGTTGGTGTCTAAAGTATAGTTTGGAGTATTGTAAGCCAAATTAGTTACAGACCTTATTGTCCAGAAGATTTATGTATAGTCAGATTTTCTGTTTCTAAATGTGTTCAGTTTTAAATACAGACCTATAACTACTCAGAATTGAATTAAGATGAAAAAATGTACAGTTTAATAGGATTTATTTCCAGTGAGCCTGTTATTTTCAGCTACATCTATATAATACTGTATTGTGATTTACCTGGTTTAGATCCTTTTATATTGGTTCACAGGTGATCTTAACAGTTTTTTAAATGGCTTTTTAAAAATTTTATTAGCACACATTTGCAGTATATCATGATCACATTCATCATGATTTGTACATGTACATAGCACATTGTTTTTTGTCTCCTTCCCCTCCCTGAAACCCTGTTTTCCACCCCAATTTACAAAAACTTTTATTTCCTTTTGTTTTTTTTCCCTTTAAATTTGTTTTCCCATCACATCTTGATCTTTGGCTAAGATCAAGTGTAAATTTGTTTTCCCTTTTTTACCCCCATTTCTTGTTTCCCTTCCCATTTGTAAAACTTCTTTCTGCTTAGGCTCTGTCCTACATTTCACTATCTTTTATACTTTGGGTTTCTCTCACAAGAGAAACAGTGATATTTAAACTTGTGTGTCTGATTTATTTCACATGGTTTTGAGATACGTCCGTTTACCTAAAAATGCCTGAAGTTGATCTTTATGGCAGAGTAGTACTCCATTGCACTAAAAATACTATATCCATTCATCTGTTGATGGGCATATGGTATGACTTTTAACTCCTGGGAAGATGCTGAGAAGAATAGCTGGATCAAATGGAGCCTCTACTTTCAGGTTTTTATTTTATTTTTGTTCCGGGGATTGAAGTCGGGTCCTTGTGCTTGCGAGGCAGGAGGCAGAACCACTGAACTAATCCCTGGCCCTAGTTTCAGGTTTTTGAGGACTCTACACTGCTTTCTGTAGTGGTAGTACCAGTTTACATACCCACCAACAATTCAGAAGAGTTCTTTTTTCCTCACAACCTCGCCAGAATTAGTTATTGGTTGATTTCCTGTTAATAGCCACTCTTTCTGTCGTGAAATGAAATCTGAGTATTGTTTTAATTTGCATTTCTTGAATGAGCAGCAGTTTTTCATATATTTATTGCATGTTGTGCTTTTTCTTCTGAGAAGTGTATGTTTTTGTATTGGATCTTTAAATTTGGGGTGGTCTAATTTTTTTGAGTTCTTTACATATTCTAGGTGGTCTTCTGTCAGAGGAGTAGCTGGTATAAATGTTTCCCCATTCTGTATCTGTAGGTTGTCTCTTCACTCATGATTTCCTTTGTGGTGGAGAAGTTTTTTAATTTGATTTGATTCCATTTTTTGATTCTTTGTAATACTTCTTTTGCAACTTGGGTTTTGTTTATAAAGTCTTTGCTTACTCTTTTGTCTTCAAGAGTTTTACCTATTCTTTCAGCAAATTAAGTATTCTATTATTATTTATTTTTTTGGTACTGGGTATCAAACTTGGGCCCTTGTACTTGCGAGGCAGGTGACACAGCCAAACCCCCAGCCCTATGTATTCCGTTTTAATATTTAGATCTTTGACCTATTTTTATTTTAATTTAGTGCATGTGAAAGGTAAGGAACTAGATTCAGTCTTCAGCTGGTGGAAGGCCAGTTTTCCCAGCACCATTTAAATGGTTTTATGGGGGAGTCCTTATGATGTTCCAGTTGATCTTTTTTCTCTTCAGTTTTACCCAATTGAAGCAATCAAACTAAATACCTGTGCTGTGCAAAGGGATAAAACAGGACATCCTCAAAGTATTAAATACAGAGCTGTAAAAGAAATGGCAGTTTCCCCCATAGTGCTCTGTGGTAGACTTACAAGGTATTCTACAAAATAAAGGTTTTTGTAGTGAAATATTTGACAACCATACTGTTTGACTTTATCTTAAGGGACAGCAGTGTAAAATTTCTGACAATCAGTAGTAATCATTTTTATGCTCAGCTTAGTATTTTTCAAACCTACTTGACCATGGTACCTTTTTAAGCACCATTCCTATTAATAGACTTCCCCCAAAATCCTTGACTTCCCCATCCAATCAAATTGTATACCACTTTCAGTTTACTTTGTGCGTGTCTACTTTGCTCATTCGTTGCTGCTGTTGTTGAATGGGCAATTACCTCAACAGTATAGTTCCCAAAGCACCAAGTGTTTTTCTGCTTCCTGTTTTCTTCATATTCAATCCACCTGAATTAAATCTTTTGCCTCCAACTTAAGCACAAAATTCTTAATATGAGCTCTCACTATTTGGTACCTGGGTACTCTATCCTACTGTAGTGCTCAGAGGAACTGTCTTCAACTGCTCAGTTTAAGCATTACTTCTCTTAAGTTGCCCCGTAATACTCTGTATTTCTCTTACAGACTTTTTACTGTATTATAATTTTCTTTTTACTCTGTGTATCTTTGTTTGGACAGCTCCATAAGGCACTAACCATATCTTACTCACCACTAAATTCCTAGTATTTAATGCTAGGGGTGCATGTAAAGTTTTGATGCACAGAAAAAAGAACTTTTGTCAGTTGAGTAAGGGAAAAGAGAATGCAACAAACTTTTCTGAATAGAACACTTAAGACTGAACTATTTACATCCTGTCATGATATATTATTGATAGAGCCCTTATTTGCTCTAGATCTATTATTTTTCTCAAATTTCAGTAAGTTTTGGATCTATATTCATGACTGACAGATTTTTAAAAAGTATGCATTTAATTTGGTTTTGGAATTCTGCTAGCCTTGTAAAATCGGTAAGCTTTTCTCTACTCTAGGAAAAAATTGACATAGGACTTATCTGTTTCATCAGGATACATTGAACTCAATTTATTCAGCTATCTGGGGCTAGCTCAGAAGTATTTTTTTTATTCCTTTCTCAGTTTTCTATGATTCATCTACAGTAAATCCCTGACTTACAAACAGTTTCGTTCCCGGAGAACTTTTATATGTTAGATTCATATGTAAGTCTAACAAAGTGAGTCTTACACACCTTTGAGACAAATACACAATGTAAAGCTTTTCCTCTTGCTTCCAGACATTCTGGGAACAAGCACTATATTACTGTACACTATTGCACTGTGCACACAGCAGCACAACTGTGACAATGTCTGACAGACACGAGCTACTTCTATTATTTGTTTGCATCTGCAAATGTTTATAATGGGAGGTCCATGAACATCTGTGAAAAGTTTGCAACTCAAAAGTACATAAGTCTGGGACTTACTGTATTCATGTTTTCTTTCTTAGTCAATTTGGGTAACATTTTTCTAGAAAATCAACAATTTCCTGTATCCAACTCTATTGAGTTGTGCCTAGGGTTTCTTATCATTTTTGTAAAGTTCCTCATATCTATAGTTATAATTCAATTTTAGTTCCTGATCTTTTACCTTCCCTCCAACCCTTTGTTTAGATTTGCTAGAAGCTGTGCTATTTATGCCTTACATTTTACAGTATGTACCTTATAAACCTCACACGATGTTGTTACTTTTATTAAAACATTTCTTTTTAATAAAAAGAGTCCAAAAATGTATATTCTAACTACATTAAAACTTAGCACTTGCTACCCAAATGCTCATTTTTGGGGCTCTTCATTCCTCTGTCTTGATCAGTATATCTCTGGTATTATTCTCTTGCTTGAGGGACTTCTGTTGATCTTTCTGAAGGGGAGGGGAGGTTTGCTGGTATTGGAAATCTTGTAGCTCTTTTATGTCTGAAAATCTCTCATCCTTGATTTTGAAATGTATTTTTTCTGGGTATGGAATTTAATTTTATGAGTTTTAAAATTTTTCTTTCATTATTTGAAAAGTTGATCCATTATGTTTTTGTTTTATTTGAGAAATCTGTTGTGTACATAATATATCATTTCTCTCTGGTTGGTTTTGGGCATTTGATTGTAATATGAATTGAGTTTGGTTAATGTTTCCTGTGTTTAGGGTTCATTGAGCTACACTGATCCACTATGAGTTTATAATTTTCATCAAAAAATTTTTGGACATTTGAAATTACTTCACATCTGCTTTCCTTTTGGGAACTCCTTTTGCACTTATCACTCTTCTTTGTATTACTTTTAATTTTTCCTGTCCATGTTTTGTTTTGAATAGTTTCTTTTGCTGTCTTCAACTTTACTAATGTGGTGTTTTTTTTTTGCAATGTCCAATTAGCAATTATTTCCACTACACTTGATCTTAGCCAAAAGGCCGAGAAGCAATAGCAATTATTTCCAATACTGTCGCTACTTAAGTTTTTGAACATATGCAATAAAGTTTATAGTAATCTTTATTGTCCTTATCTGCTAATTCTAATATATTTACTCAGTTTGGGGTTGGTTTTTATTGGCTCCTAGTCTATTATTCAGTTTATTTTCCTGCTTATTTGTGTACTTTGTAATTTTTTTTTGGTAGTGGGGATTGAACTCGGGTCCTTGTGCTTGCAAGGCAGGCCACCGAACCGCCGAGCTAAATCCCCGGCAGTATACTTTGTAATTTTGATTGTGTGCTTATCATTGTGATTTTTACTTTATCAGGAGGCAGGCAGTGGAACCACTGAGCTAAATCCCTAGCCCTTACTTTATTGGGTATTAATCTTTTTGTATTTCTATAAATATTCCTGAATTTTGTTATGGTACGCAGTTACTTGTAAACAGTTGTATCCCTTTGGGATTTGCTTTTAATATGTGTTAGGATAGGAGAAGTAGGTAAGCTAGGGTTGATTCACTCCAATATTCACTCAAGACTCCTGAATACTCTTCAATAGGTTTCCAGTATGTTAAGGAATTTTCAACTCTAGTGAGAGTACACACTGATTTTGGTCTTATATGAGATCTGAGTAGTATTCCTTCAATTCTTTGGGGAAAATTCCCTGCTTTGGGTAATTCCCTATACCTATATGCTGATTAGTAGTATTCACAAGAATATTGGGGAAAACCTGCAGGTTCTAGTAGTTGCCTTTATGTGTAGCTTACTTCTTTTCAGTCCTGAGTATTGGGCTCTTCTAGCTGCCTTGGTTTCCCTGGATTCCTACCTGTTATCTCTTCAATTCAGGTTTTCCCAGGCTGTGCCTCCCCAGCTCCCCATCCTTCCACACTTTAGCCTGAAAAATCCCCTCAAGGCAGCACATTGAGGCAATTACAAGGTTCACTTCATTTGTTTGCTGTTTCTAGGGGGTTACTGTCTTTTGTTCTTGTTTATGGTCTTGTTTTACATATTTTGCCTGTGAATTAGTTGTTTCAGGATGGAGGGAAAAATCCGTTCTGTTACTTCACCTTGGTAAGAAATGGAAGTTAATTTAATCTTTGGAGTTTGATATGTGTACCCACTCTCATAAATGGTGTGTTTTGTTTTGTTTTTTTGAGACATGGTGTCACTGTGTAATTCAGATTGGCCTTGAACTCATTATGTAGTCTAGGCTGATCTCAAACTCACAGAGATCCTCCTGCCTCAGTCTCAAATTTGAGTTTTCTCTTTAATTTGAGTTATTTAGAAGCATAAATATTTATTCCAATAGTTTAAATTTGTAATGTTCCCTAAGAGCCCCTGAGTTAAAGGCTTGGCACTCAACTAAGTGTGACTTGGGGTGGAGGTATTGAATCTTTAAGAGACAAAACTTGGTGAGAGATTTTAGATTATTTGGGGGCATGTGTTTGAAGGACATTGTGGGTTGCCAGTCTCTTTCTTTTCCTAGCCATTCAAAGGCCAGGGTTTCCTTTTTCACATACTCCTGTCACAATGTACTGCCTTGCTCCAAGCCCAGAAGTAACAAGACCAGCTGACCATGGACTGAAACCTCCAAAACTGTGAACCAAAATGAACCTTTCCTGTTTTTAAGTTGATTATCTCAGATATATTGTTAAAGCAATGGAAAGCTGACTAATCCATGCATTATTTTTTTCTTTGTTTTTTATTGTGATTTCTAATTTTATAGCCTGTGGACAAAGAATGTGACTTTTGTGATTAAAAATTTGAAAAGAGACAAACCACATTTTGTATTTCTTAATTTTGGCAGACATTATTTTACTGTGTCATTTTCTCGAGTGTATCTCTCAATTTTTGCTTTATATATCCCAAAGCTATTCTAGATGCAAGAATTCGAATATTTATCTTGTACTATAAATTTTATGAATATAGACTATCCTTGATGTACTTTTAATTCTTTTTTGTTTTGCTTTATATTACTATTGTAAACACTTCTTTAATTAATATGTCTATTGTATCTGTATATTGATTAATTTTAATACTTCTCTTGTGTGATTTTAGGAGTGTCTCTTTTCAGATATATTTTTCATGTATTGCTGCTATTCTGTCTAATGTATGTATGTTTATAATATTGTAGACCTTTTCTTTTTCTTCCATCTACTGACTGCAGAATTTTATCAGACTGGTTACATACACTACAACCTCCTAGGAATCTCTCCAAAAACAAAAATAATAACAAAAAATAAAACCCCAACAATTCCCAAAACTTTGCTGTAGAATCATGATATCAGTATTTTTTTGTTGTTGGTTTTGTTTTTGGTTTTTGTGGTACCAGGGATTGAACTTGGGACCTTGTGCTTGCAAGGCAGGCAGTGGACCACTGAGCTAAATCCCCAGCCCAGAATCAGTATTTTTTGAGATTCTAATATTCAGTTAGGGTAGAAAACTCTAGTATCATATTATTTTTGTCCCTGTAATATTTCCCCTGAAATCCCCAATAATTACAAACATAGTTTTCTATCAGTGAACAAACTGGAACAATTATATGAGTCAAGACTAAATTAGCTGAACTAAGTGATCTAGAAGAGAGTTATTAGAGGGATGCAACCATCTACAATTATGATTACAGACAGAGCACTCTTGGTAGCTTACAACTGGTGTTGGGCCTGAAGTCAGCTAGACCAATAATTGAAATGGAAGTCTGAGCAAGAACAGAGAAAGGACAACCTAGAAACTTCTAGAAAATAATAGAACTTTCATGCATCATCATTCCACCTAACATGATTCATATGGCCTAAGGCTTGCAGGACTGGCTGGCACTCTTAGCTATAGAGCTGCACATATCTTTGGCCCAGGATGCAGAGGAGTTCGAGAAAATATGGCAGACACTGGAGGAGTAGCAAGCTGAGTCCCCAGACCAACAAGATGAGCCAGGAAGCAACAATGCATATGATGTATAACAATGCCTCACACTCTGCACTATCTTCTAGAGTACAACAATTATGGCCGCTATTTTTTTATCACCTCTAAAGTTCAAGTAAATTTCTTTGTGGCAAACTGCATAGCAATTTGGGTACTACCTGGAGTTAGGCCAAACTTCAGATAGGCTCAAACATGTATGAGACTACCCTCAATTCAGACAATAGCCAGAAGTCCAGGCATTGCCAGGCACTCATCCTTCTGACCAATTGACTACAAATTTTGAAGTTTCCATCGCTCCTGCAGGCTCAATAATTTACTAGAAAGACTCACAGACTTAGGCCGGGGATTTAGCTCAGTGGTACAGCTGCCTGCCTCACAAGCCTAAGGATCTGAGTTCCATCCCAGTACAAAAAAAAAAAAGACTCACAGACTTATGAAAGAGCTGTAATTAAGATTATATTTTTTGGACTGGGGATTTAGCTCAGCAGTTCTGCCGCCTGCTTCTCAAGCACGAGGTCCCAAGTTCAATCCCTGGCACACACAAAAAAATCCTAACCCTCTAATCATATATTCGACTTTTCCAGTCTAGCCAGGTCCCTTCCTTTCTGAAATTCTCTTGGGGCCCACTTTAGTCACCAAAGTAGCATAACCTATCAGGGCTTGCTGTGAATAATAAAGACACTCCTTCCTTGAGAAATTCTAAGAACTTTGACTTTCTTCTAGAAATCAGGAACAAAGACCAGTTCAGTTCTCTACTATACAATATCAACTTGATGTGGGATCTAGGTGAGGATAGAAATTCTGGTTAGAACAGTTCCACCTTAGCTTAGTTGACATTATAAAAGCTAACATATAGTGTTATATCTGTATCCCCTTTACCCCATCAAGAAAATATCTTTGTTTTTTTTTGGTACTGGGGGTCAAACTCAGGTCTTTGTGCTTGAGAGGCAGGCGGCCAAACCACTGAGATAAATCCCCAGCCCATCAAGAAAATATCTTTTGCTGGGGATTTAGCTCAGCGGTTCGGTGGCCTGCCTTGTAAGCACAAGGACCTAAGTTCAATCCCTGGTACAAAAAAAAAGAAGAAAGTATCTTTAGCCAACGTTCCAATTTCTTGCTGCTTCCTCTAAAGACCACCTCCAGAACTTCATCATAGTCTCTTGGTTTCAGACTGTCAATAATATCGTTCTTTTAAAATATCATTCTTTCTTATCTCAAAAAGTTTGAATCCATAGAAGTAGAGAGTAGTGGTTACCAGAGGCCAGGGGGTGGGTAATAGACAAGGAAAGGGGAGATAGTGATCAAAGGCTACAAAATTTCAATTAGGAGGAATAAATTTTGGTGATCTATTGCATAGTATGGTAAGTATAATAAATAATTGTCCTTCAAAATAGCTAAAAGAATTTTACATGTTCTGGCCACAAACGCTATGTATAATAAAATATCACATTGTACAACAACAGCAACCTTCATTATACTATTTTCTGTAATAAATAAAATTTTAAAATTTCACATTTCAAAAGGGAAAGTATGATTGGTTGACAAAATTTTAATTGTGTATCTAACTTGGCTTGGTTTTGGTAAACTAAAATATAGATTTGAACTTTTTTTCTAATAACTACCATCTATTTAGCCACTTACAGCTATTTTATCAAAGAGAAAATTGGTAACACTCCCAAGATTACATACGAGTGGAATCCAATTCATATCTGGTCAAATACTTCCAAGATCAAATTTTTAATTTTCATGTTGGTTAATCCTGATTTTTCAATTGATTAACTTGAGAGACAAGTAGATTAGAAAACTTGCAGATGTGCCTGGGTAGTTATGGGACATGGACCTGGGGGGCTATATCTGGTTCCCAAACCTTTCCTCATGACTCTTTCACTGCTCTCTGCTTCCTGGCTGCCATGAATTGAGCAGTTTTTCTCTGCCTTGTCTTTCTACCATAATGGGTCTGCCTTGCAGTCAGCTGACCATCGACTGACACCTCAGAAAATGTGAACCAAAATAAACATTTCCTCTTTCTCTTTTGAGCTTTGTATGGCAGGTATGTTGGTCACAGTGAGGAAAAGCTAATATAACTTATATTCTTATTTTATTTATGTGTGATAGTATAAAATGGT
Organism: Fukomys damarensis; assembly: GCF_012274545.1. NCBI lineage: Eukaryota > Metazoa > Chordata > Mammalia > Rodentia > Bathyergidae > Fukomys > Fukomys damarensis. Next base: position 62,605,595 of record NW_022900928.1, read on the forward strand.
ACACAAAATTGCTTTAAACTATGATTAAACACTCTTATATTTTGTGCTTAAATGAATTGTTTGGTTTGTGTAATTTTAGCATTTTCCTCGCTGAAAGTTATAATAGAAAAGGTGAAGGGATGAAGCTACATATGCAGCAATTGTAGTTATAGATTTTATTCCCAATAAATGAAAAGCCAAATTGGATAGACTCATTATTTATGTTAATATTGATGTTTAACATGTAAAGATAATTGCTAGACTATTCCAAAATATTTTTGCATTGCTTTTTATTCCTTTGAATAATGAATACATCCACATGATTCAAAAATCAAAACTATGTTAAAAGATAGGTGTTAAGAAATCTTTCTTTTGCAACACTAGAATTGAACCCGGGGCTCTCCACCACTACATCACCAGCTTTTTGGGTCTCTATTCCAGGCTGGCCAGAACTCACTATGTAGGCCATGCAGACCCCAAACTCAAGTCTGTCCTCCCGCCTCAGCTTCCCAAGTGCTGGAATTACAGGCAAATGTCACCACGCCCAGCTCATAGCATTTTTTTTACTTTGGATTTGAGACAAGGGGCTTGCTAAATTGTCTAGGTGGGATTTGCAATCCTCCTGCTTCTACCTTTCTCAGTGCTGTTAAGAAGTCTTTTACTCACTCCAGCTCTCTCTTCTGGGGCATTCCTCACCAACTACCAGTAAATAATCATTTTCTTATTTAAGTGTTCTTCCAATATTTCATTATGCAAATATATTTTCATTTCCCCCCACTTTTCTCTCATGTGGTACTTTTCCCCCTTAACAATATAACATTAGTTTTGAGTTGTGCTTATTTGATACATGTTTATCAATCTGGTAAAGAATACACCTCAGTAAATTCGTGGAATTATATTTTTATATGTTGTGTTACTTTGCTTTATTTTAATGTTCGTATACATTATACTTTAAAAAACAAATAATAGCAAGAAGTATAATATTTATAAATTTCACTAATATTTCTTTGCCTGAGTAACAAGAGTGTGGCTCAGTTCCTGCTAGTGAAGGTAAAAATGTATCCTATTTATTCCATTTATCTATTGTACAACATAGTGTACAAGAAAAATGAAGCTGTTGCCTTATTTATAAAAGAAATAACTCAAAATGCAAAATGAAGTACCTTATTTTTATAAATTAAGACTTATCTTGAATACTTGTAGTATCTGATAAATGAATATCATCTTAATAAGTGTATTTTTTTACTTGGCATTTATGTTAATCAGCTTTCTATATAGTAACAAAATATATGAGATATTCAGCTTATAAAGAAGGAAGGGTTTTTTGGGGGGGTCAGAATCTTATTGTGTAGTTCAGGCTGGCCGAGACTGAACTCACTATGTAGCTCAGGCTGGCCTAGAACTCAGTGAACCTCCTGCCTCAGCCTTCAAGTGCTGGGAATATCGGTGTACACCTATGCCTGGCTGAGAGAAGGTTTGACTAATAATCTGGGAGGTTTCAGTCCATAACTGGGTAGAACCATTGCTTTTGAGCCTGTGGTGAGGCCACATACCAGATGGGAAGTGCATAGCAGAGTGACGCTTCTCACCTCAAGGTGAAGATGCCTGAGATGAAAGAGCACAGAGAAAAGGAGTTGGAGTCCTACTGTCCTCTTCAAGAGCCCTCCACCCTCATCATGACTGGAAGACCTCCTACTAGGCCACTCCTCTGACATTTTCTACCTTTTCCCAGTAGTGCCAAGGAGGGGACCTAACCTTTACCACATAGGCCTTTGGGAGACTCTCCAGATCCAAATTATAGCAGCAGTGAGTGTTTGTGGAACCAAAATGAGATAAAACACAGCTCAAGTTTCATAAAAACTTTCAGTGCCCCTTTTATACAAGGTGCAATTTGATAATTACAACTTTTGTTGCTACATTTACCTTATAAATTTACACTGTGTAGGATAAAAGGCAAAAGATGTATCATTCTTTATTCCTTTCTAGACCATTGGTGAACGTTTAACAGCAGTTGTCAGTTATCAGTAAATATGGATGTCAACATGTTTAAGATGAAGTTCCACAAAACAGGAATAGAAATTATCAAGTAACTATTCATAGGGTACATGCTGCTTATTTAAAATATTTTATTAACTATAGAACACTCTACAGGTATTAAGATAGCTTCATTACTGTGGTCACTACTAACTAGAATTATTACTCAATACTAGTCTTAAAAAAGTATAAAAATCTATAATATCTATCTTAGAACAGTGATAAAACAGATACAGAGATGGATAAACCTCCCAGGCAATGCAATTATAACAATGTTAGGTTTATGAACTTGCTGTAACAATTACCAGGGGCTTCCCCTATGAGGAAGTAAGGAATTTTTAAAGGAGTTGGAATGATTCTAAATCTGTTATCTTGAGGCACTAGGGTTGTGGGGATCACTTGTGAATCATCACAGTCATCTTTGATCAGGAAATGGGAAGAATAAAGTAGGTTGGGTAAGTCACTGGTAAGAAAGCAGCAATACTTTGGAAGGATGAGGCAGGAGGATCCCAAGTTTGAGCTCAGCCTTGTCAATTTAGGGACATGGTGAGACCCTGTCTCAAACAAAAAGGGCTAAGGATTTAGCTCAGTCTGAAGGCCCTCCTATTCAGATTCTGGGGCCCGTTATTCTTGTGTCTGACCTCCCTTTTACATACATGATTTGGATTTGTGAGTTGGATGCATACATTATTGTATTTTGGGACATTAATCTTTATTAGTAATCAAATGATATTACACATTATAACAAAAAAGTGCAAATATCTTTATAAGGGTATTTATTTAAATTTTGTTATTGTTATAACTAAAGTACATTAGTATATCTGAACATAAATGGCAGTTTCCAAAAAGTCCACACATAATTTTATCCATTATTTAAAAATTAAGATTATGAATATGCAGGATGTAAACTTTTCAATACATTTTCACCACTGAAGATGTAATTTACAATGAAACTATTCAATGTTTCAACAGTAACATGGAAAACAAAAGGTATTCTTTGAAAAGTTAAAGAAACAATACTTTAGGAGGACAATAAAAAACCCTGTTGATAACCGATATCTTTTTATGAATCAAGTTTAAAACTAAGAAAAAAAACTAAATAAATAGAGGCTACAAATGCATATGAAGTAGACTACAGGGCTGGGGATTTAGCTCAGTGGTGCCGCTGCCTGCCTAGCCAGCATAAGGTCCGGATTTTACCCCTGGAACCCTCCCCCGCAAAAACCCGCAAAACATAAAGTGGACTACAAATGAATACAAAGCTATAGCAAAACAATGTTACTTATTAAACAATGCAGTTACAATGTATGCACATTGTCCACAATAAAAATCTCTCTATTTTTCTCATTGAGTTTATTGGTATTTTTTAGGTATAAAGTACAGTTACATTCATCATTGGAAAAATCTATATTCTGAAAACATGTTTTGATGATCCTTCCAAATTTCTCTGCGCTAGTAGGGGGTGGGTTGAATATACCAAAGGAATAGAAGGTAAAATACAGTAGTACATTTTACTACACTTAAAGCTCTGATAAGGCAACAATGTTGCTCACAAAACCAGCTCAAGAAGGTAGGAATTACTATACCTTGGACCACAAATTCAGTAACTGGTGATATTGGGGCTTTCAGAAAAATAATTCAAAACTGAGATGGACATTTGTGAAGAAGATGCCCTTTGCCCATGAATTTGCTACTGAATAGCCCAAATTTATGAGGGTCACAAAATTTGATACTCCAAGGCAGAATGATCCTGTTAGCCATTTCTACTGTAAATGATGGAAATTGCAGCCGACATGGAAGATTAAAGATACATCAGTCGAAACCAAAGCAGATGAGAGAAGGCAGAGCTGTTTGATTGATTTCAATTTAGTCTGTTGCATAGATTTGTTGTTAACATTGAGAACTTAAGTATGGATGAACTAGGAAGTTTACAACTGACGCCTAACAGCTGCAGTGAAACACAGCTCAGGTCCCTCCCGAACAAACTGGGTAAAGCCTCTATGATGAAGGAAAAGCAACCTTTATAGAACATTGATACGTGCTAAGTAATGTCTCAGACAAGATCCCATTTAAAGATTTATGAACAAGGATAGTGGAAATGCCCTTGTGGCCTAAAATAATACGTTGCTCTTCAGTTCAAGTAAATGACAAAAATATGGGAGGAATCAGCTAAATAAAAAAGAGCAGGAAAAAAAGCAAAGATTTTTTAAAAAATCATAATCTTTTTCGACCAGTGGATGTAAAGAATTCTTTTTCAACTGCGCGGTTTACAACTAATCAAAACTCAGGAAATAACTCAGGAAACAAACTCAGCTGTGTAAAGCAAGCGCGTCCCCTAACATCAGAAAAACACGTGGCGGGGGTGGGAGCGCAGTAGCGCCGCAGCGGAACTCGCAGTCCCGCCAGCCCTTTCGGCAGCCCGACCGGGCCTCGGAGGGCGATTCGGCGCGCGGGATGCTGGGAGCTGTGGTTTTCGATTTGTGCCTCCCCACGGGCTTGCGACGTTTAGTGAGTATTGCGCCTGCGCGCGCGCCGGCGGTGATCCTAGGGCTGTGGCGGCTCGTGCCGGGTGATGCTAGGCGGCTCTCTGGGCTCCAGGCTGTTGCGGGGTGTGGGTGGGAGTCGCGGGCAGGTCGGGGCACGAGGTGTGCGCGAAGGTGGTCTAGTCATGGCGGCAGGGGAGAGCATGGCTCAGCGGATGGTCTGGGTGGACCTGGAGGTGAGTGGGTGAGGTCGGTGCGGGGTGAGGGGAGGCAAGTGAGGTCTCGCGTGAGGGACCGAGTGGCCGAGCCTGTCCAGGGAGAGCGGCGGGTGTCAAGCTCTCAGGCTGGGCAGGTGAGCGCGGCGTGGCTGCGGGCGGCGCTGGGCCACTATGGAGGCCGGAGTTCCCGGTGTTGGAGTCTGTAGTGGATGCTGGGGCTTGTTTTCAGACGGGAGGAGTCATCCATATGTTTATCTCTCTTCCCATCCTCCTCCTCCCAAATGTAGACTTATTTTAACGCTCCGGTGTGTCAGGTTCTGGGTCGCGGGTGGGGGTGGGGGCAGAGGCTCTTCTCCCTTCCCCCTCAAAATCTAAAAGGACCATACTTCAAGCCAGACGGGACTCCGGAGATGACTCAGCCTCCTTAACCTAGGGAAGTGGAGCCCTAAGAGAAGATTCAACTCTTTCAGTGTCACTGCTAGTGAGAGTTTGAGTTTGGGACCAGAACCCAATTCTGATCCCTTCACTTTTAACACACTCATGCCAAGACCTTTTCCTTTTCTCTACTCTCATTTTTTTAATCTTCTATGAGATGAAGATAATAGTTATTCTCTGTTTTGATTGTGATGAAAGTAGAGTGATGTTAATGGAAGAAGTTTGTAACCTGATAAATATAGTGATGTTATCCATCTCATCTTAATTGTTGTCTCAATTTTACTGACTTTGCATCGGTGCCAGATAGGATTAGTATTAGTGCAAGCCATTGGTAAATGTTTGTTGAATAAATGAAGATTCATGTTTGTATCTTGAGTACTTGTTCAAGAAACATTATTATCATTTCTGTTCTGGTTTTGGAATATAAATTGAATATGCTTCAGAGAATTCTTGTTGAATAATCTTGCACACAAGAGGCCAAAAAGAGGTTTTTTGTGTGTTATATATTTATTTTTTATTGCAGATGACAGGATTGGACATTGAGAAGGACCAGATTATTGAGATGGCCTGTCTGATCACTGACTCTGATCTTAACATTTTGGCTGAAGTAGGTGATGCCGTGTAATACAATCCTACTGTTTGGAGGGCACTTGGAATCTAAAAATGATTTTTTGAGTCTCATTATTTAAAAAAATAATTGAGGTCCATATAGATGAAGGTCCAAAGTAATATTTGAGGTCAGGGTGAGATTGGTACTAGAATCATAGCTACACGTCTCACACCCTGGTTAATTTTTCAGTTGACCATAGCAAAAATGTACACTTAGTGAGAGTTTACTGTGTGCCTGACACAGTTGTATTTTACATGTATTCAATCGGTCTTCACGATAACTGTAAGGTAGGTGCAATTGATGTTTATTTTTATAGACACTTGGGGCACAATGATAATGCTTTGTGCTTGGCCACCTGGCTAGTTTTTAGGGAAGTCATTTTAGTCTAACCTAAGTTGTCCTAGTAAAGTGCCCCTAACCAGTAGTGATAATAATTATCCCATCAGGTTTGATGACTCACACCAAGGTTTATATCTTTATGTCATATCTTTGATTTTAACTTGATTTCATATACAGCCATCTTGTATCCATAGGAGATTTGTTCCAGGACTCCTCCAAGGAGAACCGAATATGCAGGTGCTCAGGTTCTTATATTAAAACAATGCAAGTGTTTACCTATAATCTTTGTATATCCTCTCATACACTTTATTTATTTTTCCTCTCATACACTTTAAATTGTCTCTAGATCATATATGATACCTGATACAATGTGAATTTTATGTAAGCAGTTGTTATGCTATGTTGCTTAGAGTAGTGACAAAAAAATATCTGTACAAATGTGTTTTTCCCAGATATTTTCAGTCCAAGGTTGCTTAAATCTGTGAATGCCGAACCTGTGCTTAAGGAGAGCTGACTGCCTATTCACCTAGGACATGTGTTTCTTCTATATTAAGATAACCGAATTTCTATTGATGCATTTCCAGAAACGTTCTCTTGTTGAAAATGCATGTAAAAGTTTTTACATGCTACTTTCAGCTGAAGCATTAAGCAAAACAAACAAACACATTGCACTTTGGCCACTCATGAAACATTTTTTAAGCACCTGATACCACCATCTCATTGGTAGGAGATAAATCCCTGACACTGAATGACTGCTTTATATTGTCAGCGATATTTTGAGTCATTAAGAAAATACATGTAGAAGCAAAGTAGGAATGTTTATGCAGTAGAATCCTGATAAAATAAGTTCCCAGATGGTAGTATTGATGGATTACTGGCAATGGATAGATTTCATAAATCTATAGTTGATTTTTTTTCCCTTAAGTAGGCAAAAGAAATGAGAAGGCATTTATAGATGAATGGCTGCATTTGTGGAGGACATGGCTTTAGGATCATGAGACCATTTCTCATAACAACTTTTCTTTTAAGCTTTATAAAAATAAGGCCCTGAGATTTTGTTCTGGTTGCTTGTTGCTTTTTTGTGACTTGGAAAAATGTGAAGAGAAGTGTCTTTATTTTACCAGCCCTACTTACCCTTGGCCAAAGAAATGTTTTTCCTTAGACTGTTGATATAATGTGAAATACTGACGGTTTAATGGACCAGCAGGTTGATAAGTGCCCTGGAGAAGATTTGGGTATGTATTCACACAGCTGCAGATTAGTGCAGCATTTTTAAATAGGCTAAGTCAGATGAGGATAAAGTTATTAAAAAAACCAAACACTTCAGAGCTGTCAGTTGTATGGAATATAAGTTTTACTCTTATTTATTGGTTTGAGGAAAATGTTTTATGTAGTAGAAGCATAAGCAGATCTGAAAATTTTTTTTTGAATAATTTATCAAACTACCAGATATTGCAGAATAGGTGAGTAGATTTATGTAGAATGTAGTTTGCTCTCTGCCAACATTATTAGGATTTTTTTTTAACAATATGACTTTTTTGTTGTGTTTTGTAAATATCAGAGCAAACTTTTTGTTTCTTTGTGGAGATTGCCAATACCAGTTTTCTTGTTTGACTAAATCTCCTGTTTAGTTGTAGGACCTAAATCATGTTTTAGACTGATTCTAGCCATTTCTTCCAGTGATTACAAACTGTTTTTGTCATCTTGGTAATAATAATACTTGTGATATATAGAATAATTTTCTTGAAAAGAGGTCAGAGAAATTTGATATGTGCAATTTCTTTTATCCTGTTAACATCCTGATTAAGGAAGGAGGATAGTTTTTTTTTGTTGTTGTTTGTTTGTTTGTTTTTGGTACCGGGGATTGAACTTGGGTCTTTGCGCTTGCAAGGCAGGCCACTGAACCGCTGAGCTAAATCCCCGGCCCAGGAGGATAGTTTTTTAATTGTTACTACTTTCTTCCAGAAGGACAAACTTGCTTTAATATGCTAGTTAGGCTCTGTTACTGCTGGATTCTGTCCAAAAGACTCACAGTTAAATGTTCTGTTAAATGGAGTTGAGAATTTGAGGTTCATTTTTTTCCCAGAACTTCTTTAGTATGTTTTTTGTTTTTAAAATACAAAATGAAGGGCCGGGGATTTAGCTCAGCAGTTCGGTGGCCTGCCTTGCAAGCACAAGGACCCTAGTTCAATCCCTGCTACAAAAAAAAAAGAAAACAAAGCAAAACAAAATGACTTTCAAGTTAGAGTAACTTTATCTAAAGTATGTGAATAGTAATTTATTGGTATTTTATCCTATTCTCAAGCCCTGTTTTATTTCCCAAAGTTAATGTATTTTCTTAATATTTTTATGCATATATATATGTATATTTTGAAAAACAAGTGTAAATAAAATATATGCTAATACTGTTATATAATTTGCTTTTTTCACTTGGCAATACCGATACTTTTCAAAATGAACCCAATCAGGGGCTGGCAAATATTTCTGGAAAAGATAGTAAGTGTTTTAGGCTTTGTTCATTTTTTTTCATAATGTAAAAATGTAAAACTCAGGCTCAGTTGTAGATTGTTTGTCTAACACCTATGAGACCCTAAGTGCAATCCTGAGCAACATACATATCCATACACATACATGAATAAATAAATGTAAAAGTCATTCTTAGCTTTCTGACCATTAAAAACAAATAAACAAAAAGCTTGGGACTATAGTTTGCTGAATTTTGGTAGATATTTGTGTCTTCCATTAATAGGCATTTTGTTTTTCAATAGTGTGTGTGTGTGTGTGTGTGTGTGTGTATGTGTATGTGTGTTTTGCCATTATAAACAGTGCTGGAATGAATGAGTACCACTTTGAGAGTTCAAAAAGTGTCCTTATTTTTTATTTTCTTGGATAGGTATGTTTAGTCCTTAAATCAGTTTATAAGCTTTACTTCTGAGAGCAAGGTTATTCTTGTTGTTTTATTATGACTAATGGCTTTTCCCACCCACAGGGTCCTAACCTGATTATAAAACAGCCAGATGAATTGCTGGACAGCATGTCAGATTGGTGTAAGGAGCATCATGGGAAGGTAACATTACCAAATAACAAGATTGCTGCTTTGGGGATCAGTAACAAGCTTGTTGCACCCACATCTGAATCCTATACCATTGTTGGATGGTATTGAAAAAGGGTTAGAGGAAGATTGCTTGGCAAGCCTGGGAAACTGCTTGCTTGTTTACTTTGCATCTTTGGGACCTCTCGAGATCATCTTCTCCTGAATGTCCTCTTTTTTCTCTCCTACATTCAGTCTGTCGCGAACGCATTGTGGATTGTCAAGTATTACTCAAGTCAGTCTTTTGGATAAGGTTAGACATCAACTCTTAGAGAAGGGGGAATACTGCTCTTCTGTTAATAGTTGTTTCTTCCCAGAGGTTATATATTTGGACTTTATATACATCGTTGACTGTGTGGAAATGCTATTAACAATGAGGAATATAACTCACTTGGCTTGGATTCTTTTAAGAAAAAAGTTTTTGTAAAGATGGCAGTTTCAGTTGGAACTTGAGCTCTAAAACTGTTCTATCTGTGGTTATATTTGCCCATTTTAGAAGTGAAATTTCATTTCTGGATACCTTTAAAAACTGACTTCATGTGTTTCTGGTGGGGGCTGGGAATTCTCTCTTGCAGTCTGGTCTTACCAAGGCAGTGAAGGAGAGTACAATTACATTGCAGCAGGCAGAGTATGAATTTCTGTCCTTTGTACGACAGCAGACTCCTCCGGGGCTCTGTCCACTTGCAGGTAAAATCCAATCCTATGTATATCTTGTAGATAGTCTTCCATTGTAGTGGCTCAAGAGACTGAAGTTCCAGAAAGACCAGCTAAGATCATCCATGTCTTCCACTTAATCCTGATTTGGGTTATACATCTTACTTTTGTGTTTAAGTTTACTTGTATAGTTTACAAAGTGATTGGGAAAATGCCTGCATCTGACATGGAATCTGGGCAGCATGGATTCAGTAAAAATTTACCCCCATCTTTATTATGGAAAAATTTCAAATGCATGGAAAGGTTGGGTTTAGTAATTATTATCCTTGTGCCATTTTTATTTTACTTTTTTTGAACATTTGAAAGTAAATTTGCAGTCATCATGACACTTCATTACTAAAAACTTAAGTATCTCTTAAAGAATATGGATATTTTCTTATGTAAAAGTATCATTACTGCACTAAAAATAGTTAAAATCATTTAATGATATGTGTTATCTAGCTCATATTCAAATTTACCCAAAATGTCTAATTGTTTTTGAACCAGTATTCAGTCAAAGGTCATGCATTTCATTTGGTTATTATGTCTCATTAGTCTGTTAATCTAAAATTGTGCCCCTATCCCCCTCCCCTTTTTTTAAACTCCTGTGACATATTTTTAAAGAGACAAGGTCAGTTCTATCAGGAGTTTCCTTATTTTTTTGGTATTGGGGATCAAACTTAGGTTGTTGCACTTGTGAGGCAGGCTGTGGAATCACTGAGCCAAATCCCCAGCCTCTATCAGGATTTTTAAAGGATTACATTGTGAGAGGGAAAAGAATGTTCTGTGGAGGTGTATTTGTATTTGATATGTAAAATAATGTAGTAACTCTTTCCTTAAATATTCATAAAGAAAAGTTTGGCATTACATATGAGAACATATATTGTATAAATCTTTGCCACAGCCAGTGTGGCTGATATCTATTTAAAAGTTCTTATTTAAAATTTAGTGTTTTTGATTACTGTATGGAAATATGAATATGGATATGATTTGTTTAAAAATTTGGATTGCAAATAAAGTTTTATCTTCTTATGATTCAGTTAAATTTTAAGTGTTAGTGGTGTGAATTTCTTGACACTGGGAGAAAGTTTGCACATCTGTCGTGATGTTAAAAAATAACAAATAGATTTGTGCATTATTTTAAGCATATAGAATGATGGAATTATCTTTTAGTCCATGAGAGCCATTTACAAATTTATTATGTGCTATACTGACTAGAACCTGGGAAATCTGCATTTGGAAACGGGTCAGACGCACTCAAACCTGATTTAGAAATTTAGAGATGCTTATAGAAATTGTTTGGATTAAATTATTCTTATTTCAAATACAATTTATGACTTTTTATATCCTGTTGTATGCCACTAGAAATGCAGAGATGCAGTATGCTTCGTGTCTTTCTAGGAAATTCAGTTCATGCAGATAAGAAGTTTCTTGACAAATACATGCCCCAGTTCATGAAACATCTTCATTATAGAATAATTGATGTGAGCACTGTTAAAGAACTGTGCAGGTAAGGGTTCTATTTAGGATCCATTAACTTGCCTATTTAGCATGTTTTAATTGAAAATTTGTGGAAAATAATTGAATAGAGCTGTAGAATTGAGGGTACTAACTGGGCATGTATCTTCCCTATTCTTGTATAAGATGATAGTTTTTCCTCACTAGTGAAATTTGGGAGAAACAACAAAAACCTTCTATATAAATTTCATTAATTCAGAAAATGTATAGAGCACTCTTTTTGTGCCATGCGTTGGCTTATTTTCTGGGAACATATAGAGGAAAAGCTCTTAAGCAGCTGAGAGTCTGGTGGGTTGACAGAGGTATAAAAAACTAAAAATACACTCTGAAGACTTCCGTAATGGGAATGTTCGTATGAAATATGAGGGAGCTAGGGAAGGAATATCTCACTGTGCTGGAGCCAGAGGGATGGGAAGTCAGAAAGCTTTACATAGGAAATAGCTTCTCAGTTTAAAGAAGGAAAGTTTTCCAGTCATTGAAGTAAGGAGACTACATTCCTGAGAGTGGGCAGAGGAATGAGAATATGTAGGAACAGGAAGCCAAGACAAAACATGTGCAAGAAATTACAGATGGTTTCATAATGCTGGAGTGCAAAGTGGGAGGGAGGTTGGCAAATGTAGGAAGCAAGGCTAAATTATGAAGGGCTCGCACATGCACACAGTGCCAATGAGGTTAAGTTTTATTTCCTTTGAGAAAGTTTAGAAGAATGGGTGATACAATTAGATCATTCAGCTTATAAAGTGGTAAGAAAAGGGGTAGGGAAATAAGACTGGATCACCTTGGAGGAAGAAAAATGAACTAGCGAAGTGGGTACTTATGAGGGGACTGGACATAAAATATTGGAGAGGATCAGTTAGCATAACACCCAATGCTCAATTGAGGAAAAGAGGTACAAAGTGATTCTGGCATTTGGAGTTTGGGTAGCATAGGCAGAGTTGGAAGAGAAGAGTAGATTTGGTGTATAGGGAGGGGAGCTGTGTAGATGTCCAGCAGGCAGCTGGACATTCAGGACAGAAACTCATGAGGATTGAGCTGGAGCTAGATTTTTAGAAATCCTGTACATCAATGAGTTTGCTGAAAGAAAAGAATACATTAAAGAGAGGAAAGGTGGAAGATAGAATGGCAGGCAGAGGCAACTTGAGCGCCAGAACCCAAATGCCTTTTTCATTGTTAATAAATTACTTGAAGGAGGTAATTATTATTTGAGACACTTTCCTTTGAGAGTTCCATTTCTACTGTGTGTAGACGCTGGTATCCAGAGGAGTATGAATTTGCACCAAAGAAGGCTGCTTCTCACAGGTAAGAACGGGTCCTCCGAAGTGCTTGCTAAACACACAATTCACAAATTAATCTCTCTTCTCCACTTTTCTTTCTTAGGGGAAAGGTAAAGATCAATAGGCAGAAAGATAATTTTCTTTTATTAAGATTATGAGGAATTCTGGTCAGGATTAAGGTATTCCATTCTGAAGAGGGTTGTGTAGTTCTTTTTTTTTGGTCATGTAGTCCTTACAGTTTTCAGAACTTTCACATTAACTTGGTTCATATGTGATGACATAATCTGTAATCTTTCTAGGGAGGAGCAGCATTTTCTTTCTGCAGAGATTTTAGACTTGTAGCCACTTGAAATTAGAACATTTTGTGTACACTTGTATAATACAGATATCTTGCTTTGTCAGTTTAGTTTTTCAAGTTGTTTATTTAGTCTTAGGCATAAGAACACAATGAAGTTAGAGATCTTGTGCATCAAGTGTCCTCCACTATTTAGCTTTTCTTTTGGAGTTTTTTTAGAAATTTAAAACCTGATGGCAGATTTTGCAGTTGATGTCTAAAGATAGTCTTATTTCATTTTTACTGGGCCTATACTCTATGCAGTGTACCATTTGAGATAGACCAGTCCCTAGACTCATGCAGTCTGAATTTTTTTTTTTTTTTTTGATGCACAACTGGGCATTGAATTGAGAGCTTTGTGCTTGCTGGGCACTTAGTTCACCACTGAACTTTTATATCCCAACCTGTTTTTTTTCTTTGAGATAGGATCTTGCTGAATTGTCAGGCAAGTCTTGAACCTACAATCCTCTTGCCTTTGCATCCTGACTGCCTAGCTTCTTGTGTGTTTTTATTGGGTATGGCTAGGCTAGAGCATAGCATGATAATTCAGTTCTAGAATACCTTGGGGTTTGGTATGTCTTAGATTTCAGAATTTTTCAGATTTTAGAAAGGTAGTAGTATGCTTGGATTGTTTATAATTATGTAATGCCCCTTAAAAGTTTTTGAAGAAGCCCTTTGTTGTAAAATTGATATTTATCAATGTAAAATTTAACATTGATGTTAGTGAGACATGGATGTTCACACAAAATGGTATAACTAATCACTATAGTCTCATGTCAGGATTGGTTGAGTTTTGCTGCACTGTGGATTATAAAAGTACTTTGTGCTTTTACATCTGTTTTGAACTTCAGTATTATGACAAGAAATTGTATACCTTAGCTAGAGGCTGTATTTTTGACAACTTAAGCTCTCTACTATATACCCAGGACCTTAAAAGAAAGCAGATGTTACCTTAGCCACAGAAATAATTGCTATAAAACTCTTGCACTAAAGTTTTTGATTTGCTGTAAGAGGCTGTTGGCTCATCATTCAGAGCTTATTTACTTGCGTACTGTTCCAGTAATCTTAGCTGATTTCTCTGATTACAACAGATGAGAAATAGCATGTTTGAAGAGAAGAAAGGCTGTTAGATAGAGGCAGGCTGCCATGCGTTATAGCACAAGCATCAGGAGAGAAGAGGTAGACACATTTTTTTTTTGTTACCGGGGACTGAACTCGGGACCTTGTGCTTTCAAGGCAGGTGCAGTGCCACTGAGCTAAATCCCCAGTAGATACTCTTTTATGGTTAAGTACTGCCTGAGCTGATTGATGTTTATTAATATGAATGAGTCCTGAGTTACCTCACAGATATCAGTGTATTTTGTTCAGGGATGTTAAGTATTGCACAGTGTTTGTCAAAATATATTTCATGAGCTGTTAAGTACTTCACAGATGTAGTTGATTGTTTTAGAAAAGCTGAACACTAGCTTATTAAGAATTCTTAGTGCACATTAGTTTATTAAATGCTTTGCAGAAAACTTTAGAAATATTTAGTTTTCCCTAAACTTACTTGACTTTGGAATTCTTTCCCTATACTAGGACACACATTACCATCTTATTAAACAGTTTAGGTAGTTTTAACCTATATTTTACAATTTTTGTTAATCATCAGAAGTTTTCTAAAAAAGAACTTGCCTCTGTTTACTGAAATTTCTTGGTGATGCCCAGAAGTGGCATTTATAGTAACTTGTTGTTCTTAAGTTACTTAAAAAGTTTATAAGATGATTCCATCTCCTCTATTTTTGGACATTTTATTCAGTGTGGTATGTTTGCTTATAGGGCACTTGATGACATTAGTGAAAGCATCAAAGAACTTCAGTTTTACCGAAATAACATCTTCAAGAAAAAAACAGATGAAAAAAAGAGAAAAATTATAGAAAATGGGGAAAATGAGAAGACTGTGAGTTGATGCCAGTTCTCATGCTGCCACAACATAGTTCTCTGGAAGCAACTTCTAGTGGTTTTTGTTTTTTGTTTTGTTTTGTTTTGTTTTATTTTTTTTCCTTTTTCATGCTGATTGCTTGGCAGAGCTTTTCCTTTTAGTTAACTTGCATTTCCAGATTACTCAAGCACACAACACTATATACTGTTTCCATTATGACACTGAAGATCCTTTGTAAGTACCAGGTAACGCCCATCCCTTGGTACATAACTTAAATTTGCTTTTAGACCATTTCTTTTGTTTAATAATAAATGAATAAACAAATAAAACTAGTTCTATTGAAATGCAAACCTTTTTTGTACCATCTATTCTTTAGTAGTTGAATCATTGGGAAAATGGATTTTTCTTGTGTTTTGGCTAATGTTTAAATTCTTAAAATGCACTTGGACTAAGTTTCTTGTGTCAAACAGGAAGTGAATTTATTTTGCTTTATAAGTCAAGAATAGACTGATCTAGGTTCAAAGAAGCAGATTTGGACTGTTATCAAACTCACAGCTCTGGACTAGGCTACTTTTCAAGAAATTCAAGTCAGCCATCCATCTGGCATTCTGTAAGTAGTAACTAAAGTTTATTGATAGATAGTGTGTATAAGGCAGTCACTCTGCTAGGCTTATAGAATGCCAATAGTTTGCCGTTATATGTCTAATGGTCAGTAAATAATCAAGAAGAGATTTCATTTTGAATATATTAAATCTAAGTTTATGTAGTCTGTAGTACTAAGGTGGGTGCCTTAGAGGTCAACAGAGTCATCTATAGAACAGATCTCATTCTGACAAGTACTCCTTTAAGATAAAAAAATCAGAACTTAGAAGGGCCGTGATATGACTTCCCTCTTTTTGAGAACTACTGGACTTGAAGATATATGTGAAAATCTCTCTTTTTTTTTTTTGGTACCGGGGATTGAACTCAGGACCTTACACTTGCGAAGCAGGCAGTGGAACCCCTGAGCTAAATCCCCGGCCCCTTATGTGGTAATCTCAAATTATGTCCCTATTGAGTAATAGTCTTTATATGAACATAGTAATATGGTCCTAAGGTATTCTGGAGAGTAATCTTACAGTATTTTCATCTGAGAAGCACTTTTAGCTTGTCTTAAGTTGTGTTAGATATGCAACAACTCAGTATAGCAAAGTTTTAGTGTGACTTTTTTCAAATGAGCAAATAGAGACTCAGATTCATGTCTAATAAGCATAAATAGATGAAATTTTCCCCCTGAATTCATAGTGGATGAAGGATACGATATAGTAAAACAGGATTTAGTTCTTTGCTAGAAGTACATTTTAAGGAATACCCTAGGTGTTCCATTTAGATGGAATTTATCAAAATATTGGGATATACTGATGGTTTTTTGTGTTTTTTTTTTTTTTTTTTTTTTTTTTTTTTTGACTAGTGTTTTTCTTTCTGGAACAGCATGTACCAACATCAGTGGTTTGGTAGTAATTAAGAACAGGACTTTTGAGTCAATCCCTGGATTCAAATCTAAGCCCCTGGTGTACCAAGTTACTTTAACAAGTTTACTTCTCTGACTCTCAGTTTCTATATCTATAAAATGAGGTTAATAATGGTTCCTGATTCAAAGAATTAAATTGAATGCTACTCTTACGTTTCTGAGCACAGTACTAGGTACACAGTGAGGCCTAACTTGTGTTGATTGAGGATTTGTCTTAGTGCAGGATCTGAGGAGAAAGGTAGTATGGTTAATTGTGATGGTTAGGGCATTATTTTAAACTTTTGTTTACTTAATGCCTGTGACTGACTACATCATGCTAAGGAATATTGAAACCTTCACTAACATGACCTTGATTTGGCTTAGTGTTTCCAGCTAAAATTTGGCAAGTTAGTGTTTGCTCTTACTTTAGCCCTTAGGTGTGCTACAAATTCTAATAGAAGAGTAGATTTGAAAACACTGGGCTTAAGCAAAAGGTTCCTAGGAACCATATATTGCTATTATTGCCCCGTGATTCCTCTACAAAAATGTGGGGTTGATTCATCAGTTCACCACTTTTACTTATGCCATTACATTTAAAAAACTTTATCTCTTGGTGTTAATTTTAAATCTTTGCTCCATGAATGGCCACTTTTCTGATTTAATCGTTGGGTCTTTATTTGTATTATGTAGCAAAATTCCGTCGTCCCAAAGGAAGACTGGCAGCCTGTTAGATGAGCAAATCTAGTCTAGTGCAGATATGTGTAAAGACAGGGTGGCTTGTTGATTAGTTCATTATTTACTAATTTGCTTAAAATAAGAAATTTGTATTTGTAGTGCTAATAGGATTTCACAGGGGATTCTTGAAACTAGGAAGTAATTTTTATGAAATGATCTGCAGTGCAAATTGATTTAAACATAGCTGCAGCTTGAAAAATGCTCAGGGTCTTTACTTAGCAGAGCTTGCTATTCTAGTGTTCTTGGGGGCATCTCATTGATGATGGTTCTGTCTGAACAGTGATTATCCTACAAGCTATGTTCTTATGATCATCCAGGTGTATTCCCTTCATATTTAACTCATGCGGCGAATGAGCCAGTACTATGATGATGATCTCCAGTCTGTATTTTCTCAATACTTTAGCCATTGCACTGAATGTAGGAAGAGACCCTCTTTTTCTCGTAGTTTAGCCACTGAGTTAAGGATAACCCCCGAGATGCCCATTTTGCTCAAAAACAATATTTTTCCTTGTTTTAAAAAAAAACAAACAGCTGAAAAATTCATAGAGAAATTCGTTTTTGGCAGAGCTAGTTAAGTTATAATGTTGAAGTGTAATTTTGTCACATTGCTTGCCAGTGATAGGTAATCCAGGTCCCAGGTTTACTCAGATGCCCTAACATTTTGAAAAATTTAGCAAGCAGCAGGGACAGTGGAAAATTGGTTGTTACTAGGATAAGCCATATGTAGCAGATTGATGAGGGCAAAAGCTATTATGTCCCATATCATTGATGTGGGCAAAAGTATTTATCTGTTGATGATGGCAAAAGCAGTTATAATATATAGCCATTGGTATACACAGAATGTCTGTTGTGAAAATTAATTGCATTATGGTTATTTGAACAAAGCCTTTAATTTTATGTGGCTCATTATAAAACCATAGATAGTGGTAATAATATACATGAAGAAGTCTGCTCTAGTTGAGCATTTTCTACTGAGTAAAGGAATGTGGTAGCTTCAGAATCCTTGTAAGGTGTTCTAAGTCTTCATTCCAGTAGAAAGCAAGTAGTTGCTTTCACAACTGACATATTAGGCTGAATGCAAATACCTTGAGACTTACTCTTTAGAATGATTTGATGAGTTTAGTTTTGCACCTGTGTTGTATCTCCCAGGGAATATGCCCTAGAAAATGACAAGGTTTAGGAATGTGGAACAAAATAATGTTCTTGTGTAAATGAAAGCCTGCAGAGTTCTTAGGGATCCAAGATAAGTGATTTGGACTGCACAACAGTGTGAATATATTAATACCACTGAACTGCACACTTAATGACAAGGATGATAAATTTTATGTGTGTTTATCACACACATAAAGCATACATCATCTGCCATGATCTGTTTTCAGAATGATCCTGTCCTTTTTTTTTTTTTTCCTGGTACTGTGAATTGAATGTAGAAGCTTGCACTTGCCAGGCAGGTATGGTGCCACTGAACTACATCCCAGGCCCTTAGAATGATCCTGTTATATGGCCAATATGTAATGGGAATGACTTGAAATTGTTGGACACTCCAGACCATTGCTTGTGTCCATAAGAAGAGTTAACTTTTTTTAGTTTCACCATTTGGAATAGCATGAAGCAGACAACTTAGGGAGATACTTTCTTTTGTGTTAGAATCAAAGTGGAATAAAAAATTACTATTTGTGTTTATAGATAAAGGAAATTTAATGAATATCTTTGGGAGTGTCCAACCTCATCTCTGAATTTAACTACCTGTGATGGAGAAAATAAGATGCTTCTTAATTCTAGTTAAATGCCCTGCTTGAATAATCTAGGTTAATAAACCTGCTGGCTGGATTAGAACCCAGCTCTGTTTTGTTTTTGTGGAACAACTTTTCTGTTTTGAATTTCATTTCACATTTCTGTACACAATTCATAATGAACAATAGGATTGTTGAATTAGAAACTCTTATTATTTTATCCTTTCATTCATCTTGGTTATACTCTTTGTTCAAGTTACTCATTTTTCCTACAATCTCTTATCTTTACCATCCCAGGGGATCTGAAATATCTTGTTATATCATTCTACCTTATTCTGTAATTAAAATCTGTGAAATAGACATTTTAATATTCATAATCAACAATTGTCAAAAACTTTTCCAAATTGAAAAGTAGTACAGCTAAGTCCTAGTCCTTTCTAAAGTGAATTAGGAGCAAAGTTGCTACTATCACTGGTTGTGGGGAAATATACATGCAGTGAACAGATTATATGGTGAATGTTTAAATTTTAAAAGTTTGTATAGTAAAAGACACATTGCCATTAATCCCCTGCAACATATTTCTCCTTGCTTTGGACACACGTATCCATCGATCTTGCCATTTTCTGAAGCAATTTTGGAGTTCTCTTTCTTGAGTATCTTTACAAGGTGTGATCCAAACTCTGGTGAATTTTGCTGCTGACTGCCATCTAGTGGAAAGGCAGGCTTGTAAAAACATTATGGTATGTTCTCATTCATTTTATTCACTGCCTCTGGTACCAAGCCATTCTGACTTTTAAGTCAAAATGATTATCAACATAAATGTTTTGAATGTATTTAGGGCATCAAGGCAACAATGACAGTGCAACTAAAGACATTCATTTTCTCATCAGTATGGATAAATGATTTATCCTTTGTCTACTTCCTTGGTGGCACACTATCATACACCATACTTTTCGTATACAGATGAGTATGGGGCCGGAGATTTAACTCAGTGGTGCTGCCGCTTGCCTCACAAGCGCACGGTTCTGAGTTTGACCCCTGGTGCTGGAAAAAAAAAATTCCGAAGAGTACCATATACAGAAGAGCATTTTTGGGGGCTTTTTTCTATATTCCATTGGTCTTTGGTCCTATGCTGTTGTTTTTCTTAATTTTTTGGTATTATATCTTAATCTTTTTGGCCTTTTTTCAAACTAACCTTTTAAAATACTTTATTTGCTAAGCCAAAAACCTGGGAGCAATCTAGATGTATATGGACAAGGGAATGGATAAGCAAAGCGTATTCTCAATGAATATTATATAGTTGTCAAAATGATTGCAGTCGTGCAGAAATTCTGTTATATAAATCAGTGAAATTAACTTCAAGACAGTCTAATTGTTTCTCAAAGTTAAAGAAAAATTTATTCAGGAATTTATATGTGTATCCATTCCAATGTAAAGAGCACTACAGATAAGAATGATTAAAATAGGAAATATTTTGAGTAAGGGGTGGAATGGAAGAGAAACACAGGTACACAAAATGTCACTTTTTAAGTTTCTATGTTGATTTTACAGTGTTTATTATTTTTTGAAAAAATAACTTTTCAAGTTTCAGGGAGTTATTAACCTATATAATAATCTCCAATAAATCAACATGATTTTATGCATTTTGAGATGGCTTGGGCCGCGAGTTGTAGTGCACACCTTTAATCCCAGTACTTGAGAGGCTGAGGCAGGCAAATCACCACAAGTTTGAGGCCTGCCTTGTCTACATAGTTCAAGGCCAGCCTGTGTCTCAAAAAAACAAAAACAAAAAACGATGGCTTACATGAACCAGTGACCAGAGTGCTGTGAAGGTAGGATTGAGGTCAACCAGCATTAAAATATCAAGTAATATAGCATATTAACATACAAAATGAGTAAAACTTATCTGATCATCTTAGAGACAGAAAATCATTTGCCAGACGCCTACATTCATGATGGGAAGGGAGGGGAATGAGAAAATGTAAGAATCAATATATATCACGTACTGGTCTGGGGATTTAGCTCAGTGGTTCCAGCGCCTGCCTCAAGCACAAAGGCCTGAGTTCGATCCCTAGTACAAAAAAAAATAAAAGATCATGTACAAATTCTTAGGAATACAGTGGAATTTCCTTATCCTGGTGAAAGGCATCTACAGACGGTACTGCTTTAACTGCCAGACATCATTTTGTTTTTTCTGTAGGTCTGAGATTCTGTTTATTTGTTGTTGTTGTTTGTTTTTTTCTATAATGTGATTTAATGAAGAAATGTGGAAATTGATGCCCTTTCACTTTCTCTGCTTTCTGCCATTCTGAAGTATGAAGTGTCAGGCCTCCTCCCATAGGCTCCCTCAACTTCTTTTTTTCCTTCTATTTTCACTTTTTTCCTTGTCCCTTCCTTTCTTTCCCCTCACCCTCCCTTGTTCCTTTTCTCATTTGAACATTTTCTTCCTATTTTCCAATATCTGTTATACATTTTAGTCTTTATTTACACTTTTGGTTTCTCACACCAGAGAAACAATGTGGTATTTAAACGTGTTTCTGATTTGTTTTATTTAAGAGCATAGCTTCAACATGCCTCCATTTAGCTACAAATTTCTCAAGTGTATCCTTTATGGCAGAGTAGTACTTACTCTATTATAGAAAAAAACCCACATCATTTTTATCCATTTGTTGGTTAATGGGCATTTGTGCTATTTCCAAAATTTTTCTATTACAAATTGTGCCGCTATAAATGTGGGCTTGCATATGTAGCTGTGGTATGATGATTTTAATTCTTGGAACGATAGCAAGAAGAGGAATAGCTGGGTCAGATGGAACCTCTAGTTTTAGTTTTTTAAGGAATCCCCACACTGACTTCCACAGTGATTGTACCAGTCTACACTTTCACGGGCAGAGGAGAAGGTCTCCTTTTTCCCCACAGCCTCTCCAGCATTTGTTATTGGTTGATTTTTTGATAACAGCCATTCTTTTTGGAGTGAGATGAAATCTAAGCATTGTTTTAATTTGCATCGAATGACCTGTGATGTGAAGTGTTTATTAATTTCAGATGCCCATTTTTGGATTGGGTCTTTAGATTTGGACAGTCTGATTTTTTTTTTTGAGTTCTTTATATATTCTAGATAGTAGTCCTTTGTCTGAGGAGTAGCTAGTAAAAACTTTTTCCCATATTGGTTGTCTCATTACTCTGTTGGTGGTTTCTCTTGCTGTGCAAAGGTGTTTAGTAAGATCCCAGTTGTTGATTCTTTGTGATAGTTCCTGTGTGATTGGGGTTTTGTTCATGAAGTCTGCCTACACTAATGTCTTTGAGAGTTCTACCTACCTATTCTGTCTTCCAGCACTTTGTTTTAATATTTAGATCTTTGATCCATTTTGATTTTAGTTTAATGCATGGTGAAAGCTTTGAGTCTAGTTTTAATGTTCAGCATGTGGAAAGCCAGTTTTTGCAGCACCATGTAGTAAAAAAAGTCTGTCTTCCAGTGAAGGTGTTTGGCTCCTTTGTTTCCAGACATCATTTTAAATAGGGTACAAAGCATTCTTACTGAGTCTGGGAACTGAGGAAGGATGCCCATTACCAATACTATTGATCATTATTCTGGAAGTAGTTAACATAAAAAGTCTACAAAGAGAAGTAATATGAGAGGCAAATAAACTCAAATTCCAGATGATTTGATTACATGGAAAACCCAAAAGAATGTACAAAATATTTTCTAGAAATAAGAATTTAATGAATTGCCTGTCAGTTAAAAAGCCGATGTACAAAAATCAGTTAATATACCTACAATAGTCTGAAAATAAACAATAGCATAGAAAAATAGAAAATACTTAGGATTGAATTTAGCAAACCTGTATGACACCCTAATGGAGAAAATGGTAAAACTGTGGAGGTGTTTGTGTAACACTGTAGTAAAAAGACAATTCAGAACAAAATTGGCTACAAAAATATGTATGATGATTCAATTTAAACAAAGCTAGGAGAACAGACTAAGTGTATTTTAAGAATGTATTCATGAGTAGAACAACGATCCAGAAAAGATACAAACTTCTAATGAGTGGTTTACCCCTGGAGGGCAAGGACAGGATGATGTGAAGAGGCTACACAAAGTTCCCAAGGGTTGGAAATATATTCTTCATTAAAAAATATGCTGTTTACTTAGGTGTTTACTCTGTTATTATTTTTTATACTTACGTTTCATTTCTGTATTAGCTTTTGCATTGCTGGAACAAAATACCTGACACCTACAACTTTAAGTAGGTCTGTTTTGGCTGACAGTTTCAGTGTGTTCAGTCCATGGTCAACTGGCAAATGGCCTAGTGGAAGGGCCTCATGAAGGAAAGCTGCTCACATAGCAACCTGAAGCAGAGAGTGAGAGAGGAGCTGAGGAAGAGATACACCCTCCAAAAACACATCTTTACCTTTTCCAGTTGGACCTCCACCTCCTGACAGAACATTTAGCAATAAAATGAATGGATTAATCCATTGATGAGTACAGTAATAACTTCTGGATCCTTGTGAAAATTTTTCTCAAGTGACTTGATGCACCACATATACTTTATTAAGACATTCAAGGGAAAACATCTACTTAGAGTGAAAGCATGACATTGATATTCATAAAACTCAGAACTTTAGATATTTAGCTTATTAATCTATCAACTGCTAGTATTTTTTAAAATTGTAACTTTTTTGAGAAGTCTCAATGTAGTTTAGGCCAGCCTTGAGCTCACTATATAGTCTGGCCTCGAACTAATGGTAATCCTCCTGCACTGTTCAGCCTCTTGAGAGCTAGGATTATAGGTATGTGCCACCATGCCTGGCTTTCAGCTGCTAGTATTTTTGTATTGTGATTTAAAGATTTTTTTTTTTTTTTTTGCACTGGGGATCAAACTTGGGACCCTGTGCTTGCAAGGCAGGCGGTGGAACCACTCAGCTAAAAATCCCTGGCCCTAGATTTTTTTTTTAAATAGGTCTCTAGCCTGGCATAGTGGCACATGCCTGTAATCCCAGCAGTCGAGAGGCTGAGGTAGGAGGATCGCTGTGAGTTTGAGACCAGCCTTGGCTACACTATATAGTGAGTTCCAGGTCAGTTTCAACTACATAGTGAGACCCTGTCTCAAAAAACCAAAACAAACAGAAAAACCAAACCAAAAAAAACAGGTCTCACTATGTATTCCAGGCTGGCCTTGAACTCAACTATGTGGGCCACGTTGGCCTCAAACTCATACTGTCTCAGCCTCCAGAGTGCTGGGATTACAGGTGTGCCACTACACCTGGCTCTATGTTTTAGTTCTTAACAGGAGTGTCTAAATATATTGTTTTTATACTAAAATATATGTTCCACATTTTGACAAGAAGTAAACCTTTAGGGGGAAAAAGTTTGTTTTTAAGGGCATCTACTGCTGAAAGTATGTAGAGAACTAGGAAATATATATGAGGAAATTATAAACCTCCACATTTCCCAGACTACTTAAGATCCCAAATTAGGAGAGTTTCTAATGTCTCTGGAAGTAGAGAACACCATTTATGCACCACAATACTACTGACTCATATAGGTGGAGCCATGTTGAAAGAAAGCTTTAGAAGTGGCCTGCAGTATTTCTTCTTGAAAAATTATTCAGAATCCCAGGAAATAAGAGGAAATTGTGGGACAACCCCCAAGTCTTCCCCTCTTTTAAAGGAATAAGAGCTAGAGGTGAGGATGGGCTGTGGGATTGAAAGTGTTCTGTGATAAATCCAGAGCATCTGAAGCAGTTAAGCTGCCAGCCCAGAGTAAGTGTGGCCAGAGTATTCTGTGGGTAGTGGGGTGGCCTACTGATAGTGTTGAATTTTTGCAAGTATGGTAGCTGTTGGCCTTAGAAATGAGAAAGGATCACATAATCATGACCACAGGGTGACTATTTTACACATACCTGTGTCTTTATTATTTTCTTGTCATCTTTTTAAATCCCATCCAGGGGATATTTGGACATGTCTGGAGACATTTTTGGTTGGCATGTCTAGGAAGGGAGCTGTCACTGGCATATAGCGGGTTAAAGACAAAGGATTCTGCCAAACTTTGTAAAAATTTATGGGACAGGTCCCACAACAGAGAAGTGCTATACCTAAAATACAGTGTCAAGGTTGTGAGACCTTGTTTTAAATATTTAACACATTTTAACTCATTTAATCTTCATAGCAACCCTATGAAAGTTGCTTATGTTTCATGAATTGCCCAATATCATGTATCTGATGGAAAGGTCAGGTCAAAGGGAAACTGGTGTATAAATGCAGACATTAAAGAGGAGCTATTAGCACTGGCACATAATTGAAGGTAAGATGATTTACAGAGAGAAAATTGTTTTTAATAGATACAATGAAAATATTTTAGTGAAAAAACTTTTTTTCCATTAAGTTTATTGGTACATTTAAAGCAAACAATACAGTTACATTCATCATTGGAATCTTATACCTTTACAGGTTCTCATTTTTACTTGGTTCTCATTTTTTCCCCATAACCCCTGCCTTCCCTTCACCCCTTCACCCTTCCCTATTTACAAAGACTTTGTTTCCATTTTTTCCTTTTCCCTTATTTCCTTTCCCCTCCCCTTCTCACTTTCCCTTTAGTGATAAAACTTTTGTTCTGGTATAAATATATAAAACAAAAAGGTTAGACATACAACTGCAACATAGTTTTTTTAAAAAGTTCTTCATGAAATAAAATTACAATAATCCCACTCATTTCAAGTGTAAATTTTCGCGAATTTTAATATGTTTGTGCCTATGAAATCATTGCCACAGTCAGCATAATGAATGTATCCGCCATTCCAGATATTTCCTTGCTCCTGTTTATAGTCCCTCTTCCCACCAAGTTCCCACCCTTTCTTCCTTTCCTTGTCAGTCACTGACCTACTTTCTACCACTATAAACTTTTGGAGTTTATGTTAATGGGACTGTACAATGTATCATTCACATGTCTTCCTTCAGCATATTTGTTTTGAGACTCATACATGTTGAGAGCACAAACGGTTCATTCCTTTACATTGCTAAGTAGCATTCCATTATATGGATATACCACAATTTATTTACTCATCCCCTTTTGATGAATATTTTGGTGTTTTCTAGTTTTTGATTATTACAAATGAAGGTGCTGTGTATATTTATGAACAAGTCTTTATATGGACATATACTTTTGTTTCTCTTGGGAAAATACCAAGGATTGGAATGGCTGGATAATATAGAAGGAATATGTTTAACATTTCAAGAAACTGTGAGGGTTATGGATACAGCTCAGTGGCAGAACACTTGCCTAACATTTCGGGTTTAATCTCCAGCACTACAAAATAACCGCTTGCCCCCCTCTGCCACTAAACATTTTTAAAGTTCCTGTTCCATTTCACATTCCCACTACGTATGTAAGAGTGTTCTAGTTTCTTCACATCCTTTCAAACCTTTAGTATGGGTACCTTTAGTATGGGTATTTTAGTAGGTGTGTAGTAACTCACTGTAAGTTTTAATATATATTTCTCTAGTGCAAATCACAAATGATGTTGAGTATCATGATATTCTTTGGTGTGAAATACATTTTCAGATCTTTCGTGCACTCAAAGGGCTGTGTATTACTCGGGGTACTCCTGAGAAAGAGAACCAACCAGTAGACTGTTTACTTGGGGAGGGGGAAGGGGAGATGGGAAGCTTATTTTAAAGTATTGGCTCCAGTGATGGTGGAGGCTGGCATGTTTGAAATTGGTTAGGTCAGAGAGGCCGGCTGGAGACCTGAGAAAAGTTGGTGCAGTCTCAAATAATATGGTATGGAGTCTGACTTCTACCTTGGGGAGCCTCATTTTTTTTAGGCTTTCAACTGGATAAAGCCCATTCATTTTACAGAATGTAATCAACCTTACTCAAAGTGTACTGATTGAAATGCTAATTACTTCTAAAATATACTTTCACACTGGTATTTGTATAGCACCTCAGGACCATCCCAGCATGGTGGTATGCACCTGTAATCCTAGCACTTAGGAGAGGCAGGAGGATTGTGATGAGTTCCAGGCCATCATGAATTATAAAGACCTTGTCTTAACAAAAACCTCCAAAAACCAAACCAAGCCTGAGGACCATAGCCTCAGAAAGTTGTTATGTAAAATTAACCATCATGGACTCTTACTGAGTTTTGAGAGTTTATTTTATATTCTGGATTTGTCATTGGCAAATATTTTCTCCTAGTGTGGCTTGTAATCTCATTCTGTTAATAGTGTGTTTTGGAAAATTATATCATTTTGAAGTATAATTTATCAGTAATTCCATGGATCGTATGTGTAGTGTTATATCTAAGAAATATTTGCCTAGCCAAAGCATAAAGACATTTCAGGGTGTTCTATTCCTTCCCCTCCCCTCCCCTCTCCTGCTTTCTTTTTCTTTCTTTCTTTTTTTTTTTGAGACAGGTTTATCTTATATTGCTCAGGTTGTTCATGAACTCCTGGGCTCAGGTGATTCCCCCTGTCTCAGCCTCTCAAGTAGCTAGGATGACAGGTATGTGGCACTGTGCCTGGCTATAAAGATTTTATCTTATTTTCCTCTAGTAGTTACAGGTTTTATTCTTAGGTCTGTGATCTGTTTTGACTTACTTGTTGTATGTGGTATGTGGTAGAGTTAAAGTTAACTATTTTCACTATTTGTATATGGATTGAATGTTCCATTGTCCCAACACCATTTGTTGAAAACCAATAGTAGTTTTTTATAGACTTAAGTGTGTAAGACACATAGGAGGATGTAAATGTGGTTAATAATATAACTTAATTAAAAAACTATAGATTTTTAGAGTGTTTATGGAACATTTCCAAAAATTTATTTTTGTGTGTGTGGTATTGCCAGTTGAACCTGGACCATAGCACTTAGCTACATCCCCATGCCTGTTATTTTTTATTTTGAGATGGGATCTTGCTGAGTTGACCAGGCTGCCTTGAACTCATGATCTTGCCTTAGCTCCTTACAGTGCATTACGGGTATACACCATCACACTCAGCTGCAAAAAATTAATCTTATTAGCTATATATCATCTCATGATTTGGGTCATAACAATAAAATTAGAAATTAATAATAAAAGTATTAACATGCCCAGAATAATTTGTATCCTCATCTTATTCTAAATGGTTAAGAGAGACTTACTTATTTATGTACATACATACTTATTTATTTACTTACTCAAGACAGGGTCTTGCTCTGTAATTCATTCTCACCTTAAGCTCACTGTGTAGCCCAGACTGGCTTCAAATTTGTGGCAATTCTCATGCCTCAGCCTCCTGAGTGCTGGGATTACAGGTATGTGCCACCATGCCTGGCAAGAAAGACCTTTTAGCCAAGGTGCCAGAGCAGCAGTTGCTGCTGTTCAATCCTTATTGCTTGGCCCTGAACCATGTCTTGTCTTCTCTAAACAAATTAATAGTAAATAGTGCTACCCTTGATATAGCATTTTATATGCATTTCAGCTAAATAACTGGGCATTATGACTTGGAGGAAAGTTGTATGTTTCCTCAAGATTACAGAGAACAAAAGCAAAAAACAAATATAACCTTCCAAAACACTAGAAATAGTGTTACAGGAATGCCAGAGTTAGAATTCTCACTTTCTGGGTTTTGCCTTATTTTTGTTCTTCTAATACTGCATTATTTGGACATTTCAGGCCATCAAGAGAGTGATTAATCAAAATGTTTCTAAAAGTGCATGTTAATCTTAGAATGTTTTGCTTTTCAATTTGGTATTTTCATATCTATTATGTATATATGTGATATATATGTTATAACCATCCTCTGTTATCCTCTTTACAACTCCCCTTTTCCTCTTCCTCTTGTCTAATGATAGTCTCAAAGGGCTTACTAGATTTTGGTTAATGCTTAGCAACATTCAGATTCTAGCTGCATAGGTACTTCTAGCATATGTGGAGTCTGTGTGCAAACTGCTTTAAGACAACCCTTCCCCTGGGCTGAAGTAACCACAGGCTGGCTTATGCAGGCTGGGGAGACAGAACGCATATAGACTTTGGCCCTTGCCGGGCGTGTTGGTGCCTGCCTGTAATCCCAGCACTCTGGAGGCTGAGGCAGGAGGATCTCTGTGAGTTCGAGACCAGCCTGGGCTACATAGTGAGTTCCAGGTCAGTCTCAACTACATAGTGAGACCCTGTCTCAAAAAAAAAAACCAAAAACAAAAAAAAACAAAAACAACAACAAAAAAAAAGAACAGACTTTGGCCCTTTTTAGCTCTCAGTAAGTTTGTCATTGTACAAACTGCAGTGTTTAATGTGCAACCCTCTCCCCAAAATGGGGCTCTTTGCTCTCAGTTGTCCTGGGCCCTTTGAAGAGTGGTGGGAATTTGTGTATTTTTTTATTTTTATTTTTTGGTTTTTTGACACAGGGTCTTGTTATGTAGTTCAGGCTGGCCTTGAACTCACTGTGTAGCCCAGGCTGGTTTCATACTTGTAACAATCTATCTGCCTCAGTCTCCGAAGTGCTGGGATCACAGGAGTGTGCCAGTAGGCCCAGTTTTAGGGAATATATTTTAATCCATTGAGACTGCTGTAATAAAATGCTATAGACTGAATGGCTTGTATATAACAATTTTTTTTTGCGGGGGGGATCAAACTCAGGACCTTGAGCTTGTGAGGCAGGTGTGGTGCCACTGGGCTAAATCCCTGGTCCTATGACAATACTATTCTGCTTGACTGATAAATAGTTTTGGAGGCTGAAAAGTCTTAAGATCAGAGTGCTGGAAGATTTGGTATCTCACAAGGACTGACATTCTGGTCCATAGATAGCGCCTTCTTGCTGTGTCTTCATCTGTGGACGGGTCAGCTAGCTCTGTGATCTTTTTCATAAAGTCACTATTCTTGGCTATGAGACAGCTCCACCTAATGGCAGACAAAGACTTTTGCTTGTCATCTTATGGCAGACATACAATCTGCGATGCCGTCCTATCAAGCTGGCTTTTTTGTTTGGAAACTGAGAGAGAAGGTTTTTTTTTTTTGGTTTGTTTTTAATTTTTTGAGACAGTCTTGCTGTATAGCCCAGGCTGGCCTTGAACTTGAGGTGACACTCCTACCTCAGCTTCCCGAGTGCTGGGATACAAGTATACACATCATGCCTGGTGAGTTTTTTATAAAGTCTATTTTTAAAGATTTTCTTAAAATTTACTTTTTAATTGCTACACAGTTGTACATATTTGTTTATAGGGTACCGTGGATTTTGTTTGTTTATTTGTTTTTTGGTGTTGAGATCGAACTCAGGACCCTGCATTTGCGAGGCAGGCACAGCGCCACTGAGCTTACTCCCTGCCTCCCCCATGTCATACTTTGATGCACAAATATAATGAATGATAGTCAAATCAGAGTAATTAGCATATCCATTATCTCAAACTTCGATCATTTCTTTGTTTTTTGAAATAATCCAGATCCTCTATTCTACTTGCTTTGAAAGGTACTCTAGTCACCCTTTTGTGCTAAAGAACACTAGACCTTATTCAACCTATGTAGCTGTAGTTTTGTATCCATTTACCTTTTTCCTCTTTTCCTTTCTCACATATCTTTAAAGAACAAGTGATTTGGGAGTGCTGTTTTTTTTTTTGTTGTTGTTGTTGTTCATTAAGTTTATTGGTACATTTTAGGCATACAGTACAGTTACATTCATCATTGGGATCTTGTACCTCTACATGACTTATCTTGGTTATTTTCCCCATTCTCCTGCCCTCCCTTCACCCCCTCCACCCTTCCCTATTTACAAAGGTGTTGTTTCCATTTTTTCATTTTCTCATATTTTTTCTTTTTCTTTTCCTTTCCCCTAGCCCTCCCACTTCCCCTACTTCTTTAGACCATTTCTTCCTATTTTGCATTATCAATTATACATTTTGATCCTTATTTACACTTCAAGTTTTTCACACCAGAGAAACTATTCGGTATTTACACGTGTGTCCTACTTGTTTCACTTAACAGTATGGCCTCAATGTACATCCATAAAGTTATAAATGTCTCTAGTTTCTCATTCTTTACGGGTGATAGTACTCTATTTTATAGAAAAACCACATCTTTATCCAGTCTCCAGTTGATGGGCAGTGGGGCTGTTTCCAAGTTTTAGCTATTACAAACTATACTGCTATAAACATGGGTGTGCAAATGTCACTCTGATATGATTCTTTTAATTCTTTTGGGAAGATACCCAGCAGAGGAATAACTGGGTCAAATGGAACCGCTAATCCTAGTTTTCTGAGGTATTGCCATATTGATTTCCACAGTGGTTGCACCAGTCTGTGGAAATGCTGTTTTTCTTATCCGTCAGTGTAAACATGTGGGAAAGAAGCACACAGGCCTTGTTATGACTGAAGAATAATGGACAAAGAAGACCATTACAGACTGTGCTTTGGTTTACAAAGCTGTTTCATGTTAAATGTGCATTTACTTATTGGAAAAACTGCTAAAAGTTGTTTATTTTGCCTTTATCATAAGCATTCTGGAAATTAGAGTTTCTGTTTAAGAAAGCTTGATGACCAGAATTGAGAAAATTGCTATTTTAAAACTCTTAACACTTAATTACCTTGTTCAAATACCTGTTCTGCTATCAATTAATTCTGTGACCTTGGCAATTAAGTAACTTATCAGTGGCCTCCTTTTACTGTCTCTAAAATGAGACATCGAAGTTTAGGCTGACCAAATATGCTGGTGGGGATTAGATATGTGTGGTAGTGAGTGTTGGGGTGGGAGGGAGAAGAATGGGAGTAAGGGAGAAGAAATAGAGCTATTGAGAGTGTCAAGGTTTTGAATATGTGATGCTGTCCTTTATGGAATACAGAAAAATACAGGAGGAGGTGGTGGTCTGGGAGAGAAAATTAGTTTGCTTCTGCATAGTTAAGTTTCAGTTACCTATTTACCATCTGTTGTTACCTCACAGAAAAGGTATATTTTGGTTCTCAGTTTTTAGAGGTTTTAATCAGTGATCAAGTGGCTCCTGTGCTTTGTGCCTGTGGCAAGGTTGCATATCATGGTGGAGGTGCATGCTGGGGCAAAGCTGCTCACCTCATGGCCAGGAAGCAGAAAAAGAAGACTGAGGCCCTCTGATTCTCACTTCAAATACCTCCAACTCCTAAAGGCCTTCTACAAAGCACCACCTACTGAACCTGTCCTACCATCTCCCAGTAATATCATCTTGGGGACCAAGCTGTTAATGGGAATATTCAAGATCCAAGCTATTGCAACATCTAGGGAGAGAGAAAGAGATAGTTGGCCATACAGGTTTGGATTTTAGAAGAGAGGTCAGGGCTGAAGATAAAAAATTGGGAGCCATCCATATATGAATGGCATTTGAAATCCTGAGACTGGATGTGTTCACCAAGAGAATGACTGTAGTTAGAAGAGAGATAAAAAAACAGCCTCAGGGCCACTCTGACCTTTAGCAAAGGAAATGAAAAATCATTCTATAAGGTAGGAAACCAGTAGAGTGTGGTGTTTGGAAACCAATCTTTTGTGATTAATTAAATGCTGCTGTCAGTGTATCAAGTGAAACATACAGCTGTCATTAGATTTAACGCTTTACAGTTTGGGTTGGAGTGGTATTGACAAAAGCCCAATTTGGAATGACTTCAAGAGAAAATGGAATGGTGAAACAGAAAAAAACAAGTATGAGCATTAAAAAAGTCTGCAAAAAAGTATTCAATGTCTCTAACATCATAGTTGACATTTATTGAGTACTTTCTTTGGACAGAAACTGAGGCCAGTGCTCTGCCACTGAGATATCCTGTACCTTAGCCATGGAAGTCATTGCTTTGCATGGTGGTGCACGAACAGGACGGCACAAGCCAAGAAACTATGCAAAGCAATCTTAAAGGGAAAGATTTTGATAGTCCTATAACCCTTAAAGTTTTTGTAAAGATATTCAGAACTCACTTATTAATGTATTGGGGAGTAAAAAGTAGTAAAGCTATATTTATTAGTATAACCTTTTAGTATAATCTCAACATATTACATGTGCTGCATATTTCATTCTTTTCACTGTGAAATATTTCCAAGCGTTCTTTTAATTAAGAGTTTTTTACCAGCATTACTTTCTCTGGAACATCTTCATCCTTTTTGTTACAGCTGCTTTCCTTGTTTTGTCCACAAGTTCACCTTCATGTCCTTTGACCTGCACATCTGGAGTCTTTCCAGTAGTGGCAGTGTCATAATGTTCATGGTCATCTCTAATGCCTTTTAAAAATGTTTCTTTGAATTTAAGTTTCAGCAACATCACTTTTTATTTCTTTACTGCACTTTCAGTAAAGTCAGTTCTTTTTTGTTTTGTAAAATGTCACTTGTATTTATCCTGGAAAATCAAGGGGCCAACACAACCTCACACTTTGCTGTCTCTGCCTGAAGTAAATGATGCATATACGGTGGCCAGGCACAACGGATGTGGAAAGAAGTAATGTGTTTGGTCACTGATCATAATGTCCATCTGTTACTTCTGTTGTGATTTTTGGACCAAGGAGCTGATACTGATGTTTGTGCTTCGTGTACATACATTTAGTAAATAAAATTTGAACCTTATTGTTGAGGGTTTGGTGGTGTTTTAACTATTGAGGTAGCTGAAATTCTGCTGCAAAGTGATGACTATCTATAGATGTATCTTTAAATTTCAAATTATTCATTGAATAATACCTTTAAAAAAACCCTGACCTTAATTTGTACATATTTCCCTCTATAAAGCTACAAATAAAAGACTTGTGCACAAAACGTATATAGATAAGTTCTTCAGGGGAAGCAATGGGTATCCATTTTAACATTTTGTCATCTTCTGTCTTTATCTTTCCACTGAAATTTTCTGTTGTACTCAAATTGTAAAATTAAGGTTCCTGTATATGTACATGGATAAAAAGAGCACACCCATGGGGTAGCTTGTAAATTTGATGACATGTTACAGAAAAGAACTGCAGGATACATCAGTGAGAGGCATAGGAAGATTCATTAGGCAAAAAAACAAAACAAACCACACACACACACACACACACACACACACAGCTACACATTCAGAATGAAGTATATGTATTCAGTATGACAGGTTCTATGGGGCTGGAGGTTTTTATGCGGTTTTAGGAGAATCTTCAAGATGAGTGATCTGTGATACATATTCTGTCTCAGATTACTGTTTAGTGGGCTAGGATAGAATGCAAACCATATGCAAGTGTTTGAAGTTTGGAGTTAACCAAGTGTTGTTTCCTTGAGCGTAGAAGTCTGGAATTTGGGTACCTATAGTATTAAAAGCATAGGCTCACTATACAGGTACAAAGCCCCAGTTTACAGGCTTATTGTATCCTTAGGCCCTTAGGAATTTTATTTTTAAAGTG
Source organism: Fukomys damarensis (assembly GCF_012274545.1). Classification (NCBI taxonomy): domain Eukaryota; kingdom Metazoa; phylum Chordata; class Mammalia; order Rodentia; family Bathyergidae; genus Fukomys; species Fukomys damarensis. The sequence continues at coordinate 62,639,811 of NW_022900928.1, forward strand.
AGATTCCTGGAAGGGAAAAAGGCATTGTAACTTTGTTTCCTAAGGCTGTAGTTTTATTAATAGTACAATTTAAAAATAAAAATTTTTCTTTGTCTCCTTTCTACCTACTTCATAGTTTCTATCCTATATCAGGATCTAGTTGTAAAAGGGATAATTTTATATAACCAGTGGAAGTCAGCTAAAGCTGTTGCGTTATATCAAGTTAAACTTACACCTACCTTATGACCCTGCATTTACACAAATGGCACTTGAATGTTTATAGCCTCAAACTTTATTTGTAATAGCCTGCAACTATAAACACAACTTAGTGCCCACCAGCAGGTGAATGGATAGTTTTATACCTATACAATGGAGGGCTTTTCAGCAATAAAACGGAATGGCTGTACATTTAGTGTTATAGTGTAGATGTACAATATCCCCCAAAGGTCTATGTGATAAAGACTTGGTCTTTAGCCTGTGGCGCTCCTGGGAAGTGGTGGAACCTTTAGGAGGTGGTTCCTAGGAGAAAGAAGTTGGAGGTCTTCCCTTGAAGGTGACATTGGAATGTTGGTCTCTTTTCTTCCTTTCTCTGCTTCCTTGCTGCTATGAGATGATCAGCCTCCTTTTGCCATTGGTTTCTGCTATGATGTGCAGTGCTACCACAAGCCCAAAGCAGCAGGGCCAACCAGCCATGGGGTGAAAACTCTGAAATTATGAGCCAGAATAAACTTCTTTTTCGTAACTTTTTTGTAGTTTTCTCACAATAACAGGAAGCTGACTAACATAAGACTGAAAAAGTCAAATTCCATAGAAGCAGAAAGAATGGTGGTTGACAAAGGCTTGGGCATGGATGGGGCATGGGGAGATTTTGGTTAGAGGCACAGAATTTCAGTTAACTGGAGGAATGTTTTGGAGAGCTATAATACAGCATGTTGACTAAATACATTGTATACTGGTTGCTAAGAAGTTAGATATTAAATGTTCTTACCGCCACCCTCAGTAAGTATGTTAGGTGATAGATTAGCTTGATTTATTTGACGATATATATACATATATCAAAACATCACAATACTCTGTAAATATCCAATTTTGCCACTTATGCCCTAATAAAGTTGGGGGAAAAAAGACCAAAAAAAAAAAGTATTTAGACTTAAACTCAGAGCTCTGTGGGAGAAAAAAATGTAGTATAATAAATATATTGCCTGTAGAAGAGGGGAAGGAATACACTACTGATGCCTGGAACATGACTGAATCTTAAAATAATTACGCAGAGTGAAACAAGCTAGACCAAGAATAGATACTATATTCTATTTACATAAAGTTCCAGAAAATGAAAACAAAAAAAAGTTATCTTTGCTGTCTATTTTTATGTAAAAGAGGAAATCCTGTCTTTTACAGAGTACCTGGTAAATTGATGAATGAAAGGTTTTGCCTTTTGTGATGGACTTGATCATAACAAAGAATGGTACCCAGTAAAACAGTTTTTACGGGCCAGTGTTACAAGGAAACTTCTAAGGTGCCTAAATATTAATAAATGGAACTGAGTTCCTGGAACCTTTGCTGGTCTATTGTTTGAAGACCTTTTCTCCCCAGTGACTTAGTCACTTTCCTCCTCCTCAGAGACCTTTTAAAGGACTAGAGGTTTATTTTGGCTCATGTTTACAATCTATGATTGGCTGACTGCAGGGCACAAATGTCATGGCAGAGGGCATAGCAGAGGAAAACCTGTTCATGTTATTGCAAGCAGCTTTGAAATGAAGAAGGGAGGACATGGGGAGAGATATATACATTATCAGATCATTCCGGAAGTGATTTATTTTTTCTGACCAGGCCCCATCTCCCTGAACAGCACACTCAGGTTCTGAACTCAAGAGTGGATGAACCTTTGAGTATAGTGCCCCCATGATCCGATAACCTTCATGATCCAATAACCTTAGAAAAGCCCTGCTTCCCAGCGCATGAGGCTTTTGGGGAGACATTCTTCATCTCAACCATAACACCCAGGTAGCATCATTCGTAACACGTAGTTCATCCTGAATTCACCTGGTAATTAGAGTGTTTGAAAATTTTTATGCAAAAGAATATAACATCTCTTTGACAGGTGGATACAATTTGGAGCCTAAGATACCTAAGCAAAACTCTTAGAAATTTGGAAGGAGAGCATCACGTTCCATTGATGTTAACGATTCAGAGAGATGTTCCCAGATCTTTGAGGAAGGCATTTCTGAGTTGTGAAACTGGAAAGATGTTTACTTAGCTTTTGAAAAGATTTATATACATATATCTCAAAGAGTCAAAAGATTTACAGTGATGTTTTCTTAAATGTCCTAAGCAAAAGGAGGGGAATCTCTTTTACACTTGGGACATTTGCTGTCTTTTATAAAAGATTTGGAATTACCTTTACTGTACTTATGTTCAGAAACTCCTGAAATGTAGTGTTACACATTTCATTTGATTTCATTGAAGACTGGAGAAGAGCCTCCAAATATAGTTACTTTGATTTTGAAAATTAACTTTCTCCTTCAGGCCGCTCATAAAATTACTGAAATGATTATTATCTGAGCTCTTTCTTGACTGGGCCTGAGCACTAGATCAATAAATGAAGATGTGGTTAGGTATATTTAACCAACTCTGCTCTGGAGGAAGCTCATTAAGTTGTATTCTCTTTTATTCTGAGTGACAATGAATATTAAATACCAGATGTTCTGTCCATTGTTCATAGTAGTAGGGATAAATGACAAACAAGACAGTCATGCTGACCTTCCTGAAACTTATATTCAGCATTATGGTTTGTATTTCAAATGTTCCCTCAAAAATTCATGTTTTGGGCTGGGGATTTAGCTCAGTAGTGCCACTGCCTGACTTACAAGTACAAGGACTCGAGTTCAATCCCCTGTACCAAAAAAAAAAAAAAGAAAAGTTCATGTGTTGAAGGCTTGGTCCCCAGTTGATGGTAATATTGAGATGGTGGAATATATGTGGTTTGAAAATTAAAATTATATAATAAGGAATATATTTAATTTCTACCCATGAGTTCTCTGTGCTTTTAGAAGAGAATTTTGTTTTGATTTGTCTTCCAGTTGTTTTGCTGTTATTGTTGCTAATAAGAGCAGACATGGGGTCGGAGATTTAGCTCAGTGGTGCTGCTGCCTGCCTTGAAAGTACAGGGTCCTGAGTTCGATCCCCAGTACAAAAACAAACAAATAAGAGCAAATATATTTAACTAAATCCATGTATTTTTATTGCCCAAGAGATTGTACTGTATATTACAACTTTCTTTTCTCCTTTATCAGTATATATTGGAGACCACAGTATCACAGTTACAATTTTTATGTCACCATTTTATTATTTATTTTGGGGGGGTGCCAGGAATCCAACTACAGTCCTTGCACTTGCAAGGCAGGCTGTGGCACCACTGAGCTAAATCCCTAGCCCACTATTGTATTTTTTGATATAATGTATCATACTGTATTTCACATGTCTTTCATTGATGCATATTTGGATTGTTTCCAGTCTTTTTTTTTGTACTGGGAATGGGACTTGGGACGTTGCACTTGCGAAGCAGGTGGCGGAACCACTGAGGTAAATCCCTGGCCCATGTTTCCAGTCTTGATTACAGGTCATTCTCCAATTAAAAATCGTGTATATGATAATTTCTTTTTTTGTTTTTGTTTATTTTGGGTATTGGGTATTGAATGGGTCCTTGAACTTTTCAGGCAGGAGGAGTCATCGCTGAGCTAAATCCCCAGCCCTGATAATTTTGTATTTTTGCTGTTGTGTTTGGGAATACTGAGTCAAGGGTAAATGAATATATATATGTAATTTTTCTAAATTCTCCTCCATAGGCACAGCATTATTCTGAATTCTTATCAGCAATGCTTGAGCATCTATTTCTCAACAGCCCCATCAACTTAATAGATTTTTTAACTTTTAAATTTTTGCTAGATTTTTGATTTTAATAGATGAGAAATAATTTCTTGGTGCAGTTTAGTATGCATTTCCTTGTTTGCACTTAAAGGCCATTTAAATTTCTTTTACTGAATTATCTGCTCATGATTTTTTGCTTGCTTTGTCTGGATCTTTTTAGTTCTCAAGAGCTTTCTAAGTAACAGAATTAGTTTATTGTCTAGGGTACAAGTTATAAATGCTTTTCCCTATTTGTTATTTTCTTTCCTTTGGACTTTGCTTTTATAATTTTTTGGAGGACATGTAAAATTTTTTATATATAGTTCAATTTATGAATCTGAAATTTATGAGTTTGGTCGAGAAACAGAAAATAGTCTGTTTATATATTGCAAATGGCTTTTCATAGTTTTGGTTTATTTTTTCACTTTTTAAATTGTATTTTTGTTGTTGTTTTTGAAACAGGGTCTCCCTTATGTAATTCAGACTGACCTTGATATCACTGTGTAGCCCCAGGCTGACCTCAAAGCCATGGCAATTCTCTTACGTATGGGCCACCACACCTGGCTTAATTGTATCTTCTGGTAAGCAGTTTCTAATTGTAATATACTAAAACTAATCAATATTTTCCCTTATAATTAGTGCTTTGAGGATGGCCATGATTTCATCACATGACGTCTAGTCAATCCCCAGAGTGATATAAACATCATCTAACAGAATAGAGGTGAATTACGGCAAAAGGATAGTATGGTTTTTCCATTCAGTCTGAGTATATTTCTCAACATTAAGAAGCAAAAATTTCTTAAAACTTTCCTTTCTATGAAAATGAAAAATTACAATGCTGATAAAAATAAATCTTTAAGTGGAAGGTAATGATCAATGGTTTTAAAAGAACATCTTATTTACAGTGTCCACCTAAAATATTTTTTGCAATCTTTAACTACAAAGTACTAAAGATTTTAAAAAGGCCATCCTATTACTTTCCAGTATCCATTTAGAGCAATTTTTTCAGGAGCATCCTAAACTCTAGTGTAAATTGCCAATTCATATATGTGAAATTTTAGACTTATAGAGCAACAATATTACTTATGGACAAAGAATAAGAAAGGATTGAAATCCAGAAAGGGAAATGACTTAAAAAACAATAGGCCAAGTGAGAGAATAGAGAGCTATTCCAAGTACTTTAAAATCAGTCTGAATTTCTGAAACAATACAAAGTAATTATACACTTTTTATATCTTTGGATAAGTAGTAGATCCACTGATTTGTAGCAGTAGAGCCACCCAGGAGGTAAACGAGTTTTCCTTCCAGACAGCCATTTATTTTAATTGTATCTATCTTAATTACTTTTCTCCTTCCTTGAACAAAATACCTGACACACACAAGTTAGGGGAGGAAAGGCTTATTTAGCTCACAGTTTGTAGAGGTTTCAGTACACATTTGGCAGGCTCCAAGGCAGGAATGGTATGGCAGAAGAACATCACAAAAGAAATAGTTAATGGTGTGGCAGACAGAAGGCAGTGAGTAGCAAGCAATGAACAGCAGCAGCCACAGCAGTAGCAGTAGCAGTGAAGCCTTCCTTTATATTCCATCCAGGGTATACCACACTCCAGATGGGCCTCATCATTGGCCACACTCAGAACTTTGGTAAACCAATCAGTGAACTAATTTACTAATCATCCCCCTACTTAACATCACACACCCTAGATCCAGCCACCTCCAGTGTGCTACACTTATAACTTCATGAGGTTTTGGATAGGGGGAAATATCTTGACACAAGCCCTAACACTAACTGAATCACTGCAAAATATTGTTATCTGCCTTTTTTATAGAGTGTAATCCCAGGGAAGGGAATTTTTATTCCAATTTGACCTTTTTTTTTTTTACTTTTTTCTTTCTGGTAACAGAGACACTTGTGGTGAGTGGTTTTCATGGCCAATTAAACATCCAGCTTGCTTTCTTTACCCATCCCTTTCTTGATCTCTTTGCCTTTCTGTAACTTATTTTTTCTGTTCCTTCCTAGTACAGTGAACCCTTGATTTACAAACTTAATTCTTTTGCAAGGGCTGGTTGTAACTCACACTGGTCAGGCTCCTCCATACAGCCTTCAAAGTTCTCTCATGTTTAATTTTGGCCACACTTTCTTCCAGGCAGATCTCAGTGTCCTTAGAGAGACATTGACGCAGGATTTCTCTGTTCCATACTAGAAAAGTTGTAATGTTCCTTCCAGAACTCTTTAAAGGTTAAATCTATACCTAAGACATCTGGAAGCACAAGCAGCCATTATTCCAGTTGTAACTCAAGACTTTGGTTGTTAGTTAAAACTAAAATTTTGGACATAACCCAAGTTGTTCCTGTGTCAAGCTGGTAGTAATTTAAGGGTCCACTGTATCATCTCTTGATAACCAGCTTTGTTTTGGCACTCCTGCTCATCTAAGACATTATGACTCATTTTAACTCATGCCTAATCAGTTTCTCCCAAATCTGATCATTAAGTAGACTCTATGTTGATTTTTTCCCAATACCTACTGATTCTGTAATAACTTTTTAATCTTTTCTATAATCCTAATGTTAGTGGTTTCCGGTTGGTGTTCTAGTTATCAAGACATTTACCTTTATTCCATCAATGAAGGAATATGATTTTTCATGGTGTCAAAAGTGGCTTAAGATCTATATATATTAAAAAGTTTTCAAATACTATAAAATATATATCATGACCTAGTGATTTTTTAATAAGACTTTGCTAAAGAGACAGGCAACATCTAGCAGAAGACAGTATTCTGAGATATTCCAGCAAGTTCCACTAGAATTACTAACTCTTAGCAGTGGTCTTCATTCCAAGTTATCCCTTGTAGTAGAGCAACAAATGTGTAGCCATGACATAGCTAAGGGCGCTGGGTTTTTTTCACATCATAGTTCATTGCTATTCTATATCCTGTTATCTCATTCCTGAATGGATTCATACATTAGGTTTTTTCTGTTTTTGTTTTTGCTTGTTTGTTTGTTTTTCAGTACTGGTGCTGTGGGGGAGAGATACAGGGCTTCATAGTGCTAGGCAAGCACTCTACTGCTGAGCTTCATCCCTAGCTCTCATACTTTAGGTTTTGTTACATCAGCATTTCTGTACTGTGGTCATGTCCTGTGTTAGATTGGAAAAACATTTGGATGCTTTAAGAAAGGCCAAAATAATAATTTAAAGGTAAGTATTTCTCTTTGACAGTTCCAAAGTGAGCAGACTAGAGCAAATATGATGTTGCATGGTGTCACGGATTCTAGTTCCACTGAATTGTTGCTCTGCCATTCTTAACCTATGGTTTCAGTGTCATAGTCTTAACAAGCCTCTTTCTTACATTTTATCTACAATTCAGCTAAAAGAAAAGAGAGAAATAGAAGAGACGAGCAAGTTCTTTTAAAAGTATGGCCTAGATGTTTTCCATTATTACTTCCAATCACAGTTCTAGAAAAAATTTAGTCATGGCCATAAGTCTACACAAGGAAAAATGCTCATGGGTTCAGCTAAGAGAATGGTTTCTGTTATTAAAGAGAGAGTGGAGGGGTTGTTTTTTGGGAGAAAACCAGTAGTCTCTGCTTTACTTTGCTTGATTAGTCCCTCAGAGGCCTTGCAGTATCTGGTTGCCTGTGTCTGTAGAATAGTTGTACTGTTATGTAGTTTTACTGTATAGTCAGCCCTCCGTATCCAGGGATTGTATATCCATATAGTCAATCAACCATAGATGGAAAGCTTTCAGGAAAAAAAATTTCATCTGTAATCAAACACCATGGATTCAGAAAAAGTTGTGACTGAGGGCTATTTGATTAAGTTGATGCAGAAATTACCAAACAATCTATACTGATCAGAACCATGTTGGAAGATTTGGAAATGGGGGATGAAGGTAATAATGGCCTAGATTTTTTCCCTACTGTTAACTGCAACAGTATTAAAGAAGGCCATTGAGGGGTTTACTCAGCATAGGTGACCATCCTCCGCCTGAGGATGATGAGAACAATGAAAAGTGAACAAACAATATCACTATTTGGAATAAAAAATCTCTGAAAGTTGATGAAGGAATACTTTTTGAACTTAGCCTGGCTGCAAACTACTTAGACATCAAAGGTTTCCTTGATGTTATATGCAAGACTGTTGCCAGTATGATCAAGAGGAAAACTGTGTGGAAATTCACAGCATCAAAGCTACTTTACTGAAGAGAAGGACACTCAGGTATGCAAGGAGAACCAGTGGTATGAAGTGAAATGTGCCTGTCACAGTAACCATGAAGATTATTTCTAATACTAGTTGCTTATAATACTGTTGTTTATAACTATTAATATTAGAAAAACAGTAGAAAAATGAAGCAGCAGTCATTTCTATCAGCATAAGACTGTCTTCATTGCATGTGTAGTTTGAGTGCACATTACAAACCTATGGCTGGATATCTTCTAGAATGAATGAAGTTTTTTTTTTTCCTTTATTCTAAATAAACCTAAATTGGGTTTACCATAGAAAGTGATGTTTTGGACTTCACTCTTTGTAAATGGATTTCTTTCTAGTTTATTGTCCAGTTAAATCCATTTAGTGACCTTTAATAGCAGCAGAAGAGTTGGCATTGTAAAACTGGGTGTTGTGCTACATGCCTATAATCCCAGCACTCAGGAGGGTGATGCAGGAGGATAGCTGAGAGTTCAAGGCCAGCCTGGGCTCTATAGCAAGTACAAGGCTACCCTGAACTATACAGCAAGACCCTGTCTAAAACCAAAAATGAAAAACTGAACATATAGTGATTGTAAATATATATGCACCAAATATCGATGCATCCAATTTCATAAAGCAAGCACTACGGAACATAAAGTGACAGATCCCTAAATTAGAATAGCTTCAAAATCCCATTCTCAAAAATAAGATAGGCCTACTAGTCAAAAAATTCAATAAATAGATAAATTACACTGTAGATCAGATGGATTTTAAAGACATCTACAGAATGTTTCATCCAACAAGAGCAGAATACACATTTGTTTCAGCAGCTCACAGAACTTTCTCCACAACAGACCAAATCTAGGCCATAAAACAAGTCTTAACAGATACAAAAGAAAATTATCCCATGCATCCTATTATATCACAATTGAATGAAATTAGAAATCAGTAAGAACATAGAAATACACAAACACATTGAGGTTGAATAGTATGGTTTGAATGATCAGTGTATCACTGAAGAAATCAGGGAGGAAATTTCCAATATTCCTAGAAGCAGATGATAATGGAAATACAACATACTAGAATCTGTAGGGTACAGTGAAGCCAGTCCTGAAAGAAGTTTAGAGCTATGAGTGTGTACATTAAAAAAATCTGAGCAATCTGAACTAAATAAACTAAGATTGCATCTCAAAGTCTTAGAAGGATAAGAACAAACCAAATCCCAAACCAATAGAAGGAAAGAAATTTCAGAACTGGGATTAATGAGATAGAGATAAAAGAACAATATAGAGGATCAATGAAACAATTGATTCTTTGAAAAGGTAAAAACAATTGATAAACTCTTAGCCAAATATAAGAATGAGAGGACCTGAGTACATTAATGATGAGAGCTGATATTACTACAGAAGCTACTGGAATCCAGAAAATTATCAGGGACTATTTTGAAAACTTATATTCTAATAAACCAGAAAATCTAGATGAAATGGATACATTTCCAGGTACATATGACCTAACAAAATTAAACCAAAAGGATCTAAACAGGTCGATAGCAGGCAGTGAGATAGAAGCACTAATAGATCTTCCAGTGAAGAAAAGAATAGGATCAGATGGACGTACTGCTGGGTTTTTAGTAGATCTTTAAAAAAGAGTTTAACAGCAATGTTTGTTGAACTGTCCTATGAATTAGAAAGGGAAAAAGCCCTTCCAAATTCAATTTGTGAAGCCAGCCACCACCTTGATACCAAAACCAATAACAACATCATAAAAATATCCTTAATAGAGATGAAAAAAATCCTCAGATTCCTGCAAACAAAAGTAACCTACAGATTCAATACAATCCTTATGAAAACATCAATTACATTACTCAGCAAACTAGAAAAAGCAATCCTGAACATATGAAAACACAAAAGACCTAGAATATCCTAAGAAATTCTGAGTAAAAAGTAATGCTGAAGGCCTCACAATACTTCATTTCAAAATATGCTACAAAGCCACAGGAGCAAAAACTGTGTGGTACTGGCACAAAAATAGACCAGTGAAATAGAATATAGGGCACAGAAACAAACTCAACAACCTCAGTCATCAGATTCTTGTCTACAGAGCCAAAAACTTACGTTGCATAAGAGAAAACTTCTTTGACAAATGGTGCTAGGAAAACGGAATATCCATATGTAGAAGATGTAATGTAGGCCCTGATCTCTCACTCTATATAAAATCAATTCAAAATAGATGAAAGAAGTAGGTATTAGATCTGAAATTTTGCAAATTTTGGCAGAAACCCTCACAGAAACACTTGAAACATAGGCCCTGGCAAAGACTTTTGGAGTAGAATCCCCAAAGCACAGGAAATAGCAATAATCATCAAATGGGACTACATTAAATTAAATATTCACAGTAAATGAAACAATCAACAGTGAACAGACAGCCTACTGAATGGAAAAAAATCCTTGCCAACTGTCTTCTGACAAGATTAATATCCTGAATATATGAACTAAACCAAATCACAAGTGGCTAATGAATTGAGTAGACACGTCTCAAAAGATGAAGTGCAAGTGACTAATAAGTGTATGAAAATTTGTTAGAAATCTTTAGACTTCAAGGAAGTGCAAGTGAAAACTACATTGAGGTTCCATCTCACCCCAGTACAAATGGCTGTCATGACGATTAAAAAAACAAAAAATGTTGGCAAGGATGCAGGGAAAAAGTAACTCCTTTACATTGTCTGTGGGAAGGTAAATTACAGCAGCCACTGTGGAAAACAGTATGGAGGTTCTTCATAAAATTAAAAGTGGAGATAGCACTTGAGCCAACCATACCATTTTTGGTGTATTCCTGAAAGATTTAATCCAGAGATTTGGCTCAGTGGTTTGTATACCTAAAATGTACCAATAAACTCAATGAGAAAATAAATAAATAAATAAATAAATAAATAAATAAATAAATAAATAAATAAAATTAAAAGTCAGCATACTATAGTGATATTTGCATACCTATGTTTATTATGGCCCAGTTTTAGAATTGCTAAGTTTTGGAGCTAGCTTAGGTACTTATCAACAGATAAGTGGATAAAGAAAATGTATATATGCAAAACAAGGAGGAGAAAATTATATCATTTGCAGGAAAATAGATAGATTTGGAGACGACTATGATAAGCAAAATAAGCCAGACTCAGAAAGTCAAATACTGCAATATATTCTGTCATAGATAGAATCTGGAGAAAAAAATCTTAAAAAAGGGAGAATGTTTACAGAACAGGAAGAGGATCAAGTAAAGGAATGAGGGAAGAGGAAGGAGGGTAATGGGGGGTGAAATTAAAGTACATTGCATGCATTTATGAATATGCTAAAACAAAACCCAGTTACTGTGTATAACTAATCACTGATAATAAGAGAGTCAGCTGTGGATTGACTAATAAAGGGTCTTATAAAATCAGTAGCATTTACAAATACTAGTAATAAGTACTGGAAAATGCAATAGGGAGTAAGCTCCGATGTTGATGGAGGTATTCTGAAGATTCTTGACATTTTTAAATGATCTGAATGAATAAAAGCCTATGGCCTCTGGTGTGAATAAACTGTAACAGTACATAAGATCCTACTGAGATAACTGACATTGTGAAATGGGAAGAAAAGGGCTAAAGGTGTAGGGAAAGTGGGAAGGGTAGGGGAAAGGTAGTAAGGGAAAAGAAAAAAATGTGAGAAAATGAAAAGATGGAAATAAAGTGTTTGTAAATGGGGAGGGGAGGAGGGGGTGAAGGGAGTGCAGGAACAAGGGGAAAAAATGAGAACCAAGACCAGTCATGTAAAGGTACAAGATCCTAAGGATGAATGTAACTGTACTGTATACCTAAAATGTACCAATAAACTCAATAAAAAAAAAAGCCTATGGCACTTTGAAATATAGGAGGGCTTAATACAAAATTGTTAATTTTCCTTAGAAATAATAAAAATTCTTTATTTTTTATACATACCCCAAAGGATTTACTTGGGTTGGAGGGAGGGAATCTAACTGATTCTGAAATTTTGTTTGATATGATAGTTTCTAAATAGCTATTTTAAGAAAATAGTAACCATAGCATAAAGTATAATAAAATATGATAAAAATACCATATCAATCAAATGATACAGATTTTTCTAGAAGCAGGCCTACTTATATATGGAAGTTTATTATATAGTACTGTTAACATCAGGAATCAGAAAACTTAATAACATGCTTTGAAAAATTATTTACTACATTGAAAAAAAACACCCTGAAGATTCTTATCTCATGTTGCATACTGAGTGAATTAAAGAGCTAAAGATTTTCTTCAATCTTCACAAAACATTTTATTGTTAATTTATGTTTGTGATACATATTTACATTCATTTTGAGGAATGAGTGTATATATGTGTATATATACATTTATAAAATTATATAAAAATTATATATAATCTATCATTTTTGATCCCCCTTTCCCTTGCCCCTTTCCCTATCTTCAGAAAGTCTGCCTTCCTATTTCCCACTATCTCTATTTTATTCATTAATTTATATTTTGGGTTTCTCATAGAAAGCATGTGATTTAATTTTCTGTGTCTAACTTATTTCACTTAATATTATACTCTCAAATTTCATCCATTTGACTGCACAAGCCATGCATTCATTCTTCTATATAGCCAAATAAAATTCCATTGTGTACATATATATGGCATGCATTGCAGGGAAGTCGAAGCCTGCAAGAAGCAGCCATCAAAAGAAAGGCAAGTTTCTTGTTTCTATGCGTTAGCCTGAGAGTGGTTCTCAGAGAGTCATGAAATAACTAAGCACAATAGAACCAATACTGTCACTCCCTCCGCATCTACGCACTGGGAGGAAGGGGAAATACCACACCACACTAATTTTGTTCAAACCTCTAATTTCCTATAGCTCACCTCTGAAGTGGACACAGCAGTTTGCAAGTAAAACCAGAAGTCAATTGAAATTTGAATTGTATATATAGCTACAGGTGAGATAGTTTGGAATTTCAGTCAAAAAGGTTAATCACTTGCCACATTAAAAATACCAACACAGTTCTGAGGAGAAAAGATGAATCCACAGTCTCTACAACATAACAGTCACATTGTTCAGGATACAATAAAAATTTCTCAGTATAAGAACTGGAAAGGAGAAGACTGGAAATCAACACTGAATTAGACTAGATAGTAGAATGGTCAGGCAAGGACTTGGAAAGGCTATTATAACAATTTAAGGGCTTGGAAACAGCTATTATGACTATTTAACAACATAATGGAAAATATGTTTCAGTGAATAGAAGAAATCTCCGCAAGATAGGGAAATATTTAAAGAGAACCAAATGAATTTTACATCAGAATAAGACACTATTGTTAAAACCTGTCTCAATTCACAATTCTCAATGTTTAATAGTACAAGTTTATGTTTATCAATTGTATTCAGATGTCATATATATATATATATATATATATAT
>NW_022900928.1:62653449-62682518 GCF_012274545.1 Fukomys damarensis
ATATATTTACTAATTTTAGGTCTGTTTGATTTATGGTGTCTGAGAAGAGATATAATAAAATTTTCTATGATGGGTGTAGCTATATCAGTTTTAACTTGTAATTCTGATTGACCTCATTTTTGTAAGTTGAGTTTTTTGCTACCATGCAAATGTATAATGATTATATCTTCTTTATTGCTAATTTCTTAGGTAGCATCTCATTCTTATGTATGTCTTTTTCTTCTATTTTCTTTTTAGCATTAGTACTTTAAGACAAAATTCAGTGTAGGAAAATCTTTAAGGAATTCCAGGAAAGAAAATAGAGCAACGAATTTTAGAGTAAGACAAATGACCTTGAATTATTAAAATTATAGGCAAGTTCTTATGAGAATATTAAACTAGAATGTTTGATATAAGAATTTGTGGTAAGGATTCAATATTTATTACAGAAATAAGTCTAAATGATGATTACAAGAAATAGAACAGAGGACCTATATAATAGGCAAATGCCAATAAAATATTTAGGTATAAATTTAACATGCCCAGTATTTTTGTGAGGGAAACTTATAAAGCACAAAGGGGAGAAAAGCAAGCAAAGGGAAGGGAAATCATGTTCTTCAATAGAAAACATAAAGATTGTGTACACACACACACACACAATGATAAAAGTATTCTTAGAACTTTCTGGATCAGACAAGTCAATCAGAAAGTTCATTTGAAAGAAATAAAGAATAAACAAAACATGATGGATAAAAAATTGTGGTTGTGGTTATGGATAGATCCTTGCTAGATATTAAAATTTGTAAAATCCATATAATTAAAATAGGATGATATTGGTGCACAAATAAAACAATGCAAAATGTAGAGAACCAGAAATATACTTAAGTATATATAACAATTTAGTATGCTATAGAGGTGGCACTCAAAATCAGTGGGTGTGTAGGATGAAATTTTTAATAAAAGATTAGGCTAACTTGAAAGCCAAGTAGATAAATTTAATGAGAGCAATATACCTTTCAACGAGGTAAATTCTAGATGGATAGAATATTAAATAAAAAAATGGAACTATACAGATAAAAATACAATAAAACATGGGTGAATTCCTATATAATCTTAGAGAGGGAAAATATTTTCTAAGTTTGCCTTACTATTCAGAAACAATAAGGGGGACTAGGTTACTAAAATATAACTTGGAAAATATAACTTGGAAAAATGAATCATAGACTTAAGAAAAAGACAAGGGAAAATGTCATGGACATGGACAAGGAATACATGTTCCTGAATTTAGTGACAAGCTAGGTATTTACGGATGTGGAAATTGCCCTTAATATAGGTCACTTTGGGGATATGTGGGAGTACAATCCTGATTAACAAGAGTGAGAATGAATGGAAAATTTCTAGCCAGTGTCTCACCCAGATTCTACTGCTGAACTTGAACTACCCATATCCGAACAACTTTAGAGTTTCTCCACTTGAAGATCCTCAAGGGCAGAGCCACGTTGGATATACCTGGTGTTGACTAAAGAGTGCCTATTTGCATGCCCCTTCCCAGTGGAAATAGACCATTGTGGACATATTTGCATGACAGAAGTAGGCAGACTGCAAACAGATCCTTTTCTGAGACAGCACATTAATGAGCACGCCCCTACTCATAATAATCTAAAGTCAACTCGTCCAGTTATTTTCTTTAAAGTCTGTTTCTTCCTTCTCTATCTTTGTAAATGGTATTAGGAATTAGAAACCTGGTCACTATCATCTTTGGCACATTTGTCTCGTATGCATGTATCTAATTTTCTCAGATGTGATTGTTATTATGTAGAGATTGCTAATCTTATCCTCTCCATCTCTGGTATTAAATAGGGCCTGGGATTTGGCTTAGTGGTTCCGCCACCTGCCACGCAAGCCAAGGGCCTGAGTTTGATCCCTGGTACAAAAAAAAAAAAAAAAAAAAAAAAAAAAAAAAAAAAATCCCATCTCTAGTAATAGAAACCAGTAGCTGAGCATGAGGCAGCCCAATTACATTACATTTCCCAGCCTGTGTTATGGTATTTTGGCCATGGCCATGGGACTGCTTCTGTGAAACAGAATATAAACAGAGGCAAAATATACCTTCTTCAGGCATGCATTCTTCTACTTAACTGCTGCAAGCTAAATATGGCAGCAGCCTCATTTTGGCCATGAGTATGATGACAGTATACTGCAACAGATGGTTCCTAAACTTCTTTCTAACGTGGGCCTCTTCGGCCAGTTGATGGAACCTTCAGACCTCTTTTCCAATATATTCAAATTTGTGGAGTAAAATATACAGAGTGCCAACAAAACAATTACATTGAGCTAAAGCAATCACTTTTTAAAATAACTCAGTTTGTAATATAGTCATATAGCACTTTATTACCATATGAAATAACAAAATGTAGTAGGTAGATCTTTACAATAATTTCAAAGCTGAGATAAACATAGATGATATGTCAAGATTCCTTCATAACCACGTGATATGAAAATTCCTGTGATTTCAGAGTTTTCACTAAGCCACAGGTATTGCTAAATCTAATATGGTTTGATGCCACTTTTCAAAATTAAAGAGATTGGTAAACTTCATTTGGAGGGTAGCAAAAATAAAAATTAAATTTTTTCCTCAGTCAGATTCACACATGTCCCCTATTCTGCATGTGGGCTCATGTGGTGGTTCATCAACACCAGTGTAAGACCACAGACAGAGTAATGGCAGTGTTTCCAAGTGTCTTAATTAATTTTATCATTGCTGAGACACAATTCCTGATACCTGCAAATGATAGGAGGCCAGGTTTATTTTGGCTCATAGTTTGTAGATGTTTCTCTCCATAGTCAGCTGGCTTCAAGGTAGGGTGGCATGGTGGCACGGCAGAGGGGCATCACAAGGAAGAAACAGCTCAGGGCATGGTAGTCAAGAAGAGGTTGATCAAGGGAGGAGGGAGGCAAATATACCTCCTAGACTATGCCCCCAATGACCCACCTCCTCCAGCCAAGCTTCACCTCACCAACATCATATTTAGTTATAAACTCATCAGTGGCATCATCCAATGACAACTTCAGGCCTCTATGATCCAATGACCTCCCTAATGTCCCACCTATGAGTGCATGAGGCTTTGGGAGACATCTAGATATAAATCTTAACCATAAGAACCTGACTTCCTGAATGAACTCAAGGGGAAAAACCTAAAATGGACCTTTATATGAGAAAGAAATGCCTATTTTGTTTTCTATTTAAATCATTCCATTTTGTGACTCTACCCCTGCCACCACCAACTGTTCAACCTGTTTATGTATCTACCTAGTATTATCTCTTCAGCTTTTTGTCCTTTTTCTTTCACTATTCTTATCTAGTATGAGTGCTTTCAATATATTGTTTATAAATTACTTTGTTTTTTTTTAAAGAAACTATTGTGGTATAATTTATGTGCAATAAAACTGCAAGGATTTTAAGTGCACAGTTTTGTGAGTGTTGACAAATGCACACAACTTTGTAGCCATGGCAATCAACATACGGAATATTATTTTCACCCTTAAAAATTCGTTGCCATTTCCTAGTCAGTTGACCTTGTTCTTCTGCTTACTGTGCTTTTAGTCCCAGGCAATCACAGGTCTGGTTTTGGTTACTATAGATTAATTTGTTTTTCTAGATGTTTTTGTCACAAATGGGTTACATGGAATGTACTTTTTACTGTCTACTTTGACTTAGTGTAATTGTTTCAGGGATTTATCTGTGTTGTTACATTTATCAATACTTTGTTTCTTTACATTTTTGAATAGTATTAAATTTTAAGGGCACATTATAACATTTTTATCCATCTTTTTATTAATATGTGAGTTGTTTCATGTTGGGCTTTTATGAATAAAGTTCCTATGAATAGTCGTATATAGTTCTCTCTATAAACAAAGACTTTCCTTTCATGTGGGTAAATGCCCAAGAGTTGAATTACTGAGTCATTATAGTAAGTAGATTATTTAAATTTTGATCCATATGTAAAAGTCTGTTGGACTTTATCACTCTTAATCTGCAGATGCATTTGGAGAGAACTGCGCTTTTAATAATCTTGAGCCTTCCAATTCCTGTTCATAATTTAAATCTTTGAGTTTCTGAAAACTTAATTTTATGTAATGTAATGTGGAGGGAGTATATGAAGCTTTTTCCACTAATCTTATTGACACTTTGTAAACTATGATATGACTATTATTTTGTGCCACCCTTATTCACGTATATTCATACTCTTGGTTTCCCTGTTTTCTCATTCGTCCCTACACCTCTGTACTGCCACTTGGGACATTTTTCTTCTGCATAAAGAACTATTTTTAATGTTCTGTAAATCTAATTCTGCTAGCTACAAATTTTGAAAATTCCATTTTCTTTTATATTACTTTTGATGAGTGTAATTCTGTATTGTCAAGTATTTCTGGTTTGTTTGGTAGAGCAGGGTATCTATATGTTAAATGTGTTATTTTTCCTTTTGTTCCCTAATTTCCGTTCTCATTTTTCTCTCTGTGATATAGTTGAAGACTTCACTTTCTTGTTAAGTCTCTGGTGCTTTGAATATATTAAACATAAAATTATTCAGCTAGTTCATTTGTTCTTAAAAGGAGATGACAAGCTAGTCTGTTATTTTGGAACCATAAATTATTTATATGTGTAAATATATGCTATACACACATATATGTATGTAATATACAGATAGTGCCTTCTATTGACTGAGGAAGTTCCTTTCTGAAAAAGTTTGCTAAGTGTTTTTGAGAATTAAAACATTTTTATTAGTACATGTTTGCAGTGCATAATTACATTTATCCCGGGGCATTGGTATATGTATATAATGCATCATAATTCTTTTTATACCCTTTGTCCTTTCTCTCTTTCTCATCCCCTCCCTTTCCTCTGCCTCCATCTCTTAATCTCTTTCTCATTGCTAAGTATTTTTCTTAGAAATGGAAGTGGAATTTCTATCAAAGGCTTTTCCTGATTCATTCATATATGTATATATATATATATATATTAATTCTCTAAATAAATTATTGTCGCTGATATGTAGGCATTCAAGTATTCTGTTTTTAGATTTTTATAGTACTTTCATATCAGCACACATCCAAAACAAAGATGATTAGAAGGAGCAATATGGGTGCCTTTGTCTTATTTCCATTATGAACTTTGACATTTTACCCTATCTGATTAAATATATGATCGTTGATGCATGATATTTTTGCTTTTTGTTACAGTGAGGAAGTTCTCTTCTAAGAATTTGCCAAACACCTTCCTCATCAATAGAAGTTGAATTACTGTGAAAGACTTTTCCTTATTCATGGAGATAGCCATATGATGTTTTAGCATATCTTTAAATGCAGTGCATTACATCAATACATTTTCTAAAGGGAAACACTCATCACTGCTGGCTAAAATCTATCTGGGCCTAATATATATCATAGTTTTAACATAACTCTGTTGCAGTGCTGATGAGCATATAAATTAATATAATCATTTTGAAGGCAGTATGGCAGTATTTTAAGTTGTATTCTTGTAGATCCTAACTTCAAGCAATCCAAATGAGTATATCACAGAGAATTTCTATAGTCTTAAGAGTCACATACAAAATTTTATTTCAGTTGATTATATATCTGAGTGTGTAGCTGTGGGGAATTTGATGGATTTAATATATATTTCTATGGAACTGTTAAGAAAATTGTAGTGAATATGTACTGGGAAACCCTCCGCAGCAGTTAGAAGCATCTCACTGAGTATACAATACAATGTTAGTGACTATAATCCTCATGCTGTACTGATGTAATGACAGGCTGTCTTGCCATTCACAAAAGCTAGGCTTGATAGGTGGATTTGGAGGTACAGCTTACTATATCCATAGTAAAGTTCCCTGTTAACCTTTTAAAAAATGTTTTCATTCATTAACAATCTATCTTAATTACTTATTTGATAGAAGTTTTAAAACAACAAAAAAAATATTTTGGCAGTACTGGGGATTGAATCCAGGGTCTTGCACATGCTAGAGTGATTTACCACTGAGCTACGTCATCAGCCCTTCAATTAGAAGTTTAAAAAATTATGATTTCTTAATTCTGTCATTTCTTCTGCATACATTAGATGTGATTTTGCAAAGAGAAACTTCATCTGTTAAGGCTATTGGCTTCCTCTGTAACAGGAAAGAGGAAAATGTTTATATATTTTCCTTTAATTGCCAACTTTAAGAGTAAGGAGTTGGCTGTCTCTCTAATAACTCAGGAGAATTTTAAATCATTGCTTTTTCATGTCTATTTTGATATAATTATGAACTCATGAATTTTACATATTATATCTTTTAATCAACTGTAGTCATTTTTCATTGTTGCTGAATTTGTTCCACCTGTGACCAGTGAAGAGCCCACTTGGAGTTACCGTCTGTGTATGTGCCGTGATATGACTCCATTTACTTTTTCTTTTTTTCTTTCTTTTTGGTACCGTAGATCAAACTTGGGACCTTGTGCTTATGAGGCAGGTGGTGGAACTACTGAGCTAAATCCCCGGCCCCTCCATTTACTCATTTACTTTTGATAATTTACTTTTCAACATAACAAAATATCCAGGCTCATTTAAAAATTTCTTTCCTGCCCAGAGTGCTGGAATTAGCCTTTCTTCCAAGACTAGAAAGCAAGGGATTTTAGAACCACAAGCTGGGTGCTAGAAATGCAGTTAATCATATGTAGGTAGTCATTTTTTGGAGAGGGAAGATTTCAATCTCCTTGGTTATTGTCAATCCATTTACGTTTTTTTCCAGTATAATCGTGGCTTGATTTTGGCAGGTCATATGTGTCTAGAAATTTACCCATTTCTTCTAGACTTTTCAATTTACTGGAATGTTTTAAAAATAGTCCCTAATAATCCTCTATATTTTGATAGTATTATAGTATACTTTTTTTTTGTCTCTAATTTGTTTTGGTTAATTTGGCCAAATATTTGTCAATCTTGTGTTTGGAAAAAAATTATTTCATTGATCTTTTGCATTGTTCTTTAAGTCCCTTTCATTAATTTCAGCTCTGATTTTTATTATTTCTTTCTTCCTATTGGTATTGAGTTTGGCTGTTCTTGTTTAAGACCTTGAGGTATATCATTAGAATACTGGTTTCAGATCTCTTTGATTTTTAAATATAGATTCTCATTGGTATAAACTTCAATCTTAGAACTGCCTTTTCTGTAATGCATAGATTCTGTTATGTTGTGTTTCCATTTTCATTTGGTTCTAGAAATTTATTTCCCCTGAGTTCTTCAATGAGCCACTGATTATTCAAAAATGTATTGTTCAGTTAGTATGTATTTGTATAGTTTCTCTTGCTATTCATTTGTAGATTAATTTCACTAAGATTTGGTAAGGACAAGATATTACTTCAATTTTTTTGTGTGTATGTGTGTGTGTTTCTTTGTATGTATATATTTTAAGATTTGCTTTACACCAGGCCTGGGAAGATGGTGTAATCCCAGCACTTGAGAGGCTGAGGCAGGAGGATTGTCATGAGTTTGAGGCCAGTGTGGGCTACATAGTGAGTTCAAGGTGATCCTGTACTATAAAGTGAGACTCTGTCTCAAACTAAACCAAGCCAAACAACAACAACAACAACAAAACAAACTAAATAGCTGTTCCTGCTTTTTTCTGGATTCCTATTGCATGGTGTATTGTTTTTCATCCTTCGATCAGTCTATGAATTTCTTTTTGTGTTAAATATGTTTCTTGTATAAGTGTATTTCTTGATCCATCCTACCAATCTGTTTCTTTTGAATGGTGAGTTGAGACCATTTACATTGATGGTTATAAGTAATATGTATTGACTCATTTTGTCATATAATTTTCCTGTTGTTCATTCCCTTTCTTTCCCTTTTGTTTAATTGCTCATGTTGCCTGGTGGATTCATTCTATTGATGTTCATTAAATTGTAGTCTTCATCATCTCTTTCTGGAATATCCTTCAGAACATTTTGGAGTGTTGGTTTCATGGTTATGAATTTCTTCAGGTGTTCTTTGTCATGGAAGTGTCTTATTTCTCCATCTGTTTTGAAAGATAGTTTTGTGGGATACATCGATCTGGGTTAGAGGTTTTCTTTTAGGGCTTGAAATACTTCACTCCAAATTCTTAACTTTAGGGTTTTTGTTGAGAAATCTGTGGTGATTCTGATGGTTTTCCCTCTCTAGATGATTTGTTTCTTTTCTCTAACACTTTTTAATATTTTGTTCTTCCATAGAATTTCTGGAATCTTGACTATTATATGCACTGGTGTAGTTTTTTTTTTTTTTAAATCATGGCTAAATGGAGTTCCATATCCTCACTTATCTGTATGTCAAATTCATTTTTCATGCTTGGGAAGTTTTCTGCCATTTCTCCCGTGAAAAATTTTTTATGTCCTTTGTGCTTGTCTTAATTTTTCATTGATTACAATCAGTCCTATGTTATTCTTCTTTGAATCATCCAGCAGCTGTCGTATTGATTTTTTATGGTCCTTTGCTATTTTTAAGAAGTTTTGCTTTTCATGATTTTTAACCACAAACCTGTCTTCTAGATCTGATATAATCTTCTCATATGATTCTGCTGCATATACATTTTTTTTTATTGAGTTTATTGGTACATTTAGGGATACAGTACAGTTACATTCATTGTTGGGATCATGTACCTTTACATGGCAAGTCTTGATTCTCATTTTTTTCCCCTTACCTGTGCCCTCCCTTCACCCCCTCCTCCCCTCCCCATCTACAAACACTTTATTTTCATCTTTTCATTCTCTCACATTTTTTTCTTTTCCCTTTTTGTTCTTCCCCTACGCATCACACCTTCCCTACACCTTTAGCTCCTTTCCTCACATTTCTAAATGTCAGTAATCTTATTAGAATCTTATGCATTGTTGCAGAATATTCACACCAGGGAAACTATTTGGTATTTACACATGTGGGACTTATTTATTTCACTTAGGAGTATATCTTCAATATGTATCCATTTTCCTATGAATGAATCTATTCTCTCGCTCTTTATGGCTGAGTAATATTCCATTTTATAGAAAAACCACAACTTCTTTATCCAGTTTCCAACGGATGGGCAAATAGGTTGT
Source organism: Fukomys damarensis (assembly GCF_012274545.1). NCBI lineage: Eukaryota > Metazoa > Chordata > Mammalia > Rodentia > Bathyergidae > Fukomys > Fukomys damarensis. The sequence goes on from NW_022900928.1 coordinate 62,662,531, forward strand.
TTCCAAGATTTAGCTATTACAAACTGTGCCGCTATAAACATGGGTGCACATACTTCTCTGTGATATGATTCTTTTAGTTCTCTTGGAAAGATACCCAACAGAGGGATGGCTGGGTCAAATGGAACCTCCAGTCCAAGCTCTTTGAGGTATCTCCATATTGATTTCCATAGTGGTTGCACTAGTCTGCACTCCCACCAACAATGGAGGAGGGTTCCTTTCTCCCCACAACCCCGCCAACATTTGTTATTGTGTGATTTCTTGATAGCAGCCATTCTTTGTGGGGTGAGGTGGAATCTCAGTGTTGTTTTCATCTGCATCTCTCGAATGACCAGTGATGTGGAACATTTTTTCATATATTTTCTTGCTGCTTTCACTTCTTTGTATGAGAAATGTCTGTTCATTTCGGATGCCCATTTTTGGATCGGGTCTTTATATTTGGGGGGACTGATTGTTTTGAGTTCTTTATATATCCTTGATAATAGTCCTTTGTCTGAGGTACAGCTGGTAAAAATTTTTTCCCACATTGTAGATTGTCTCTTAGTTCTGCTAATGGTTTCTTTTGAAGTACAGAAGCTTTTTAGTAAGATGAGATCCCAGTTGTTGATTCTTTCTGCTAGTTCCCGTGCTACTGAGGATTTGTTCATAAAGTCTTTTCCTATACCAATGTCTTCCAGAGTTCTGCCTAACTTACTTTCCAGCAAGTTTAATGTTTCTGTTTTAATATTTAGATCTTTAATCCATTTGGATTTTAATTTAGTGCATGGCGAAAGATAAGGGTCTAATTTTAATCTGTGACAGGTTGATATCCAGTTTTTCCAACACCATTTATTAAAGAGGCTATCTTTCCTCCACTGAGGATGGTGAGCTCCTTTGTCGAAGATGAGGTAGCTGAGTACATCTGCATTTGTTTTTGTGTCTTCCAGTCTGTTCCATTGATCCTCAGGCCTATTTCTTTGCCAGTACCATGCTGATTTTATCACAGTGGCTTTGTAGTATAGTTTCAAATTGGGAATTGTTACACCTGGTGCCATGTGACTGTTGCCTATAATGGCTTTTGCTATTCTAGGTCTCTTGTGGTTCCAAATGAATTTTTGGATTCTTTTTTCTAGTTCTGTGAAATATAGTGTTGGAATTTCAATTGGCATTGCATTGAATGTATATAGCAGTTTCGGTAGTATGGCCATTTTCACTATGTTGATTCTTCCTACCCAGGAGCAGGGGATATCTTTCCATTTTTTTATATCCTCTTCGATTTCTTTTTTCAGAGTGCTGTAGTTTTCAGTGTAGAGATCTTTTGTTTCTTTTGTTAGATTGATTCCTAGATACTTCATTTTTTTGGATGCTATTGTAAAAGGAATTTTTTCCCTTATTTCTCTTTCTGTCTGTCTGTTATTTGTGTATAGAAAGGCTATTGATTTTTGGGTATTCACCTTGTATCCAGATACTTTACTGAATCTGTCAATTAAGTCTAGAAGTTTTTTGGTGGAGTTTTTTGGATCTTCAATGTAGAGTATCATATCATCAGCAAATAATGATAGTTTAACTTCTTCCTTTCCTATCTTTATTGCTTTAATTTCTTTCTCTTGTCTAATTGCTGTGGCTAATGTTTCCAGAACTATATTGAAGAGAAGTGGCGATAGTGGGCATCCTTGTCTTGTTCCTGATTTTAACATGAAGGTTTTCAGTTTTTGGCCATTCAATATGATGTTGGCTGATGGTTTTTCATAAATAGCCTTTATTAAATTGAGGTATAGACCATCTATTCCAATTTTTTGCAGGGTTTTTATCATGAATGGGTGTTGAATTTTATCAAATGCTTTTTCTGCATCTATTGAGAGGATCATATGGTTTTTGTCCTTGACTTTGTTAATATAATGTATTACATTCACTGACTTTCGTATGTTGAACCACCCTTGCATCTCTGGAATAAATCCGACTTGGTCATGATGGATGATCTTCTTAATAATCCTCTGTATTCTGTTTGCTAGTATCTTATTAAGGATTTTTGCATCTATATTCATTAAGGAGATTGGTCTGTAGTTCTCCTTTTTGGTTGTATCTTTCTCTGGTTTGGGAATCAGAGTGATACTTGCTTCCAGGAATGAATTTGGAAGTATAGCTTCTCTTTCAATTTCATTGAAAAGTTTGAAGAGTAATGGTAGTAGTTCTTCTCTAAATGTCTTGTAAAATTCAGCAGTGAATCCATCAGGGCCTGGGCTTTTCTTTGTTGGTAAGTTTTTAATTACATTTTCAATTTCACTGATTGTGATTGGGGTGTTTAAAATGTTTTTATCTTCTTCGTTCAACTTTGGTAATTCATAAGTATCTAGAAATCTGTCCATTTCTTCTGTGTTTTCCATTTTATTAGAGTACAGGTTCTCAAAGTAGGTGTTCATGATCCTCTGGATTTCTTTCGGATCTGTTGTGACTTCGCCTTTTTCATTCCTAATTGCATGGATCTGAGCCTTTTCTTTCCTTTTTTTGATAAGATTAGCTAAGGGTTTGTCAATTTTATTTATTCTTTCAAAAAACCAGCTCTTTGTTTCATTTATTTTTTGTATCGTTTTCTTAATTTCAATTGCATTGATTTCTGCTCGGATCTTTATAATTTCCTCTCTTGTTCGAGCTTTGGGTTTTTCTTGCTCTTGTTTTTCTAGGAGTCTAAGTTTCATCGTTAAGTTGTTTATTTGAGCCCGCTCTGTTTTCCTAGTGTGGGCATTCAATGTTATGAATTTTCCACGTAGAACTGCTTTCATTGTGTCCCAAAGATTCCTGTATGTTGTATTGGCATTCTCATTTATTTGTAAAAACTGTCTAATTTCTTCTTTAATTTCCTCTGTAATCCATTGATTGTTTAGGAGAGTGTTGTTCAGTTTCCATGTGCTTGTGAAGTTTCTATAGTTTCTTGTGCTATTGATGTCTAGTTTGATTGCACTATGATCTGATAATAAACAGGGGATGACTTCAATTTTTTTGCATTTATTTAGACCTGTTTTGTGAGCCAGTATGTGGTCTATTTTGGAGAATGATCCATGTGCAGCCGAAAAGAATGTATATTCTGGTTTTTGGGGGTGGAATACTCTATAAACATCTATTAAGTCCATGTGTTCCAAAGCTTGGTTCAGTTCTATTATTTCATTGTTGATTTTCTGCCTAGTAGATCTGTCAATTTGTGATAGTGGGGTATTTAAATCCCCCACTACAATTGTATTAGTGCTTATTTGGTTTTTCATGTTACTTAATATTTGTTTTATATAGTTGGGGGCATTTATATTTGGTGCATATATGTTTATGATTGTCAGCTCTTCCTCTTGAATTGTTCCCTTTACAAGGATGTAGTGTCCTTCTTTGTCTCTCTTAATGAGTTTTGGTTTGAAATTTACTTTATCTGAGAATAAGATTGCTACCCCTGCTTTTTTCTGGACTCCTGACGCATGGAGAATTGTTTTCCATCCTTTCACTTTCAGTCTATGGACTTCCTTTTGCACTAGGTGTGTTTCTTGTATACAACATATTGTTGGATTTTGCTTCTTAATCCATTCTGCCAATCTGTTTCTCTTGATTGGTGAATTGAGGCCATTAACATTGATGGTTACAACTGATATATTTTGACTTATTCTTGTCATGTTTTTGTCCATTTGTTGACTCTTTTTACTTTTTCTCCCATCTCCTTTTAGTTTCTTGCCTTGCCTATTTGATTTGGTCTGTTGGGCCTCATGTTATTGTGAATTTCGTTGTCCTTTTCTAGGATATTGTTTAGAATTCCTTGCAGTGCTGGTTTGGTGTTCATGAAATTTCTCAGGTGCTCTTTGTCGTGGAAGTATTTTATTTCCCCATCTATTTTGAAAGAGAGTTTTGCAGGATACAAAAGTCTAGGTTGGAGATTCTTTTCTTTTAGGACTTGGAATACCTCACTCCAGGCTCTCCTTGACCTAAGGGTTTGTGTTGAAAAGTCTGCTGTGATTCTAATGGGCTTCCCTTTGCATGTGATTTGTTTCTTTTCTCTTACTGCTTGTAGTATTTTGTTTTTCTGTTGGATTTCTGGAATCTTGATTATTATATGTCTAGGTGTAGATTTTTTTTGATCGTGGCTAGTTGGGGTTCTATATGCCTCACTTATCTGTATGTCTAATTCTTCCCTTCTGTTTGGGAAGTTTTCTGTCATTAATTCTGTGAAGAGCTTTTTTATATCATTTGTGTTTTCTCCTGTTTTTTCATGAATTCCTATCAGTCTTATGTTATTTTTCTTTGTATCGTCTAGGAGTTGTTGGATTGATTTCTCATGATCCCTTACTGTTTTTAATAGACCTCTTTTTTCACGGTCACTGACTGCTATCCTATCTTCTATATCTGAAATTCTATCTTCGCAATCTTTTATTCTGTTTCGTACACTTTCAATAGAGTTTTTAATCTCCTGGATATCTGTTTGAATCTGTTTTATGGATTCCATTTCTTTCCTCTGTTGGGCATTCATTGTTTCCATGTCTTTCTTATGCTGAGTCTTCATGGCTTCTATCACAGTCTTGAGCTCATCTATTTTTTTCTCAGTTTCTGCTCTAGAGTCTCGAATCATGACTTCTATTTTGCTCATCATCTCTCTGGCTAGCTGGGAAATTATTTCTGATTTGAATTTTTCTAGAGCCTGATTGATCAATTTTGTTACCTCCTGTGCTATGGGTCCAGGGAGTCCTGTTGGTTCACTATCAGACTTTTCATCCTCATTTGTCCTACTATTTGCTATTGGTGAACTGGATATTTGTTTTTGTGTCTTGCTTAAGTGTTTTCTCATTTTTATTTTTATTGTTGGGTTGTCCTTCTTTAATTTCTGGGTATTACTTAAATCTTCCTAATATAGTTGCGTTTTAGCTTTTGAGTTTCTAATGACTCATAGACATTCTCGTTTTCATAATATCAGAGAAAACAACTCTTTAAATCAATCACCACTCTTTGTCCCAATTGATACATTCAGCAGCCCAATAGGATCAGGCACAGCTTGCCAACTGACCACTTATGGTAGTCATTAATGTATCACCTTTAACTCATGTGAATTAGATTAATTTCAAGAAGCAGCTCATAGTATGTTTGCAGTGAATATTCTTTTCAATATGGCATCTTTACCATTTAGGATGGGGGGTTCGACTTAGAACAAGAGGATTAGATAAGTGAAAGAATTAGAGCAGGTTTGAAGTGAATCCAGAGGTTGTAGAATTACCTTACTATCTTTACAAAGCTATTAAGTTCAGGGGGGATAGAGAGAGTGCAGGAATAAGGACAGGAATATATCCCCTTAACAGTAACAGGCGCTTGCCTTCCCTTGAAGGTACAGAGCCATGAGTGAGGTAAAATGACTGGAGAAAAGAACATAAAGAGAAACCCGTCCTAAAAACAAAAAATAAAAAAAGAAGTCTGAGTTCTTCAGGAACTGGAATAAAAAGGGAGATGAGGGACACTATGGTGGAGCAAGAGACTGAGTTGGAGAGACAGGACAGAAAAAAGAAAGAAATTTTAGGGTGGAAAGAGGAAAAAAGAGACAAGAGAGAGGGAAAGAAAAAGAATTTGAAGGTCCTCTTTCAGGCTATCTCTGATCTCATATTATACCACATGCACAGTCATATGCGGAACCCAATCCCCTGGTTATAGCTAGCCAATGGCTGTTCCTCACGACTGAGACTGAACACAATCTACAAAGCCTAACTTTAGTTTCCTTACCCTCAGGGTTGAACTCCACTCCGTTCTATTACAGGTTTCCCCTGCCCTTTCTTTAAAGATGATCAAAGTTCGGAGCTCAGAAAACTACCCTTCATGGGAACCTATGCCTCTGCAGAGTTGGTCTAAGGACTGGCCCGATCAGGAGTTTTGAGAACGGGGGGGGGGGTCGTGTGGGTGTTTCAAGGGCGCCCGCGCGGCTACCTTCCTTCCTGGGTCTGTTGTCGCGCAGGCCGGGAGCTCCCGCGCAGGCCGGGAGCTTGCGCTCACGCCGCCGGGTGATCGCAGACAGGCAGGCAGGCAGGCAGCTGAAAAAAACCCCTGCATATACTTTTAATAGTTTTTAACCTACTAGATATCTGTTTGAATCTGTTTCATAGATTCCAGTTCTTTCCTATGTTGGGCATTCATGGTTTCTATAATTTTCCTAAGCTCTTCTCTTTTTATCTGTATCTCCTTTATTTTTTTCTCTCATTGAGTTTATTGGTACATTTTAGGTATACAGTACAGTTACATTCATCATTGGGATCTTGTACCTTTACATGACAGGTCTTGGTTCTCAGTTTTTCCCCTTGTCCTTGCCCTCCCTTCACCCCTTCCTCCCCTCCCCATTTACAAACACTATGTTTCCATTTTTTTCATTTTCTCATATTTTTTTCTTTTCCCTTATTACTTTTCCCCTACCCTTCCCACTTTCTCTACACCTTTAGCCCTTTTCTTCCTATTTCACACTATCAATTATATCATCAGGATCTTATGTACTGTTATAGTTTTTCACACCAGAGAAGCTATTTGGTATTTACACATGTGTGACTTATTTATTTCACTTAGGCATATATCCTCAATATGTCTGTCTCCTTTAGATTTACCAACCACACCTTCAATTATGGTCACTATTTCTTTAGTTATCTGAGAAATTATTTGTGATTTTTTTCTAGATCCTCATTCATCTAATTTGTTATTTCAAGTGATGCCGTGTCACCATTTTAGAGTTCAGGTGTCCAGCTTTTGATTTGTTCTACCTTACTGCCCCCTGCATTTTCCTTAGGTGAGCTGGAGGTCTTGGGTTGCGTCTTGCTTCTGTAACCTATTTTCTATTTTTAAAAATTTATTTTCTATCTTGATGCTTGTAAATTGCTTACAGTAGGTAGCTTATTACTAGTATCAAGAACTCCTTAGAGAAGCATTACTTTTCAGTTTTTTTTTTTTTTTTTTTTTGAGATAGGGTCTCACTATGTAGTTAAGACTGACCTGGAACTCACTATGTAGTCCATCCTGGTCTCGAACTCACAGTGATCCTCTTGCCTCAGCCTCCCGAGGCTGGGATTATAGGTGTGTGCCACCATGCCTGGCCAAGGGAATCATTACTTTTCAGAGATGTCTTCTATGTGTAACTGAAATTTGAATCTGTCACAAGATCCTACCTCTTCAATTTATTGAGCTTGAGAAGTTGCTATTTTGCCTAATTCTTGGTTCTCTGGTACTGCACTATAGCATTTTGTTTATGACCCTCAGACAATATTGGTCTTGGCATACAAGGAAAAACAGCTGAATAGAAGAACTATGTCACTTTGGCTAAAGTAGTACAATCAGTAATAACAGGTAAACCTGTTAGCAAAAGGAGCTGGTGGATGCCAAGTTTGTGCGCAGTACCAGGCTAGGATCTGAACATAGCTGATCTTGCTCCTTCTCACAGAAGTCCATCTTCTGGGTTTAATTGGAAGCACCTTCTCCTTCACTCCATGTCACAGACTGTGCTTCCCACTACATAGATTTGTCCACAAACTTGTTTCTTCTCTGGGCCTATGCTCTCTTCCAGGGTGTCTGCTTGCTGTGTCAGTGAGCAGAAGATGCTGTTGAATGTTGGAAACATAAAAATGCAGGAACTTCTGATCCTCTGAGCACCGTGTTCAGACAATAGGACACCTCTTAAGATGGCTCCCAGCTGTGGCACCGTATAGACATGCCAGGAAATTCTTCTGTGCCTTCTAGTTATGTAGAACTTAGACTGCTTATGTTAGTATGGTGCCAGATTCTGTAACTGTGGAGATCTTTATGACTTCTTCTTTTCACCTTCTGGGAGTTGGGGGGCTTCCTCTCCCCATAATATGTTGCCATACACTAAGTATTATGGCTCTCTGTTCTGTTACAGTTCTAAAATCCAGTATTTCTGAGTTCTTTCTGGTCCCTTACTTGTTACAAAGTACTTTCCCATGATACCCTGTCTCATTTCACCATTTAACTATATAATTATTTTGGTTTAATTTTATGGTGTCAGAGGAGAATGTTGTGGGTCTCTAATATGCCAACTTCATTCCCTCCTCATTTTTTGTTTTAACTCAAGTATTGGTAAAGTATGGTCTGGAAGCCAAATATGTTCACTGTGGATTTTTTATTTTTTAAAAATTTTGGGGAAACAAATAAAAAAGAATAATATCCTGACATATATCTTTTATGAAATTTAAGTTTAATTTTCCATAAATATTTATTGAAACATAACCACACTCATTTATTTACATGTTGTCTTTGGCAGCTCTTGCACTATAGGGGCAGAACTGAATATACTAAAGAGACACTATGGAGCCTAAGAAGCCTAAAATATTTCCTGTCTGTACTTTACAGGAAAAATTATGTGACTCCTATATTAAAATACCATGGAAATCATATGCTTTTTTTTTTTTAGCTTTTCTATTAACTTCAGCCAGAGTTATAGAAATCATGACTGTGACCCAAACTTGCTTAAAGGATAAAAATATTTCTTATTTCACTCTGACAAACTCCAGGCCTGGTATGATCATTCTGCACATCTGATATTCTTGGCATTGCATTTCATCTTAGTTGCCATTGTCCTCAGGTGTCCTTTCTGCCAAGATTCTTTAAATTTGATATTTTGAGTTCCCAAAATGAAAAAAAAAAAAAAAACTCAAACAAAAACCGAAAACACCTCCAAATACAAAGGATTGTTGTGAAGATTGCTTTAGAGTAATTTGCATACTTATGCTTTAGCAAATGTAGTTTAGAAACATGTCAATCTGATTTCTAATCACAATATCTGGTGGGTGGAGAAAATTGGCATTGTGTGCAATGGTCATGTCCCAAGCATCAATGATACCCACATTGAGATCTTTGAAAATGTCCTTCATGATAAGATATTGAATGTATCCATGGAAGTCATCAAACCACTCTCTTTCTATGGGCATTTCCCTGATATTTTCTGTCTTAATAATCACTTTAGTGGCTGGGCTTCTTAGAAATAGTCGTTCAATAGCCTTTCGGATTCTGATAGCCCTGCGAATGAAGATATCAATGGGGAAAGGCCTGAAGTGATGGCCAAAGGTAATGACAAAGACTGTGTTTTGGTCCCCTAATACCCGGTCAATTTCCAGAGGGATATAACCATCATCTATCACAGAATAGAGGTGAACTGTGATAAAAGGGTAGCTGTGTTTTTTCCATTGAATCTGAGTATGACTTTCAGCATCCAGAAGCAAACGTTTTGGAAAACTTCCAGTTCCATGAAGGTCAAAATACTTCAATGCTGATTAAAAAAAAATAGATCTTTAACTCCAATGCAATGATTAATATTTTTAGAAAGAATATCTTATTTACAATACCCACCTAAAGAAATTTTGTCACCTCTAACTCCAAAGTAATGTTTAATATTTGTAAAAGAATATCCTATCATTTATAGTGCCTACTTGGAATATCTGCTTAGGAGCATCCTGCTCTCTATGGTAGATTATGAGATTATATATGTGAAATGTCAATAGAAGTGCAAAGTTTCTATTGGAATTTTTGCACTTACAAAAACTTTTTGTGATGAAACAAATACAACAAAAATTTACTATTTTAAGCGTGTAATTCAGTGGTATTAATTATATTCACAGTGTTGCACAGTCATCACCATTATTTCCAAAACTTTCTTATCACTGTAACTAAAACTCTGTACTTATTAAGCAGTAGCTCCTCATTGCCCCATTTTTCCTAGCCCCTGCTAAATTACTGTCTATTTTCCGTCTATATGTATGTCTATTCTATTTATTTTCTGGAATCATCTTTATTCTTTTGTGTTTAACTTGTTTTATATTTTCAAGGTTTGTCATTATTGTAGCATGTGTCATAACTTTGTTCCTGTTTTTCTGTTCTTTAATTTTTTTGTGGGGCTAAGGTTCTAATTTGAGGTCTTGTGCATGATAAACAAATACTCTATCACTGAAATTATATCCCTAACCACAGGATTTCATTTCTTTCTACGGCTGAAAAATATTCTATTGTGTGAATATACCAAATTATGTTTATCCATTCATTTGCTGATGGACACATAAATTGTTTTCACCTTTTGCTTATTTTGGACTGTCACTTAGAAGTATCTATTGGAATCTATTTTCAATTTTTTGAGGTATGTAATAAGTGAAATTGTGTTGTATGATATTTCCTTGATTCACTTCTTGAGGAACTTCCAAACTGTTTTCCACAGCTGTTCCACCATGTCTCATTCCTACCAGCAGTGTGTAAGGGTGCTGATTTCTTCATAGCCTCATCAATATTTTTCTATTTTGTGCTTATAACCATGCTAGTAGATGTGAAGTGATATCTCATGTAATACTTTTATTTGTGTGTTTATTTTTGTGATAGTGAGGATTGAACCCAGGGTCTTTGCCATCTTAATTTTTGTTGTGAGATAGGTCTAAGTAACTAAGTGTTTTATAAGACAGGGTCTCACTATGTAGTGCAGGCTGGCCTTGAACTCACTATGTAGCCCAGGTTGACCTCGAACTCCTGCCTCAGTGTTCCTCCTGCCTCAGCCTCCTGAGTGCTGGGATTACAGGTGTGTGCCAGCTGCTAAGCAACTAAACTGCCCAGTCTTGGTCAGAGTTTTGATCCTCTCACCTCAGCCTCTCAGGGTGCTGGTATTATAGGCCTGTGCCACCCTGTGCAACTTCATTTTAAATTTGATTTGTGTTTCCTAATAACTAATGATTGGAGCATCTTTTCATGTGGTTGTTGGACATTTACATATTTTTGGAGAAATGTGTATTTATTGGAATTTATAAGGAGCAACAACATTTCTTATGAAAGAGGGGAATAAAATACATGTCAAATAAAAAGATTCAAAACCAGAAAGCTAAATGGAGTAAAAAACAAAATAGACCAAGTGAGAAAATAGAGACCTCATTAAAAGTACTTTAAAATCAGCCCGAATTTCTAAAACAGTATAAAATAATTACATACTTTTTACAACTTTGGGTAAGTACTCGATCCACTGACGAAGTGTAGAGTCTCCCAGGAGGTAAATGAGTTTTCCTTTCAGGCAGCCACTTATCTTAATTGTATCTAACTGAATCTGGTCGCAAAATGTTGTGATCCACCTTTCTTGTAGTGTGTAACCACCAGGGAGAGGAATGTTCATTCCAATTCGACATTTCTCTTTTACATTTTCATTTTCTGGTAACAGAGATACTTGTGGTAAGTGGTTTAAATGGTATCAGATTAACATATCCTTTTTTCTTTGTCCTCTCCTTTTTGATCTTTTTTCTATTCCTTTAAACTCTTGTTTCTTCTGTCCTTTCCTAGTACTATTATTTTGATCACTAGCTTTAAGTCACCTTTACTCATTCTATTGAGACACTTTGAGTCATCTCCCAAATCTGGTCATTAGCTAAGCCTCAATGTTCTATTCTTTCATTGTCATCCCTTATGATTCTTTAGGGACTTAAGTCTTTTTCTAATCTGAACATTAGTGGCCTGCCAATTTATGTTCCAATTATCAAATTGTTTAATTCCCTCAATAAGGGAATAATCTTATTTTCATATTTTAAAAAAGACTTTATAATATAACATATATACATTTCAGAAAACTTCAAACAGAGCTGGGTATGGGGCCCAAACCTGGAAACCCAGGCCTCTGTAAGACTGAAGCAGGAGGATAGCAAATTTAAGCCCAGCTGGAGCAAATTAGCAACTTAGTGAAGCCCTTTCTCAAAGTAAAAAATTTAAAAAGTGTTACCGATGTATCTCAGGGCAGAGGACCCTAGGTTCAATGCCCAGTACTGCAAAAAGCAAACAAATAAAAATAAAGGGATAAATATAATTTTAAAAAATTATAAAATAACTTCCAACAATATAAAATACCTACTGAGTTGATTTTTAAAATAGAACTAATAAAGTATCATGCAGCTTGCAGCACAAACCAATATTCTAAGATATTCCAGCAAGCTCCACTAGAATTACCAGCTCTGTTATGGTCTGTCTTCCAAAGTATCTTATCTGGCAGAGCATCAATGTTTTCATAATTCTAAAATTATTTTTAAATTTAAATGTGACATGGTTGGGTTTCCAGGAGGTCTGATGGCACTGAATCTTGGATGGTTTACTATCACGATCCTAGGATTCATAGTTCCTAAGTAATCTTTACACTAACAATGTACTGGCATATCTGAGAAGAGAGCCTTGAGCTTATTATTGATTATCATATCTTGCCTAACATGTGTCAGGATATTCATTTCCTTATCATTACTCTTACATGTTTTAATTTTAGAATAGGTTTGATATTTTGAACTGTATGTGGTTAATGGTACAAGATTTCATCATCTTTGTTTTACTAGGTTAGAGATTATGGTAGGAAATCTAATGTTCCCAGAAGTTTTCAAATACAGTACTAATTCATCAAACTGGTGGATATGTTGCCTTCTCAGCAAAAGAGAATTTCTAGATGTGACTAAGTGTATAATCTTGAGATAAAAAGATTTTCCTGAATTATCTCAGGTAAAGAGAGAAGGCTTCTAACTAAACTCTTTAGTCCTGCAATGTGTCAGATAGAAGCAGAAAGGTAGGCCAAAATATATATAACATAAGAATTTGACTATTGTACTTTTGGAGATGAAGAAATGTGGCTACAAGGAATGTTAGACTTCAGAAGCTAGAAAAGATAAGCAAATAAGCAGATGTTTCCCTAGAACCTCAAAAAAGGAGCACAACTCTGTTATACTTTAACTGTAGCACAGTGAGACTGATGTTTGGCTTCTGAATGACAAAACTGGTAGTACATGTTTCTTGTTTTAAGATACTTTGTTACAGTAGCAATAAGAAAGTAGTATAGACAAAACCCACATCGTTTCAATATTAGGGGATCCCAACTCAAAGCAGCATATTTCCTTTTATTTATATAAATTTTATTTCATATCCCTTAGTAACATTTAAAATTTTCTTTCTGTAGATCATTCTCATTTTGATCATTTGGTTTTTAAAGCACAATGTACATATACCATTATTTTCCTTAGTTGACCTCTGTGTTTCAAAAGCCCACCAGACGACACTGACATCCTCAACATAGCACTTCAGAATCTCCAGACTTAAGTCTTCCTCTCCTTTCAGTTTCTTCACTGACTACATTCTACCTCATGCCCACTTCATTGGTTGAGTGAAAAGGGTCCACAATAATTTTACTCACAACTACAGTTTTTGATAAAAAGATATTCTATTAAAAATACATTATAGTACATTACATTAGTATTACTTCTAGCAAAAAATAATTTTTGGTATTTCTCAAGCCGTATTTTTCCTTTATCTCAATGTATATATTCACAATCAGAAATTACTCAAATTAAACTGATTCCCTAGGTGATTATTTACTTAACTCTAGCAATTCTATCCCTGATATTTATGAAATTTCTCTTTTACCTCCTTCTCTAATTACTGATATCTTCAGGAATCAGTCAAATATTAACTCTAATAAATAAGTCTTTATGTATTTGCTTTCTTCATTGAATCCATGGGTGAAAATTTTTTGAATCACAAGTTCACTAAGGATTTGTTTTCTCCATTTGCCCATAAAGCTTCATATCTGTTAGACCTTCAATAAACATTTTCTGACTAAATGAATATTGGGAATAAATCATTATGAGTTACCAAGCTTACCAGTGTTATTGATGAAATAAAATAGGCTTTGTAGAAAGTTATTTTAAAGGTGAGATAGTATGTTTCATATGAAACACTGCTTTCTGTTTGTTATTACAGCATTTAATAAGATAGGAACACCATATAAAATTGATAAGTACATCAATAGCAGTTGGAGGTTCTGCCAACAGAGAGTTAGGGAACCAAAACCACAGCGTTCCCCCTCTGAAGCAGTGGTTATCTATCAAAGACATTTGCATAGTGACTCAAACTCTAGAAGTAAAAATCCTAAATTTAAATAGAATGTAGGATAGTAATACTTTCTTCTCTTGGATAAATCAAGATGAAATCTGTTATAAACAAACAGAGTTTGAAAAAAATTTTAAAAATTGATTTCTCTTTGAAATCTGGCATGATTAACATCATAAACACTAAGGTTATGCTGCAGGAAACAGCAATTAATATAGGTTAACACTGATAAGCTTTGCCATTAGTTAGACATGTGCTAAGCAGCATCTACCACAAATAAAGCACACTTACTGTTACATTTGGAAACTTCAATATGTTTAAAATCTTTCATTATTTCAACTCCCACTTTGGACCTTCAAAAGATAAGACAAATTAGCCTGGCATTTGTCCACATAAATCAGTCAACAAAAATTACCTGACTGTGAATAAAGGATCGTTTTTAATTTTCTAGAAATGAAACTATTATTTTCATTGTAAATTTTAGATATTTGGGTATTACAAATATATTAGGATTTTGGAAAATTTTTCTACCCTACTGGAATATCTTAAGTCCAGGGCAGATCTACTTAACTGCCACATACAATCAGTATGTCCTATGATTTTAGATTCAGAATATTTATCAACTCTGCAAGTTCACTATCTGTTTCCATGTCACCTCTTTAAGTACATATACTATTTTTAAAAATTACTATGTTCCTCCTATTGCCAGCCTTTCTCAGTTTTATTCTACCTAAATTCTTCAACACAAGGGCCAGAGCACCCTTTCCAATTGCAAATCTAACTGCATTATTGTTTAAATTACTGTATTGTTTGCCCATCATCCAGGCTTCTTATCATGCACATAGCGCTCTCCCTCTTTAGCCATGTTCCATGCTGTGTTTATTTCAGTTTTTCTTACATACCTGCTGCCTGAAGATTGTAAGTTTTCCAAAGGAAGGTAGTACATTAGTCTTTCCTACTACCATATGCTTAATATCTATCCAACTTGCTGACAGAAAGTAGTAGTCATGCATGAATAAATGTATGCTGCATTTCTTCCAGTTGACGAAAGGCTACTTCTCTCTTTCTGATTCAGAGCTCTTACCTCCTCATCCATTTTGATTCATTCTTTGATTCAAACTTGTGTTTTTATATGTGTGAGTGGAGGCAGACAGGAAGGACTGGGGAGAGAACAGGGAATCAGGTACCAGGTCCAGCATATACAAGTACCCTATTCTCTGCTATAGATATCTCTTCAGGCCCAGTCCCATGAAGGAAATATATTTATCCTTACTGAGATATGGATGTGAGGATGGTTAGTGAGTAGGAAGAGATTTGGAGAGTTGTACCATCTGAGATAAAAGGGAAGGAACAGAAACTCAGCTGTGCTTTTTACTTATTCAGAAGTGAGTCAGAGACTATAGATCAGACACCCAAATTTAAATAGCTAAGTAAGATTCCATGTTTTGTGTTTACTCTTACTTCCTATAAACACATTTTTTGAAAGTTTAAAGGAAAAAATCTTGCTTGACTTTGAAGGCTGCAAAGAAAGTGATTGCTGAGACCATAGCATTCCACTCTGTTCTCAAGCTTAGGGAAAATAAATTCCCATGGGCACTGGGGGTAGACTTTTATAGAATGAAAAGGAAAAAGGAAATAAATGGAGGTTTATCGAAAGTTAGAAAATTAAAAAAAGATTCTGGAACTGATAAGTGTCTCAAGGCTTAGCTAATAGTTCTGGGGTTTGTAGTGATTAATTTTCCTTTTGCAAAACTTCAAAGTGGCCCTGATGGTCATTCATGCAGACACCCAGGTTTGTTCAACCAAAAACTTCTAGGAACTGTTAGGTCAGACTTTGGGTGCAATGAAGGATGCCTCTACCTTGGAGGCATGTCCTATCATGAGATCAACTAGAGATCACCTGTAGGAGTTGGCTTTTAAAAAAGTGCTTAGGCTGCAGTATAGCAGTGGACAGTTGAGAAGCTGACATAGTAGTCTAGGTGAGGCCACTGTGGCTTGAACTTGGATAGTAGCACTAGGTATAGAAAGAAATGGTTGAAAGCAAAAGGTACTTAACATGCAGAATCTATGGGATACAATATGGGAGGTGATGGAGCACCATGTCTCATATACTTCCCAAGGAACCTCTTTTTGATGCAACGTTTATGAATGTACAGCAGAAAATTTCCACGGAGTATATATTTCAAAACCTATGTCTGTAGTAAAATTCATGACTGAATGGCACAGTGCTGGTTGCCATACAAAAGTGTAGGCCATATATATTAGATTTCTACCTGTGCATTCCCTTTTTCTTGAACATTTCAATGAAAATGCAAACTGTGGAGTAAGTCAAGAACAGGGTACCCTATGAAGATACCTCCTGTTTGCCCAGAACCTTGAGTAGAGAGGCATCTCTTAGATGCTCAGTGTTGACCTGGGCAATATATTTCTGTCTGGGGGTAGGGTGCCCCACATTGTATTGAAAAGTATACTCACTTATGGAAAAGGCTTTTTTCCTTGACAGTAAGATAAGAGATTTGTTGGTTGCTAGTAGACACATGGGTTAGGGCCTCACAGGGCATGTGTTGAGGCTTTACACAGTAGAAGACTTCATGTTCTCCGCCGAATAGGTATTTGCATAGTTCTGCACTTGTGTGTAGGGTCAGACGACATTCAGAAAAGACTTGGGAAGTGCCATTAACAAATTTACCTTTGAAAATAATTATATCATGGACTTCTTTCCTTGCCCTCCAGAGAGCTGATGCTCCTTCACTGGGGTGGATGAGCAGGACAGACAGGGAGACCTGGCCCTCCCAGAACAGAGTGAAGCTGACAAGGTAGGTGCCATTGTTGAAGTCTGTCACCTTTCCTGATGCACCAGCCTTAAGGGATGGGGAGGACATCCTGGCCCTCAAAAAGTCCCCACCATATTCCTTTCTGTGTCCTAAGTAGTCCCTCACCTCCAGCAGGATGTTCAGCTGCCCCCCCCTACAGTATGTAACTTGAGGGTTGAGGACAGTGGTTATGCTGTGGGCTGCACTAGTGGTGGTCTTCACATTGGTGAAAGGTCTGAGTGGAATCTGCTGGTCCAGTTTCTCCATAATCTCCCTGATTCTCAGCTCAGTCTCTGTTGGTGACTTTATCAGGCTCATTGATGATGTGGGGCATAAGAACTTCGTAGAGGTGTTCCGCTTTTGGAGGGAGATGGGTAATTTTAGAGTTAACCAAAGCTGAAATGACAAATAGTTGACATACTGTGAAATCATTTTTACTTATAATCAGTTTGAATGCTTATTTACATACTGTCATCAATTTTGAATAAAATGTACACATTTATGTTTTTACTCTAGTAGTTTTGAGAATGCTTGAACAGTTATAGATAAATATAATCAATCTAAAAAATAGTTCAGAGAATGTATATGAGTAATAGAATGATGCTGGTATTTTGCTTTTCCCTTATCTGTACACCTCATAACCGATAACCAATTTCCATTAATTTTGCTTTCACATCTCTTTTACCTATATCTAATAATCTTTTCATTCCCAACATACCATAGTACAAGCCACTATTATTTATCCTCTTAGATTGTGGTAGTAACTTTAAAGGTGAAGATGGTCTTTACACTTCACGAGGACAGTCCTGTTCTTTCCATTTACTTTTCCCCACTCTGGCTAAAGAAGCCCTTCAAAATATAATTTATATCTTAGTAGATGAAAGTAAAAATGCATGATTTTTCACTGTTTCACCTGCTCTGATTGGAGATTATAGTTGTCAAAAATATTTGAGATATTTCAAAAATTTTATTATTAAAATTCAGGAAATAGAAAACCTTAAACATTTTCAGTCAGAAAGAAGACAAGAAGGCTAGATGTCATCAACTGAACAGATTATAAGTCTTGAACAATAAAATTAAACAAACAAACACGAAATAAAAAGTTATAGAATTACAACTATGTTTAATTTTCTTCTTTACTTTTTTTTTGTAGATGTTGTGATTGTCTACAAAGAAAATCAGAATTAGGAAATTAGTATTAAGAGATCCAGCTAGGGGCTGAATACAAGATAAATTTATAAAATCAGCAACATGTACTGACAATAGTAATAATTATTAGAAAATGCAATGGGAGATAAGCTCTGATCTTGATGAGGCACATGGCAGGAAAATCATGCTACTGGATAACAAAAAATAACTTGTTCATGGAAGAAGAAATCATAGAAAAATGAAGACAGTGTCAAACTAGATTTGTCTGATCAAGGAATATGTATACCTGAATAAGTGGAAGGTTCTTATTTAATGACAGAAGATGGTGGCCTTAACAGGAGCCATTAAGTGTTACATGGGAGGTAGACCTCTAATTAGATGGATTGTGAATAAATGGAAAATGAGGAAATGGAGACAGTGTTCACAACCCCTCTACAATGAGGTAGAGGAGAAAGAGCAGAGTTGGAGGAGGAGAAGTGGGGGCAGAATTGATTAATGATTTCTGACTTGATACAGGTCAGACAGATAAAGGCTTCAAATCAAGCTGGAGGAAACTGTTCCTACCTTTGTGGAGTTTTGAGAAATTACAAAAATTATCCAGATAACTATTGAGAAAGATGCCGACATCAACAGTGCTTTTTGAAGCTTCCGGTTTGAGAACATGGTGAGTGTCCTACAAAAGAAAACACAAGTGAAGGAACAATGTGAGAAGCGAGTCACTCTGTACTCGTTGTTTCATTCTGAACCTGTAATATGTCTCTGAGACTTTAGTTCTCCTGAGTCACTTCGAACAGAAGGAAAGAGATGATTTAGCAGTATTACTGCACGAAAAAGGGGAAAGAGAGACAGGAAGAGACGGTAAGAGAGAGAAGGGGAAAAGCAGAGTCCTGGAGAAAGGGGTAAGGTTCTGTGTTTTAAAAAGCTTACTTTACTGTGACAAATGTAAGGCCTCGCCTCTGTTCCTTGTCAAATCATCAATGAAGTTTAGATTGCATGAAAATTTAAAATGAAGGGGCAGTTTAAAATGGGTTAACTTTTGGAAAGTCCAAGATGATATGTTTTCGCCAATATGTAGTACATAATTGCAATTTGTACTAACTTACCCTTACTGAACTATGATTTCCAAGCTATTAAAGCATGGTGTAGGAGAGGTATTGGGTTTTGGGACCATGTTGGTATTAGGTGACATGCATGGATTTAGGCAGACAAGCAAGAGGCAACTCCAATCTGTCACTCAATAAATTGCCATTATTTGTTTACTTTCTGATCAATAAAAAATTTAATCACTAAAAAATTAGAATAAATGGTTTTTAGCTGATGTTCATGAAGAGAGTGAGTAATTAAACTGTGCTGTTAATGAAAGGAATCCTAGGAAATCTTATCTAACAAAGAATATTTCTTTACAGAGCTGTATCATATACTTTGGGCCCTTTTTCTGGAAAAGTAGAATCAAGTCTGAAATACTGCCCTTTTAATTGTATCCTCTAGTATTATGGATGTAGTACAGTAATGTATCATACCTCTGTGAATATAAAATATCGTGTACCTGCTTTATGATATGTAATAGCAACCACGCTTTATATGAAGTGCTTTTCTTTTTCTTTTCTCTTCTTTTTTTTTTTTTTTTGTAATCTTTTTAGCGGGGATCAAACTCAGGACCTTGTGCTTATGAGGCAGGTGGCAGCACCACTGAGTTAAATCCCCAGTCCTATCAGCTGTTTTTAGTGATATTACTCTAGAATGTTTTCTTTCCAGATGAT
The DNA here is from genome assembly GCF_012274545.1 of Fukomys damarensis. Taxonomy (NCBI): domain Eukaryota; kingdom Metazoa; phylum Chordata; class Mammalia; order Rodentia; family Bathyergidae; genus Fukomys; species Fukomys damarensis. The sequence goes on from NW_022900928.1 coordinate 62,682,104, forward strand.
GATTAAGAAGCTAATAAAAAAATGGTTCTAGGTACCATGACAGTAACAGGAAAAAAAGAGTTAGAATAATGTCTCTCTGAGCATTGTTTTATTGATGTCTAGTACAGTGACTGACAGTATTTTTAGAAACACTTTAAGAAACAGAATGCTGCTTTGCAGATCAATGTTAAATTCTATCCACTGAAACTTTATATTATCTCAGAATGTACAAATACTATATAGTATGTCCAAAAGGGCAAAATATCAGAGGCAAAACTAACCCAGGCTTTCTGATTTTTAAATTAATTTTATAATGTTTAAGTACAATGTCTAGTTGGATTCATTTTTACTTCTCTGGAAAGCATCATATATAGATGTTTCAGTAACACACACACACACACACACACACACACAATGAAAACAAAGTGGTTACCAT
>NW_022900928.1:62682637-62705867 GCF_012274545.1 Fukomys damarensis
TGTAATCTTTTTAGCGGGGATCAAACTCAGGACCTTGTGCTTATGAGGCAGGTGGCAGCACCACTGAGTTAAATCCCCAGTCCTATCAGCTGTTTTTAGTGATATTACTCTAGAATGTTTTCTTTCCAGATGATGATTAAGAAGCTAATAAAAAAATGGTTCTAGGTACCATGACAGTAACAGGAAAAAAAGAGTTAGAATAATGTCTCTCTGAGCATTGTTTTATTGATGTCTAGTACAGTGACTGACAGTATTTTTAGAAACACTTTAAGAAACAGAATGCTGCTTTGCAGATCAATGTTAAATTCTATCCACTGAAACTTTATATTATCTCAGAATGTACAAATACTATATAGTATGTCCAAAAGGGCAAAATATCAGAGGCAAAACTAACCCAGGCTTTCTGATTTTTAAATTAATTTTATAATGTTTAAGTACAATGTCTAGTTGGATTCATTTTTACTTCTCTGGAAAGCATCATATATAGATGTTTCAGTAACACACACACACACACACACACACACACAATGAAAACAAAGCATGGTTACCATTGTGCCTCTATGAATCTTAGATTCTCAACTTCCTTTTAATACATTTTTAAGATTATCTGCTTATTTGATTATTTTGTAAATAATGAATACTCACCCAAAATGTGTCTGGTTTCATATAATTAGGAGATAAAGAAAGTCAACGAAATGAGTGAAATAGGCATTTATGAGGATTAAAATTTGGTAGTAGAAATACAGCTTTCTTGGTGTATATATTTCTGTGCTTCTGAATCATCAGCTGCACCGTTTGGCCTGAAATTCTCATCATTTCTTTCCTTACTACAGTGATGTTCTCCAATCCCCACCAAGCTCACTGGTAAATTCTGAAGTCTTCATTCATAATTTGAGTCTGAGCTTGGGAACTATATGTTCTTTCCACAATCACTTTAGTTAATATATTCCTCTGTGTTCTACTAGTCTAATGCATAATACATTTGTAATAACAGATGCTACAATGTGTTATATTGCCTTAGGTTTCTGCTCAGTCATTAGATGGCTGAACTTCTCTAGAGAAGATACCATTATCCAAGAGGACAATGATTTCACGCTGAAACCATCTACTTTATACACTGATATGTGTTCCACAAGATCTTGGTCCTAACAATTAACCAATTCTTTTATTATATCCCTGGTTTGACATTTGGACTATTGTATTATAAACTAGCGAGAGTAGGCTCCTTTGAGAGTGGCCAAAGTACTTCTTTGTAAGGAGGAATTTTATTATTGGTAGGGTCTTGAAAATTTATTATTTCTCAGTACTGTAATCATTTTTGAATCTGTTCTGTATTTGGAAATTTTAATCAAGATTGCATTTATTTTTTGTTTTTTTGGTACCAGAGTTTGAACTTGGTACCTTGTGCTTGCAAGGCAGGCAGCAGCACCACTGAGCTAAATCCCCAGCCCAGTCAAGATTACCTTTGTTTAAACAAAATAAAACTGCAGTTCATAATTTTTCTTGGAGCCTTATAGCAGATAATACCCTTTATTCCTAAATCATTGTCTGATCCAGATTTTAGTAATGAGCTTGAGCTCTACATATCCAAATGTTTTCAGGGTGTCTCCACTTGCAAATCTTCATGAGCAGAGATGTGTTTGATCTGGCTTATATTGGGTAATGAGAGCCTATTATGCAAATCTCTTCTTAGAAATGGGGCATCATGGACATGTGTGAACCATGGAAATCAGCAAAGGATGCAAACAGGTAATTTTCTTGGAGAGCAGATTTATCAATACAGTCTTGCTAATAGGTTCTTAAAGTCAGCCTATTTGATTATATTTTCTTTCCTCAGCATTCTCTACCTTTTTCTTTTTCTTTTTTTTCCCATTAAGCTTATTGGTACATTTTAATTATATAATACAGTTACATTCAGCATTGGGATCTCGTACTTTTATATGCTGTATCTTGGTCCTTGTTTTTTTTCCCATTCCCCTGCTCTCCCTCTACCTCCACCACCCTTCCCTATTTAACAAAGACTGTGTCCATATTTTTCTTTTCTTATATTTTTCTTTTCCCTTCTTTCCTTCCCCTACTGCTCCCACTTTACCTACTCTTTTAGACCTTTTCTTCCTATTTCATGTTATCAGGTATACATTTTGCTCCTTACTTACACTTTTAGCTTCTCAAACCAGGGAAACCATTTGGTATTTACACATTTTTCCTGTTTATTTTACTTTAGAGTATGGCCTCAATGTGCATACATTTAGCCATAAATGTCTCTAGTTTCTCATTCTTCATGGCTGAGTAGTATTCCATTTTATAGAAAAACCACATCTTCTTTATCTGGTCTCCAACTGATGGGCAATTGGGCTGTTTCCAAGGTTTAGCTATTACAAACTGTGCCGCTATAAACATAGGTGCACAAATATCACTGTGGTATGATTCTTTTAATTCTTTTGGAAAGATACCAGCTGGGTCAAATGAGACCTCTAATCCTAGTTTTTGGAGGTATCTTCATAGGGATTTCCTAGTGGTTGCACCAAGTCTGCACTCCCACCAACAATGGAGAAAGGTTCCTTTGTACCCACAACCATGCAGCATTTGTTATTGGTTGATTTCATAATAGCAGCCATTCTTTCTGTGGTGAGGTGGAACCTCAGTGTTGTTTTCATCTGCATCTCTTGAATGACCAGTGATGTTAAACATTTTTTCAAATGTTTATTTGCTGCTTTTACTCATCCTGTCTAACAAATGTCTGTTCATTTCAGATGCCTATTTTTGAATTGGATCTTTGTATTTAGGGAGTCTGATTTTGAAAGTTCTTTATACATTTTAGATTGTAGTCCTTTGTCTGAGGAACAGCTGATAAAAGCTTTTTCCCACATTGTAGCTTGTTTCTTAGCTCTGTTGGTGGTTTTTCTTGCAGTGCAGAAGCTTTTCAATAAGATGGGATCCCAGTTGTTGATTCTTTGTGCTAGTTCCCATGCTATTAAGAATTTGTTCATAAAGTCTTTTCCTATGCCACTGTCTATGAGGGTTCTGCTTAACTTATTCCAGCAAGTTTAATGTTTCTGTTTCAATATTTAGATCTTTAATCCACTTTGCTTTTAGTTTAAAAAGCTAGGGATCTACTTTTAATCTTTAGCAGATTGAAATCCAGTTTTTCCAACACCATTTAATAAAGAGGAACATATGCACACCATTTTCTTATATCCTTTTCTATCTCTTTTTTCAGAGTGCTATAGTAACAGTAACAGGTACTTGCCTTCCCTTGAAGCTATGGAGCCATGAGTGAGGTAAAATGACTGGAGAAAATAACATAAAGAAAAAAACACACACACACACACACACACAACCCCTCCCCACAAAAAACAAAACAAAAACTGAAAAAAAAAAAAAGGAAAAATAATAAAAGAAGAAGTCTGAGTTAGGGCAGGAGCAGGAATAAAAAGGGAGATGAGGGATAATATGGTGGAGCAAGAGACTGAGTTGGAGAGAGAGGACAGAAAAAAGAAAGAAATTTTAGGGTGGAATGAGGGAAAGAAAAAAAAAAAGAATTTGAAGGGCCTCTTTCAGACTATGTCTTTGTTGTCATATTATACCACATGTACAGTCATACGCAAAACCAAATCCCCTGGTCTCGGCTAGCCAATGGCAGGTCCCCACAACTCAGAATAACCTCAGTCCACAAGGCCTAACTTGAGTTTCCCAACCCACAAGGTTGAACTCCACTCAGTTCTATTACAGGTTTCCCCTGCCCTTTCTTTAAAGATGTTCAAAGTTGGGAGCTCAGAAAACTACCCTTCATGAGCACCTATGCCTCTGCAGAGTGGGTCCAAGGACTGGCCCAATCAGGAGGTTTGAGAACGGTGTGGTGGGGGAGCAGGTCGTGGGGGTGTTTCAAGGGCGCCTGCATGGCTACGTTCCTTACTGAATCTGGTGGCGCACAGTCTGGGAGGTCACGTACCCGCCAGGTAGGCCCTGGGCAGGCAGCTGGAGAGACCTCCTGCAGGGTCCTTGGGTCCTTACTGGATCTGGTGGCATGCAGTCGGGGAGGTCGCCCACCCACCGGGTGGGCTGGGGCAGGTAGCTGGAGAGACCTCCTGCAGGGCTATTATTGCATAATTTACATGCAATAAAATGTGTGGATTTTAATTACAGTTTTATGAGTGTTGATAAATGCATATACCTGTGTAGGTACAGCAGTCAACATAGAATATTATTATTATTATTATTACTATTATTATGCCTATTGTGCTTCTCATCCCAGATAATCACAGGTCTGTTTCAGGACACTGTAGATCATATTTGGTTTTCTAAGGGTTTCATATAAATGGAATTATATCAAATGCATTCTTTGTTTCTGGCTCCTTTGATTCAGTGTGATGGTTTTGCGGATTCATCTGTATTGCTGCCTTTATCAGTGTTTGGTTTCTTTTCATTATTGAATACAATTACATTTTGTAGATGTATCAAATATCTTTTCTATTTATCATTTCATTAACATTTGAGTGTTTCAAGTTTGGAGCTATTGTGAATAGAGTTGTTGATAAGTACTTATACATATTATAGTTCTCTACATAGAAAAAAATTTAATTTCATTTGAGTAAATACTGAGGAGTGGAATGACGGGTCAGTAGATGTTTAACTTTTGAAACACAAAATCCTTTTGGACTTTATCACTCTTAATCTACAGATACATTTGGGGAGAATTGTTCTGGTAAAAACACTGGCCTTCCAATTCATGTATATAGTTTAAATCTGTTTGAACTTGTAAAGACTTGGTTTTATTCAATGGGTGGGTCATGGGAAGTATAGGCTCTGCCACTCTCTCTACTTTATTGACACTTTAACTAGAAAATGTCTCCTTACAGTGGGTAACTCATGAGCTTACCTAGTCAGTTGTGTCAGGCTTCCTCATTCTTTGCAAGACTCTGTGAAGTGTACTTGTGCACATGTAGCTCAGGGGTTAATAAGAATTTGAAAGTAGTTTTCAACCAGATTCTGGGCTCTTTTTCTCTGAGGTTTTTCTTTTTTCTGAGATTTCTCTCCTCCTTTTCTAGCCACTCTAACTGTTTTGAACTCTATCATATGAAACCTCCAGGTCACAAGTCTGCAGTTTTGTGCTTGAATTTCAGGTGCCCTGAGCAGTGGACAATGCAGCTAGTTGTTCAGGGAAAGCCCTAAAAGTGTAGCTCTGACTACTGTGATTGTGACTACCATGATCATCTTCTTCTGAGGCTCCAACTCCCCTCCAGTGTCTGCCAGTATTTGACCTTTCTCTTTGAAAACAAAAGTGTATATTTATTAAATATACACATATATTTAACACTGTTATTGAAATGTTAGTCTCATATAAACAATTGTGATTTTTTTCACAACTTTCATTTATCATTCATATATCTGTGTAATTAATTTGGTTTTGTCCTACCTGTGTCTGTTATATTTTTTCCCTTTTGTCTTCTTTTGCATTAATCAAAAAACTTTAGGGTCAGGGATTTAGCTCAGCGGTTCGGTGGCCTGCCTTGCAAGTGCAAGGACCCGAGTTCAATTCCCGGTACCAAAAAAACCCCCCAAAACCAAAAAAACCCTTTAAATTATTCTGTCCCATCACTTACTTTGTAAGTCATACAAGCTTGCTTAGAAATTTTGACTGTGTTTTACAAACTTAAATATGCATCTTTGACCTAATAATATTTGTCTAATACAAATTTATACTTTGAATTTATGAAAAATAAAAAACTTGAAAAACTATACTCCAAGTACTTTTAAGTTCCTCATATTTTCTGTTATTAGTATTGTCACATATTTTAATTCTTAACTATATTAGTAATAGAATATAGCAATCGTTATATTTATATAATTGTTATTCATTAAAATGGAACACTTTCCCCTTTTCTCATTCTTCCTTGCATTTCTGTACTGTCATTTGGGCATTTTTATTCTGCTTGATAAATTACCTTCAATATACTGTAATTATAAATCTGCTAGTTAAAGTTCAAAAATCAAATATTTCCCTCTGATTTTACTTCAATTTCTGAAAGATTAGTCAATAAAACTCAATTTTGCTGAATACAGCTCAAATGTTTCTTGTTTGTTTGTTTGTTTGGTGGGGGAGTGCACCAGTACATTGTGCCTATTCTTTTTCTTCATTTCCCTAATTGCTCTTTGCTCTTTCTTTTTCTCTGGGTTATAGGTGTCTCAAGCTCAGTGGTCCTATTAGCTCTTTGAGGTTTCAAACTGATTAAAAATAAAATTATTCAGCTTTTCTAGTGTTCCAAAAGGAAGTTACAAATTAATATGCTATTTTTGCCAGCATAAATTATATACATTTACAAATATATGCTACATACATATAATACATATAATATATGTGTATATATTATAAATATTGTGCCTTCTGTTAGATTGAGGAAGTTTTCCAGCAAACAGTTTGTTAAGTGATTTTCTCATCAATGAAATTTGAAAAATTGTTCAAATCTTTTCATGATTCATTAAGTTGTCTATGTATTTGTGTGTGTGCTATAATTGTTATATGTAATTTTATATATTTTAATTTTAATTGAATTATCTGAATAAATTCTGTGGCTGATATATAGAAATACAAGTGCTGTAATTTAGTAATACTTTTAAATCAACAGACACCTAGAACCAAGATGATGATAATTAACCATTTTGGGCTTGTCTGATTTCCATTGATAGTTTCAACATTTTACCATGTTTGATTGAATATATGGTGTCTAATTATATATTTATGTGGATAATATTTACTTTTAAAATTTGAATATATGCTTGATATAATACCTTCTGTTTAGATTCTAAAAAACAGTGCTTTTCTCATTAATAGAAACTGAATTACTTCAGAAGCTTTTCCTGGTTCATTGAGATAGTCAAAGGTTTTTAAAAACTTACATCTTTAATATAGCTTTTACTTAATATATTTTCTAAAGCCAAATGAGTAGTTTTAACATAACTTTGTTGCACTGTTGATAAGACTGCAAATAATTAATATAATCATATTTGAAAGTGGTATTGCTGTATTTTGTGTGCTTTACTTTAAATTATGCCCATATAGGCTCTACTTCCAAGCAATTCAACTTCAGGATATCAAAGAGGATTTATCAGTCAGATCCATAAAGAATTACATACAAAGTTTTATTTCAGTTGATTGTATATCTGTGTGTGTTGTTTTAGGGAATTAGATTTTAATATGTATTACTTATGAAGTGGTTAAAAAATATGATGGATGCATACTAGGAGGCACTCTCCAACAGTTGGAAACAACTTAAGATTCACACAGAATGTTCAATGTTCTTTAAAAGGTGTTAAGAAAGTAATGATTAATCTTTATCATATTATTCTTACTATAAATTAAAAATATAAAACATAGTATAAAGATATACACATATTTATTTATTTATTTTGGTACCAGGGATTGAACTCAGGATCTTGCACTTGCGAGGCAGGTGGTGGAACCACTGAGCTAAATCCCCGGCCCAATATACACATACTTAAAGCCTCAAATAAAAAAGATGTTGGTTTTCTGATTTCATGTACATCTGGCTGCCCATCTTAGGCAGCTTGTCTCTGTGCCAAAATCCACACTCAGTAGTCCCCAAGTCAGGACCCATCTCTCTAGAAATAATTCCAGACCACACTGATGTTTCTTGTATTTTGAATTCCTGCTATATTTATACATTTTCCACTCAGACAATGTCACTATGGAACAAGGCAAAGAAATTTCATCAGCTGTAAAGAGATATTTTTCACATCATTCTCCCTCGCTCCAAGCATGGTAGTTGTTAATCCATTAACTCTTTCCATGCTTACTTCCTGTGGAACCTTGGGCATTTTTGCTGGTTGGGAAAATATCTAATCTTCATACCATTTCATACTCAGAACAAACCTGTCTGTGTTAGGAAGGGAGGCTGTCACTGTCATTGTTTTTAACTTTCCATACTTTTCTTTTAATCTTTTCCCCATTGTTATTTCTCTTACTTGAGAGAAGACCTTGGCAGAGACATGGTCTTTCCAGCTTCTTTTTATTTCACCCTTCTCTCACTGACCACAGGCAAGATTAGTGATAGAGAGTGGCAGAATTTCTATAGTTTTTCTTACCTCTTATAATGGCCTCCTCTCCTGGGTAGTAGGAAAAGTACTTGTGATTCTTAACTGGCTCTTGTTGTAAAAATTACAACTTCCTTTTTCTGAACACTTTTATGTTCTTTAGTCTGTATTCATTGTCTGGTTTGTTATCTTGGGGCGTAGAAAAAAGCAATAAAAATTTTGCAGTTGTAAGAGGAAAGTTTCAGTTGGATAGGAATTGGACAGGAGGGACAAGATCTGGTGTTTTCCAAAAATGAAATCCTTGAAGAAAAAAATTAGGAAAATAGTATGATTCATAATAGCTTCAAGAAAAATTAAATATTTAGGAATTAATGTAACAAAGGCAGTGAAAAACCTGTATAATGAAAACTATACTACTCTGATAAAGTAGATCAAAGAGAGCATCAGAAAATGGAAAGATACCCCCCATTCTTGGATAGGAAGAACCAATATAGTCAAAATAACCATACTTCCAAAACTGGTACATTTAATTTAATTCCAATCAAAATACCTCATGGATCTGGAAAAAAAATCCTAAAATTCATATGGAACCAAAAAAGACCCCAGATAGCAAAAGCAGCCCTGGACAGCAAGAACATAGCAGGAGACATCACAATTCTAAAATGATTGAAAAATATAGGGATGTTTACTGAAAGACACTCCCCAAAACTGGAAGCAACTCAAGTGTCACACACAATGTCAAATGTTTGTTAAAAAGTGCTAAGTGAAAAAAGTAAAGATTAATCTATCATAATATTCTTACTGTGAATTTAAATATATAAAATATACTATAAAGATATACACATATTTAAAGCCACAAATAAGAAGGCTCTACCTGGTTTTCTACTTTATAACACATATGACTACCCACCTTAGGCATATTTTAAGTTGTTAAAAAGCTACAGTGGTGAAAACAGTATGGTAGGGGAACAAAGACATGTGGATCAATGGAACAGAACATAGAATGCAGAAACAGCCTGAGGCAATTCAGCCATCTGATTTTTGACAAAAGAGGCCAAAAATGCACTGAAGGAAATATAGTCTCTTTAACAAATAGCAGTGGGAAAACAGACTATTTACATGTGTAAGATTGAATCTAAATCTGTATCTCTTACCATCTAATAAAATAAAATAAAATAAAAAATGCACCAAAGATTGAAGTATTAAATCAAACTATTTGCTGAAAGATACAATAGGTAAAACTCTTGATAAGATAGGCATAGGCAAGGACTTCTTTGAACAGAACCCCAGTTGCACCAGAAATAACACCAATAATCAACAAATGGGATTATATCAATTTAGAAGCGTCTATGTAACAAAGGAAACCAACAGAGTGAAGAGACAACCTGTAAAATTGGAAAAATTTTTTGCTAGCTTCTCCTTGGTCAGAGGAATAATATGTAGAATATATAAAGAACTAAAAAAAATTAGACACATAAAATAAAACATCTGATAAAAAAATGGGCATCTGAAGTGAATAGACACTTCTCAGCAGAAGTACAACTGGACAATAAATACATGAAAAATTGCTCAAAATTGCTGGCCATTAGAGTAATGCAAATTAAAACAACACTGAGATTTCCTGTCACTCCAGAAAGAATGGCTATCATCAAGAAATATCTGAGGGGTGATCAATCATCCTATTGCTTAGAAGGGAGGCAGAGAGGGTAAAGAAAGAAAGATAATAGGGGCGAGGGATTTATATCAGTGGTACCACACCTGCCTTGCAAGTGCAAGCTCATGAGTTCCATTCCTGGTAGTGGTGGGGGTGGGGGGGAGAAAGACAATAGAGACTCACATAATTTCAAAGTACATGGGTGGTCAGAAGGTCAGTTTCTCAGAGTGGGAAAAGAGAAAGATGCTCCAAGCCAGCCATTATTTATTAGGTGCACACAATAATTGGAGGGAGTATCAGGTGACTTGGGGCATCAGTAATCCTATGTTGATGTGGATCTTATACTGACAAAGATCTTAGGTCATGAGTGTCTTATGTTGATGAAGGTGGTAAGGAGAGCATTCTTACAATAATAGGTGGGACGAGATAGCAGGCTAGTAAAAAACTTGTCCTTGTCTCAGATGAAAGCTTTCTTTCTCTTTTTTTATTACTACTTAGTTCTTGATGAACCAGGATGTTTTCAGCTTATTTATGCTTGCCCTTGAGTGTCACAGTATCATGGGAACAGTGAGGCCTCAGCTTGTGACTGGAGACAAAAATGGATTTATGTTTCTGCATGCCATAGCTGGCTGGTCGACAAGGTGACATTGGGCCTTAGATATAGTCATACTTTAATTATGAAATGGGTTTCTGCCGAAATTTATGCAGACTGTCTACCAACAGAGAAATCAAGTACTAACAAATGCTGGTGAGGCTACAGGGAAAAAGTAATCCTTTTGTAGTATTTTGGAAAGGTAAACTAGTACAACACTTTGGAAATCATTATAGAGATACCTAAATAAAGAGGTAAGGGGAAAAAATGAGTATCAAGACCTGTCATGTAGAGGTACAAGATCCCAACAATGAATGTAACTGTACTGTATCCCTAAAATGTACCAATAAACTCAATTAAAGCTGAAGAAAAAACTAATACTAAAAATTCCATTCAATCCCATATTCCCCTTCTAGGTATCTTCTTGAAAGTGTTAAAGACATTATATTACAGTGATACATACATATTCATCTTTATAGCAGTGCTATTCATAATAGCTAAATATTTGGAAGTAGCTTATATGTACATCAAAAGATGGATGAATAAAGAAAATGAAAAGATTAATGAATAAAGAAAATGCAATATTAATACACAGTACTACATTTTCTTTATTCATTCATCTTTTGATGTACTTATAAGCTACTTCCATGATGAATGTAATCATTATGTCCTACAAACGTGTGTTAGTAAAAATTTTTATAAGATGTTGTATTGAATAGCATGGTGATGATAGTTCATAATATCTCTTACACATATAGTTATATATAATACGTATGTGTATATATGTCATATCCTGACTCAGTCATTCTATACTATGCATGTATTGAAATTTGTATTGTACCTTATAAATATATATAATTATTTGTCATCTAATAAAGAACCATATGGTAGATGATCATGTATTTCTCCAGGATTTACTAATAGTATGTTTGTAAGAAATTCTTTACAATTTCTGTTTCTCTCTCCATATGTTACCAAAGACACTTAGGAATAGAACTCTTAGTTCTAAGCAGCTAAGGTCTTTGATATCACTGTGTAAAAATACACCAGTGGCTCTCCTGTGTGGACAGATTTTCTTCTGAAAACCTGAATTCTCACAACTATTCCAAATCAGGGACATAATGCCAGCAAACACCACACATGGACCTGGTGGATGTTTGAGACATTATGTTGATCTTGAAAGGGATATCTAATACATGAAGAAAGCTTGTTTGCTCTACACAAAGAAGGAATGTGTCTAATTTTTCTCCTGAGGAGGATTTTCTTTGCTTTGTGTTTTTTCCCTCACCCTACCTCCTGTTTCATTATGTGATTGTTTCTTCAGCTCTGCAAGATGTAACTCAAATTTCATATCTACTTCTAAGCTTGGATACCCAAACCTTGTACCAATAAAATATGATTTTGAGGTTCACCAGTGACATTCTCAAACTGTGTATGGTGTAAGACATGTTATTTATTTTTGTTTTAAATTTCCAAACTATCACTTGCTATTTCATGGCAATGTAAAATTCTGTTGAAAATTTTGAATGTTTATTGTCAATTCTGTGCTTACCCTCATGAGGAATTACAACCCATAAACAAACAATTTACGGCACAAACAACAGCCAGAGGGCCTGCTATGTTACCATCAGTGTTTGCGCAGATCCCAGGGAGAAGCCCATGTGGACCAGAGCAGTATGTCTGTAGGGACATCTAGCCACAGCCCCACCCTGACCCTGGCCACTTGGGCCCACAAGTCCCAGCCAAAGAACCACTGGTAAAAGAGCTTCATAGGCACACAAGCAACAGCCAGAGGCCCACTCCCATACCATTGGCAAGTGCATGCAGAACCCAGCTGAAAGCCCACCCAGACACCAGCGACTGGGGTGCTCAGCCTGAAGCCAAAGGCCCTACCAGACCACAGCTATGTAAGAGGGTAGGCCTTAGCCAGAAGCACACCTAAGTATCATCCCAACTGTACATAGGCCCCAGACAGAACCACACCCTGACAACATGACAATGTGGAGATCCAGAAAGCAACGACTCTGAGCCCAAGAATTGGTTCAGGTGTGAGCAGCAGAGAAAAGGCCACTCTGTGGCTTGCAGAGAATTGAAGACCACTGGGTGAGCAAAAAGTTACCTCAACAAAGGTGCAGCAGGCTGCATCTGCTGAAATGAGAAGACATGTAAAGAAGTCTCAAAAGCAGACTTCCAGATCACCTAAGGCAACCCTAAAGGGAAATGATATGGAACAATCTGATATTCAACCAGCTGGATTCCCTGAACTGGCAACAAAAGAGGAGCTGGAAAAAATGAAGTCAGAAATAATTTCTCAGATAACAACAGAGATTGTGCCTATAGTGCAAGACATGATTAATAAATCTATGAGCAGACACAGATAAAAATGGAGAAACAGAGGAACATGATGGAATCCCAACAAAGGACACAAATGCAATCCATAAAACAAATGCAAACAGATTTCCAGGAGATTAAAAACTCTATTGAAATTTTACACAGCCAGAAGATAATTCCAAGATAAATTGAGTATTCAGAAAGTAGACTGATTGTTTTGAGTTCTTTATATATCCTTGATAATAGTCCTTTGTCTGAGGGACAGCTGGTAAAAATTTTTTCCCACATTGTAGATTGTCTCTTAGTTCTACTGATGGTTTCTTTTGAAGTACAGAAGCTTTTTAGTAAGATGAGATCCCAGTTGTTGATTCTATCTGCTAGTTCCCGTGCTACTGAGGATTTGTTCATAAAGTCTTTTCCTATACCAATGTCTTCCAGAGTTCTGCCTAACTTACCTTCCAGCAAGTTTAATGCTTCTGTTTTAATATTTAGATCTTTAATCCATTTAGATTTTAATTTAGTGCATGACAAAAGATAAGGGTCTAATTTTAATCTGTGGCATGTTGACATCCAGTTTTTCCAACACCGTTTATTAAAGAGGCTATCTTTCCTCCACTGAGGATGGTCAGCTCCTTTGTCAAAGATGAGGTAGCTGAGTATATCTGCATTTGTTTTTGTGTCTTCCAGTCTGTTCCACTGATCCCCAGGCCTATTTCTTTGCCAGTACCATGCTGTTTTTATCACAGTGGCTTTGTAGTATAGTTTCAAATTGGGAATTGTTACACCTGGTGCCATGTGTCTGTTGCCTAAAATGGCTTTTGCTATTCTAGGTCTCTTATGGTTCCAAATGAATTTTTGGACTTTTTTTTCTAGTTCTGTGAAATATAGTGTTGGAATTTCAATTGGCATTGCATTGAATGTATATATCAGTTTTGGTAGTATGGCCATTTCACTATGTTGATTCTTCCTACCCAGGAGCAGGGGATATCTTTCCATTTTTTTATATCCTCTTCAATTTCTTTTTTCAGAGTGCTGTAATTTTCAGTGTAGAGATCTTTTGTTTCTTTTGTTAGATTGATTCCTAGATATTTCATTTTTTTGGATGCTATTGTAAAAGGAATTTTTTCCCTTATTTCTCTCTCCGTGTGTCTGTTATTTGTGTATAAGAAGGCTATTGACATGCATGTGTAAATACCGAATAGTTTCCCTGGTGTGAATAATCTGCAACAATGCATAAGATTCTAATAAGATTACTGACATTTAGAAATGGGAAGAAAGGAGCTAAAGGTGTAGGGAAGGTGGGATGGGTAGGGAAAGAGTAAAAAGGGAAAAGAAAAAAATGTGAGAGAATGAAAAGATGAAAATAAAGTTTTTGTAGATGGGGAGGGGAGGAGGGGGTGAAGGGAGGGCAGAGGTAAGGGGAAAAAATGAGAATCAAGACTTGTCATGTAGAGGTACAAGATCCCAACAATGAATGTAACTGTACTGTATCCCTAAAATGTACCAATAAACTCAATTAAAGCTGAAAAAAAAAAGAAAGTAGATTTTTTTCCCCTTGGATCTTTTCATTTTAGTCTTGCCACAGTTAATGCTTTTCAAGCTATTAGTAAATTTGAAGTCCAGACAGTGAGATCATAGGGCAAAAGCAAAGTTCTCATGTAAAAGCCCTTAAAGCTCTAAATTTTTAGATTCCCAATTTCCCTCAAAACAGAAACCTTCTGAGTGTGTAAAGAGGGCACATATTTGAATTATGAATCTATAATTGACTGATAAATGATAACTAATATGTAGATGATGTCCTTCAGGAAGTGAGCCAATTATGTTCTTATTTCACACCTGGAAACTTTAAGAACTCAGACTTGAAAGGGTCAAAAGCATCAGCATATTTTTATCAGATTACATTATAGATAATTACAGAGCTTCAAATTGACCCTCATTTCCCACCTGGGCTCATTTTCTATGGAGGAATGAATTTTGGAATCTTAACACATGTAATAATGTTCTCCAGGTGGCACAAATGGTTCTTTTTGGTAAAGCCATTGAGATTTGTTTTGGTCCACTTTGATGATTTGCCAAAGATTACATTTCTCTGTCTCTTTTTTTAAAAATTAGTGTTATAGAATAGTGGGTTTTGAATGGCATATTTAATATTCTTCAATAATTCCATCCTCTTAGTACCTAACTTGCCCTTGCCTCCCCTTTCCCTTTATTTTCTTCCATTTTCTGGTTGTCTTCCTTCTACTTCCATGTCATTTGATTTATGTTTTGTTTTGTTGTAGGTTCCACATTTGAAAGAATTCACAGGGTGCTTGTCTTTCGGAGTCTGGCTTATTTCACTTACCATGTTGTTTTCAGTTCCATTCATTTTCTGCAAATGATGTAATTTCCTTTTTTGTGGAATAATATTCTATTGTGTTCACAAAAAGAAGTATATAGAAGAAAGAGAAAAACTTGCATGAATATTTTAATACAAAATTTATTGAGACATCATGAGATTAATATGTGACTTTTGACTTCTACAATTACAAGAGGTGCTCAAAGTAGTTGATGTTAGCTTCCAGACATTTATTAGTACAGTGAACTGCTTAAGTGTGAATTTTTTTTTTTTTTTTTTTTTTGGTACCAGGGATTGAACTTGGGTCCCTGCGCTTGCAAGGCAGGCCACTGAACCGCTGAGCTAAATCCCTGGCCCATGTGAATATATTTTATTTGTTTTGTTTTTTTTTTTTTTTGGTACCAGGGATTGAACTTGGGTCCCTGCGCTTGCAAGGCAGGCCACTGAACCACTGAGCTAAATCCCTGGCCCATGTATATATTTTATTTGTTTTGTTTTTTGTTTTTGGTACCGGAGATTGAACTCAGGTCCTTGCACTTGCAAGGCAGGCCACTGAACCACTGAGCTAAATCCCTGGCCCATGTATATATTTTATTTTATTTTTTTTCAGCTTTAATTGAGTTTATTGGTACATTTTAGGGATACAGTACAGTTACATTCATTGTTGGGATTTTGTACCTCTACATGACGAGTCTTGGTTCTCATTTTTTCCCCTTGTCCCTGCCCTCCCTTCACCCCCTCCTCCCCTCCCCATTTACAACCACTTTATTTCCATCTTTTCATTATCTCACATTTTTTTATTTTCCCCTTTTACCCTTCCCCTACCCATCGTATCTTCCCTATACCTTTAGCTCCTTTCTTCACATTTCTCAATGCCATGTATATATTTTAAATTTTTATTTTCTTTATCCATTTTTCAGTGGACAGGCACCCAGGAGTTTTCCATTGTTTAGTTACTATGAATTATGGCTCAATAATGTGGGTATAGAGATATTGCTAGAGTATGCTGATTCATCTAAGAAAGCTGCATTGTCACTGGGACACAGAGTGGAGGGTTTGGCCCATGCATTCATCTAGAATAATCTTGGTGTTATGTGCCACCAAAGGATGTCACAAATAACTCAAAAATAGCAGGAATACCTGAATTCCTGGAGAAAGTAGCTAGTTATTTTTTTTGATTTTAAATATTTAGACTACATAAGGTAATGGGGAAAAAGAAGAACCAAGATGCATCATGTAAAGGTACAAGTTCCAATGATGAATGTAACTGCATTGTTTACTTGAAATGTAGCAATACATTTTATGAAAAAAAATTTTAAAAATAACCCAAGAAACAAAGAACCCAATGAAAATAAGCAAAAGAACTGAAATATACTTATGAAAAGAGTACAAATGGCTTAAAAGTGTATGAAGAAAATGTTCAACATCTCTAGCTATAAAAGAAATTCAAACCAAAAGTATTTTAAGATTCCATCTAACCTGAGTCAAGATGGCTACAAAAAAAATGCAAAACATAATGAATACTGGAAGGATAGGGATGGGAGAAACCTTCCCACATTGTTGGTGGGAATATAAACTTGTACTGCATGTTTCTTTTATATAAGAAACCTAAAAGTATGTATACATGCATACATACATACATACATACATGAATCATGACAGGAAACCATATGATAGACTTTGAGAATGGGGAAGGAGATCAATGGGAGGATGAAGTTGGGAAGTGGTATTTCCAAAAATAAGCCCCACCATTCTGTAATATTAATATGCACTAGTTAAAGAAAATTTGACAAAATAACTACATTTGACCTAGCTATACCACTCACTCTGCTTCCTGGCTGTCATGGGTGGTGTAGCTTTCCTCTGCTATACCTTTCTAATATGCCATTCCTGGCTTGGAGCCAGCCAACCATGGACATTGCTCACTATAAACTTTGAGCCAAATAAACCTTTCCTTTAATTTTTGGGTGTCAAGTATTGTGTCTCAGCAACAACAAAGTTGACTAATCTGTTGTCTCCTTACTCTGTTGATTGTTTCCTTTGCTATGCAGAAGTTTTAAAATTTGACACAGTCCCATCTGATGATTCTTGATATTATTTCCTGTCCTGTCAGAGTTTGACTCAGGAAGTCTTTGTCTTTGTTCATAGATGCGAGCATTTCCCCTATGGTGTCTTCAAGCACTTTCAATGTTTCTGGCTTTGTATCTAGGTCTTTGATCTATCTTTATTTAGTAGCAGTATAGTAATAGAAATAATGATCTAATTTCAATCTTAGTACAAATATGCAATTTTCACAGAATCATTTCTTAAAGAAGGTGTCTTTTCTCCACCATGAATTTTTTGCCCCTTTGTCAAAAATTAGGAGTGTAGGTCTATGGATTTGTTTCTGTATCCTACAGTCTATTCCCTTCCTCTGTATTTCTGTTTTTGTGCCAGTATTGTGTTGTTTTTATTACTGTGTCTTTGTAGTATAGTTTGAAGTCCAGTATTGTGTTGCTTTGAATAGTCTGGACTTTTCTAATTTCATATTTAGGATTGTTTTTTCTGTTCTTTGGAGAATATTGGTATTTTAATAGGGATTGCATTGAATTACAGGTTGCTTTTGGTATAAGGCTGTGTTAATTACTTTTCTCTCATTGCTGAGACAAAAATACACAACACCCAAAGTTAAAGGGGTAAAGGTTAATTTGGGTTACATTTCACAGAGGTTTCAGTCCATAGTCAGCTGGCTCCAAGACAGGGATGGTAAACAGGCTTCACAGAGAAACAACATGGTGCATACAAGGTAGCAAAGGCACCAAGAGAGTTTAACAGCATCTTTCTGCCCCTTTTATTTTATTCAGAGTACCAGGGTTAGGGTGGTACCAAACCAATCACTCCTGTGTAGTGGTTTAGTAGTCATATACCCTTAACCCCAGCATCACACTTTCCTGATTCCACCACCTCCAAAAAGGACTGCATGGGTTTTTGGGGGACATCTAGACAAAAGCCATAGCAATGATTATTTTGACATATTAGTTCTTTCATCCATAAAGAAAGGATGTTTTTCCATTTTCTAACATATTCTACAATTTCTTTCTTGAAAATAATGTCATATTCATTATAGATATCTTTCACCTCCTTGGTCTGGTTGATTTGTAAGCATTTACATTTTTTGGAACTATTATAAATAGAATTGATATTCCTGATTTTCTCAGTAGATTCATTATTGGTTGTATCCTGCCTCTTTCCAAAATTTGCTTATGTTGTCTGGTGAAGTTTTTTGACTTTCTATATAAAGTATTATGCCATGTGCAAATACTGATTATTTGACTTATTTTACTATTCACTGCCCTTTTCTTTCTCTTGCCTCATTTATCAGGCTAAAGTTTTAAGTACTGCACTGAACATGACTGATGAGGGTGGACACCTTGTTTCATTTCTGTTAGATCAAAGGTGGAGTCCACAGTGGCTGTCTGAACACTAGGGAGCGGGAGAAACCAATAATTTCTTAGCCCGAGAAGCTGAAAGCCATAGAATGAGAGAGATCAAGTCCTGAAGTCCTGAGAGATTCCTGGAGAATGGCTGGTATGAGCCTGCTTTGGGAGGCTGAAGAGAGTGGAGTCTTCGCAGTAAAAGGTACACCTCATGTAGCGTGGAGCTTCACAAAAGGCAGCAGACTTCCTCATTTTTGCCCTTTCATTTTACCTGGGCTGAAGCCCACTGGACGCTGACATCCCCCAGTTCAGGGAGGTGCCATCTCTTAGCTTGCTAGCTTGCATGCCAGTCACCTGTGGAAACAGTGTACTGACACACCTGGAAGTATACTTTACTAATCTGCTTAATTCTATCAGGTTTACATATCATGACTGACAATTACACAATATATAAACATAAAAGACCAACCGTTATTAAACGAAATAAATTACCGCAAAAAATCCTAAGGAAAAAATAGAAGAAAAATAGAAAAAAATGTAAAAATAGAAAAAAGGTTAATTGTCCCTGTTTTGTTGATTGGGATGAATATCTTAGAACAGTTCTTCATTGATGTCTTTAGACTCCTGTGCAGAGGTGCCTCTAGTGCTCTTAGGACCACTGGTAGGGGATTTACATTGTTCCATCCATTGGATCCTAACCTGAGGCTTCCAGTCTATGTTCCTGCAAAGGCCTCAAAGGGCTCCCTCTTGCCTTTGGAACTCCCAGCTCCCATATGTCTCTTGGATGTTTCAAAATGTTTAGATCCCCCACCCTCACTTCAGTGGTAACTAGAGTGGGGCAAGGAGTCCATTTATCTCCATCCGGAGAGCCCAAGTTTCTCAGCTGCTGCAGAGCTCTGAGTTTCTTTCTGGCACTTGCTTCTTGCTATGCTTGGTTCCAGGGATACCAAAGCCTAAGCCAAGAATGTGCAGTCCATCTTATCACTGCTCCCACGCTCAAATCCTTTAAGCCTGACTCTTTTTGGCCTGTGGTTCACTCCGATGTCAAGCAGAAGAAAGCCCAAATATGGACTGTCCAGTTTGTCTCCCTGTGTCCCCAACAGTCACTACTTTTGGCCCCACAACAGCCCTCCAAATTTCAATGTGGTTTACGGCTCCCATGGTAACCATGAACCGGGAGTCTCTCTCCTGCTATCGTCTTTGGGCCATTTCCCAGTGGGGGAACTGTGCAGCTTTACTGGTACTAAAGGCAGTAGCAGTTAGGTTGAGTGCCAATGGTGGTCATGCCCTTGGCTTCTTCACCTGGGCATTTTTGTGCATTTCACAGAATGGCATGTGTTTTCAAACCTGCACTGGGAGTGGCCTCAGGAGAAAGTAGGCACATTCATGCTGTTATCTCAGCCTCTGGGCCATATCCCAGTGGAAAGACTGTTTGGCTCAGCTGGCACCGACAGCAGTGCTAAGTGCCAAGTGGTGCCCATCACTTTCTTCCTGTGAAGTTTTTGTGCACTTCACCAAATGATGTGATCTCCATACACGCACCGGAAGTGGCGCATGAGTCGGGGGGTGGGTGGCTCCACTCTTTATTCTATCTTTCTTTATTTTACTCCAGTGGTCCCTACTACCTCATTCAGCTGTATACTAATCGATCTTGGTGAATATCTCAGAACAAGCTGTGAGTGCTATTTCTCTACACCACTTTGATCCCTACTGTTAGTTTTTTGAGGAATGACCATACTGATTTTCATAGTTGCTGTACTAATTTACATTCCCACTAACACTGTATAAAGTTTCCATTTTCCTTCCATCATTACCTGTTTTTTATTCTTGGTAATAGCCATTCTGATTATGGTGAAATGGAATCTTGATGTAGTTTTGATTTGCATTTGTCTGATAGAAATGTTTACCATTTTTATTTACTTAGCCAGTTGTACTTCTACTTTTGAGATGTGTCTATTTGATTTATTTGCCATTTATTTATTGGGCTTTTTTGTTAAGTATTTAAAATTCTTTATATATTCTGGTTATTGATCTTCTACTGGAAGATCAATTGGCAAAATTTTCTTCCATTCTCTAGGCTGTTTCTTCACTCTGACAATTATTTATTTTGCTGTGCAGAGCTTATTAATTTGTTGAATCTCATTTGTTGATTCTTGCTACTACTTTCTGATCTACTGGGCTCCTATTTAGAAAGTCTTTACTTGTGTTTTGTGTGTATGATTTCAAGTGTTTTCTTCAGCAGTGTCTTAAGTTTCCAGTTTTTTTTTTGGTACCAGAGATCAAACTTGGGCCCTTGTGCTTGTGAGGCAGGCCTAAATTTCCAGTCCTGTACTTAAATCTTGGATGCATTTTAAATTGATTTTTCCACAAGATTAAAAATAGGGATTTATTTTCAATCTTCTATACATGCATATCCAGGTTTTCCTGCATCATTTGTTTAAAAAGATTTATATTTTCTTCAGTGTATGTTTTTGCCACCTTGGTCAAGAATCAGATGAATATAGCTATGCAGATTTATATCTGTGTCCTATGTTTTATCCTACTGCTCTATGTCTGTTTTTTTACAGTAGTACTGTGCTGTTTTTGTTACTATTGCTCTGTAATATATTTTGAAACCAGGTAATGTGATACTTCCAGTGTACTGCTCTTTTTGTTTTGTTTTGTTTTTATTTGTATTTTAGGATTACATTTTTCTAGTTCTGTGAAGAATATCATTGGTATTTTAATGGATGTTACATTGAATCCAATTGCTTTTGGTAATATGGCCATTTTAATGATATTAATTCTCCCAATACATAAACATAGGAGAGTTTTTATTTATAATGTCTCCTACAGTGTCTTCCCTTATTATTTTGTAATTGTCATTTGTAGACAAGTCTTCCACCTTGTTGGCTAGGTTTTTTTTTTTTTAAAGCTGTGAAGAAATTAGTTCTTTATTGGTCTATAGAAAAGCTACTATGTTTTGTGTGTTAATTTTGTATTCTGCCACCTTGCTGAATTTTTCAGGTCTAAAAATCTTCCACTATGATTCTTAGTCTTCTAAGTACATATACATATTGTCTACAAGTAGAAAGGATTTGACTTCTTCCTTTATTATTTGTTTTTCTTTTCTTTCTCTTGCCTAACTGCTCTGGGTAAAATTTTGAGTATTGTTTTATACAATAGTACAAAGAGTGGACATCCTAGTCTCATTCCTGATTTTAGAGAAATGTTTTTAGTTTTTCTTTGAGTATGATTTTGGCTATAAGTTTGTTGTGTATAGTCTTTATAATACTGAAGAACATTCTATACCTATTCTCTTCAGAATTTTTATTGTGAAGTGATGTTAAATTTTGTTGAAGCATTTTTCTGCATTGATATAAAGAACTTCTTGCTAAACAAGCAGAGCTTCAGACAAAAAGAACTACAAAGAGAAATTTCCAACTGCTCAACCTCATCCTCAGAGAGAGCCAGCTCTCCTCACATTGTGTCACTTCTGTCCAAACTGTTGTATGAAAGAACTATTAGGACTGGGGATTTAGCTCAGTGGTTCTGCCATCTGTCTCACAAGCCCAAGGATCCAGGTTTGATCCCCATATAAAAAAAAAAAAAAGAAAGAAAGAAAGAAAGAAAGAGAAAGAAAGAAAGAAAGAAAGAAAGAAAGAAAGAACTATTAGATTAGGGGCATCATTGCTATGAACTCTGCTAAAGAACCCTTACCAATTCCTTCCAGAACAGTAAGAGGAAAATACAAACCACTTCAGAAATATACCACTGGATAGGAGAAAGCTCACTGCACAGAGAAATGTTTCCAGACCAAATTGACATTGAAATTTTGTGATATCACATATATTGCCTTGATGTATGACAGATTAAAATTATATAATATTCTTTTCCTTTGTTGTAACTGATTGACCACAATCTACTTTCAACCTTCATACTTAAAAGTACAAGGCACAAATATGAGAATGTTATGATATAAAAACTGCTGCTAATGTTGTTCATATGCAAAAGTGTTTTACATAGCTATTCTAAAATGTTGCCCAGTAGCCATTTTTTTGGGAAGATAAAGGGGACAAAGCAGAAGCCATTATGAATTAAAAGAATTCCATATGCTTCAGAATTTGTCCCCTTACAAGAAACATCATGAAAAGTATTTTTAAAATTCATTTATCCCACTTCATTTTACTTAATGCTTATTGGAAAGTTCTAAGATAATATAAACTTTTCTTAAATCTGTATAAATAGTTCATGGTGATAATGATAGAGAACACTTTAATAGCAAAAGAACCTAGGAAATGTCATGGTGCAAGATAACTTCTGCCCTTTGCTCTGTTTAGTTCAGAATTAACTGGTACCAGAATCATCTAGTCTCCCTAAAAAGTTTTGTAAATGAAAAGAAGCATTATTAACTTTGCTGACCAGACACATCTTCTTCTCCTGGGCTAGAATAGATAACTAAATGAATTTTAAATTCATTGAAATTAAATTCAGTTGAAATTCAACTGCCTCATCACCATATTTTGAATTTTAGCTATGTGAACTGTGAAAATGAAATGTAACTACCTAAATGAGATCAAGGCTGTAAAACCCTATAGAAGAAGGAATTGTAACCCAGTGCATTGTTAATCCAGGCACCACTTATGTGCAAGTGACCCTTGTGGATGAGTAAACTTTAAAAAAATTTATTTCCATTCTGCTGCCTCTCTGTGTGTCACTTGCCAATTCCTTGTGTTATAATACATATTGTGTTAAAAGCTTACATGAAGCGATCACCCGGCGGCGTGCGCGTGAGCTCCCGGCCTGCGCGGGAGCTCCCGGCCTGCGCGACAA
Organism: Fukomys damarensis; assembly: GCF_012274545.1. Classification (NCBI taxonomy): domain Eukaryota; kingdom Metazoa; phylum Chordata; class Mammalia; order Rodentia; family Bathyergidae; genus Fukomys; species Fukomys damarensis. The sequence continues at coordinate 62,705,830 of NW_022900928.1, forward strand.
CAGACCCAGGAAGGACCCAAGGACCCCAGAGGGGGTTT
>NW_022900928.1:62711498-62869383 GCF_012274545.1 Fukomys damarensis
AAAAAGGGAAAAGAAAAAAATGTGAGAGAATGAAAAGATGAAAATAAAGTGTTTGTAGATGGGGAGGGGAGGAGGGGGTGAAGGGAGGGCAGAGGTAAGGGGAAAAAAATGAGAATCAAGACTTGCCATGTAAAGGTACATGATCCCAACAATGAATGTAACTGTACTGTATCCCTAAATGTACCAATAAACTCAATAAAAAAAAAAAAAAAAAAAGCTTACATGAATTAGTTACTGATTTCCTTTGCAAATTCTATAATTCCATCAAAAACCTACCAAAGAATATATTGCATGTAAAGATGAATACAGTCTCAGTGCCAGTAAAAGAAATCTTGACTCCCTGTTCACCTGAGTTTGGTGCTGGTATAAACATTTGACACCCTGATGTCTACTTTATATATAAAGAGCCATATGCAATGTACTGTAACAAAGGAGCTTCTTATGTCTAGGTCTTTTAATTAAAAGAAATTTCAACTCATTAAAAAAAAAGAATTTTTCTGCATCAATTACATCGATTTTCACTCTTGAATCTGTTTGTGTGGTGTATTACCTTTATTGATTTGCATGCATTGAATTATCTTTGCATTCCTGGCATGAAACTAACTTGACTATGGTGCTTGTGTGTGTGTTTAATTATTCATTAAGTTCATTGGTATATTTTATTTATTTATTTATTTTATTGAGTTTATTGGTACATTTTAGGGATACAGTACAGTTACATTCATTGTTGGGATCATGTACCTCTACATGGCAAGTCTTGATTCTCATTTTTTTCCCCTTACCTCTGCCCTCCCTTCACCCCCTCCTCCCCTCCCCATCTACAAACACTTTATTTTCATCTTTTCATTCTCTCACATTTTTTTCTTTTCCCTTTTTGTTCTTCCCCTACGTATCACACCTTCCCTACACCTTTAGCTCCTTTCCTCCCATTTCTAAATGTCAGTAATCTTATTAGAATCTTATGCATTGTTGCAGAATATTCACACCAGGGAAACTATTTGGTATTTACACATGTGGGACTTATTTATTTCACTTAGGAGTATATCTTCAATATGTATCCATTTTCCTATGAATGAATCTATTCTCTCGCTCTTTATGGCTGAGTAATATTCCATTTTATAGAAAAACCACAACTTCTTTATCCAGTTTCCAACGGATGGGCAAATAGGTTGTTTCCAAGATTTAGCTATTACAAACTGTGCCGCTATAAACATGGGTGCACATACTTCTCTGTGATATGATTCTTTTAGTTCTCTTGGAAAGATACCCAGCAGAGGGATGGCTGGGTCAAATGGAACCTCCAGTCCAAGCTCTTTGAGGTATCTCCATATTGATTTCCATAGTGGTTGCACTAGTCTGCACTCCCACCAACAATGGAGGAGGGTTCCTTTCTCCCCACAACCCCGCCAACATTTGTTATTGTGTGATTTCTTGATATCAGCCATTCTTTGTGGGGTGAGGTGGAATCTCAGTGTTGTTTTCATCTGCATCTCTCGATTGACCAGTGATGTGGAACATTTTTTCATATGTTTTCTTGCTGCTTTTACTTCTTTGTCTGAGAAATGTCTGTTCATTTCGGATGCCCATTTTTGAATCGGGTCTTTATATTTGGGAGGACTGATTGTTTTGAGTTCTTTATATATCCTTGATAATAGTCCTTTGTCTGAGGTACAGCTGGTAAAAATTTTTTCCCACATTGTAGATTGTCTCTTAGTTCTCCTGATGGTTTCTTTTGAAGTACAGAAGCTTTTTAGTAAGATGAGATCCCAGTTGTTGATTCTATCTGCTAGTTCCCATGCTACTGAGGATTTGTTCATAAAGTCTTTTCCTATATCATTGGTATATTTTAGATATACATTATGATCACATTCATCATTGGGAGTTTGTACCTGTAATGATATATCTTGGTTCTTTTTTTTCCCATTCTTCTTCCCTCCATTCAACCCCTCCACTCCTTCCTATTTACAAAAGATTTGTTTGTGTTTTTTTCTTTACTCATATTTTTCTTTCCCTTTTTTCCTTTCCCCTGCACCTAGCCTCCTTCTCCTTGGAACATTTTCTTCCTATTTCACAATATCTATTATACATTTTGGTCTTCATTTACACATTCATTTTATGAGAGAAACAATTTGATATTTACAGATGTGTGTCTTGTTTCACCTAAGAGTATGGACTCAAGGTGCACCCGTTTAGCTATAAATGTCTCTAGTTGATCTTTCTTTATGGCTGGTTAGTACTCCATTTTATAAAACAAACAAACAAACCCTCATCTTCTTTATCAACCATCAGTTGATGGGCATTTGGGCTGTTTCCAAGATTTAACTATTAAAAACTGTGCCACTGTGAATATGGGTGTACATATATCACTGTGGTATGATGCTTTTAATTCTTTCCAGAACATATCCAGAAGGGGAATAGCTCAGTCATATGAAACCTCTAGTTTTAGTTTTTTGAGGAACCTCCACAAAGATTTCCACAGTGGTTGTACCAGTTTACACTCCCACAAACAGTGGAGAAATATTTCTTTTCCCCATATCCACTCCAGCATTTATTATTGATTGATTTCTTGATAGCAGCCATTCTTTCTGGAGTGAGATGAAATCTAAACATTGTTTTCATTTGTATCTCTTGAATGATCACTAACGTTGAACATTTTTTATATATTTATATACAGCTTTTACTTCTTTGTCTTTTACATTTTGGGTCTGTAATCACCCTTAGGCAATCTCACTCTTGGTATACCAGGAAGAAAAACTGACTAGAACAATTATGTCACCTTGGCTAAAGTAATACAATCAGCATTAACAATAGCATCAAACACAGCCTAGAAAATGATAAACTGTGGCAACTATTAATTTGTCACCTTTAACTGTGGTTAAAGATTTGTGGTTATATATTAAAATATAGAACAAACCAGAAATTTGTTTGTAGTAAATAAGCCCTTCAGTATAACAAATTTACCCTTCAGGATGACGACTTAGAAGGTGTTATTGGTGGTGGTGGTGGGGTAAAAAATAGAAGAAGGAAAAATTGAAAGTGAGGCTATAGGACACAGAAAGATCATGCAAACTTTGGGAAATTGGTGAAGACAGTAGATGAAGTGTTTCTGTTGCAATGTTTAGATCCTTGATCCATTTTTATTTTATTTTAGTGCATAGTAAGAGATCTGTGTCTAGATTCAACCTTTGGGGTATAGACAGTCAGTTTTCCCAGCATCATTTATTAAAGAGGCTATAATTCTTCTACAGAATGGATTTTGCCCCTTTGCCAAATATAACATAGCTGAGTGTGCCTAGAATTGTTTCTATATCTTCTATTCTGTTTCCTTGATCCACAAAGATGTTTTATTGCCAATACCATACTGTTTTTATCACTATAGGTTTGTAGTATAATTTGAAGTCTGGGATTGTGATTCCTCTGTCTTTCCCTTGTTGCTCAGAATTACCTTCACTATTCTAGGTTTCTTCTGGTTCCATATGAATTTTAGGATTGCTCTCTCCAGTTTTGTAAGGAATGTTATTGGTATTTTGATTGAGATTGATTTAAAAAATTGAAAGTATGGACATAGTGGTTCTGCCTATCCAGGAACAGGAATATCCTTTCATTTTCTTATATCCTCTTCAATCTCTTTTTTCAGAGAACTGTAATTTTTATTGTAGAGGTCTATCACTTCCTTGGCTAGGTTAATACCTAAGTATTTCATTTTTCTTGATGCTCTTGTGAAAGGTATTACTTCCCAAATTTGTCTCTCAGTGAGTTTGTTATTGGTGTCCAAGAACGCTATTGATTTTTGAGTGTTAACTTTGTATCCTGCTGCACTTCTTTATTTGGATATTAGTTCTTGGAGTCTTTTGGTAGAGTTGTTGGGGTCTTCTCTGTAGAGGATCATGTCATTTGTAAATAATGATAGCTTCTTCCTTCCTTATCCATATCCCCCCTTTTTAAAAAGAATGTCTCAACTGTATCCCTTTTATTCCTTTTTCTTGTCTCATTGCTCTAGCTAGTGTTTTGAGAACTATATTAGACAGATGATCATAGGCATCCTTGTCTTGTTCCTGATTTTAGAGGGAAAGCTTTCAGAGTCTCTTCATATAGTATGATTTTGCAGTTGGATTTTTCAGGTTGAGATAAAGACTTTCTATTCCTATCTTCTTCAGTGTTTTTTTTTCTTTTTATTGAGTTTATTGGTACAATCTAGGTATACAATACAGTTACATTCATCATTGGGATTCTGTACCTTTACATAATAGGTCTTGATTCTCATTTTTCCCCTTGTCCCTGCCCTCCTTTCACCCCCTCCTCCCCTCCCCATTTACAAACACTTTATTTCCATTTTTCAGTTTCTCATATTTTTTCCTCTTCCTTATTACCTTTCCCTCATCCTTCCCACTTTTCCTACACCTTTAGCCCTTTGCTTCCTATTTCACATTATTAATTATCTCATTAGGATCCTGTGTACTATTATAGTTTTTCACACCAAAGAAACTATTCAGTATTTCAGTTAAAGAAATCTCTGTATGAACATTAAAAATAAGGAATCCTAAAATAAAACTAAAAAGGAAAGTAAAAGAGAAAAGGCAATGATGAAACATTAAAATAATCCTTAATTCTGGAGCTGAAAATGGTCCCTGAACATATTTAAATTGCTTCTCACTCTTATAGTCTTATCTTATTCTTTTTTTCATTATTTAGAGAATACTTTATTAGTTTCTGTAATCAAACCCATGTAGATATGACCTTACATATTTAGTACGATGTGTTACCCCTGTACACATGGAAAAAAAATTAAAAATAAAAATGAAAAAAATTAACATTTCTAGATCAATATGGCTGTGTATTTCTGTACAATGCCAGCTCAACACAGTAAATTGGGATGACTTTTTGCAAAATTGGCAGCACCGTTAAAGTTTCACAAAATTCAATTTATATATGTATGTATATATATATATATTTATATTTATATAAAAAGACATAATAGCAGTATGTAATGCATTGATAGCAGCAACAGCTTTTCCAGGTTCTGCAGTCATCTGAACAAAATTATAGACATTCAGCACATTCCATTAAAACAAAACAAAACAAAATAAAGCAAAAAGAAGCAAAGAAAATAATATCCAGAAAACAGAAAAGTTCTGTTGCTGTTGTGGTGCCTGGCACCATTTTTATTAGCATCTTAATCATCATCTGGAAAGAGAACATTCTAGAGTAATATCATTAAATGTAGCACTGATAAAGCACGGTCCCTACTATGTATCATAAAGCCGGTATAAGATATTTTACATTCATAGAGGTATGATACAGTACTGTCCTACATCAATAATACTAGAATCAATTTTGGTTTGAAATTTACTTTGTCTGCCAATAAGATTGCTGCCCCTGTTTTTTTCTGGGCTCCTGACACATGGAGAATTGTTTTCTGTCTTTTCACTTTCAGTCTCTGGGCTTCTTTTTGCACTAGGTGTGTTTCTTGTATACAACATATTGTTGGATTTTGCTTCTTATTCCATTTTGCCAGTCTGTTTCTCTTGATTGGTGAATTGAGGCCATTAACATTGCTGGTTATAACTGATATGTACTGACTTATTATTGACATGTTATTGGCCTTTTGTTGACTCTTTTTACTTTTTCACCTTCTCCTTTTAATTCCTTGCCTTGCCTATTTGATTTGCTCTGTTGGGCCTCATGGTGTTGTTTGCCTTCATTGTCTTTTTTCTAGGATCTTGTTTAGAATCCCTTGTAGTGCTGGTTTGGTATTCATGTAGTTTCTCAGGTGTTCTTTGTCGTGGAAGTGTCTTATCTCCCCATCCATTTTGAAAGAGAGTTTTGCAGGATACATCAGTCTAGGTTGGAGGTTGTTCTCTTTTAGTACTTGAAATATCTCATTCCAGGCTCTCCTTGCCCCAAGGGTTTGTGTTGAAAAGTCTGCTTTGATTCTGATGGGCTTTCCTTTATATGTGATTTGCTTTTTTTTTTCTTTTACTGCTTTTAGTATTTTGTTCTTCTGTTGGGCTTCTGGGATCTTGATTATTATATGTCTAGGTGTAGATTTTTTTTAATTGTAGCTAGTTGGGGTCCTATATGCCTCAGTTATGAGAATGTCAAATTCTTTCCCTCTGTTTGGGAAGTTTTCTGTCATTAATTCTGCAAACAGCTTTTTTTTTTCAACTTTAATTGTTTATTGGTACATTTTAGGGATACAGTACAGTTAAATTCATTGTTGGGATCTTGTACTTCTACATGACAAGTCTTGATTCTCATTTTTTCCCCTTACCTCTGCCCTCCTTTCAACCCCCTCCTCCCCTCCCCATCTACAAACACTTTATTTCCATCTTTTCATTATCTCACATTTTTTTCTTTTCCCTTATTACCCTTCTCCCTTTTCCCTTATTACCCTTCCCTTGCAAACAGCTTTTTAAAGTCATTTGTATTTTCTCCTTCTACTTCATGGATTCCTATCAGTCTTATGTTATTCTTCTTTGCATCATCTAGGAGTTGTTGGATCAATTTTTCATGATACCTTACTGTTTTTAAGAGACCTCTCTTTTCATGGTCACTGACTGCAATCTTATCTTCTATATCTGAGAGTCAATCTTCGCATTCTTTTATTCTGTTGTGTATACTTTCTATGGAGTGTTTAATCTCCTGGGTATCTGAATCTGTTTTATGGATTCCATTTCTTTCCTATGTTGGGCATTTATTTTTTCCATTTCTTTCTTATGTTGGGCTTTAATGGCTTCTATCATGGTCCTGAGCTCATCTATTTTTTTGTCAGTTTCTGCTCTAGAGTCTCGAATCATGACTTCCATTTTGCTCACTATCTCTATGGTTATCAGGGAAATTAGTTCTGTTTTGAATTTTTCTAGAGCCTGATTGATCTGCTTTGTTACTTCCTGTGCTTTGAGTTCAGGGTGTCCTGGTGGTTCACTATTGGCCTTTTCATCCTCATTTGCCCTACTGTTTGCCATTGGTGAACTGGAAGTCTGTCCTTGTGTCTTGCTTAAGTGTTTTCTCTTTTTATTTTTGTTGTTGGATTGTCCTTGGTTTACTCTCTGGGTTATCACCCAAATCTTCCTGATATAGTTGCGCCCTAGCTTCTGTGTCTCTAACAACCCACAGACATTCTCATCTTCATAACATCAGAGAAACAGCTCATCAAATCATCTGCAATGCTTTATCCCAACTGATACAATCAGCAACACATTAAGATCAAGCGCAACTTGGACAAATTTTGTCAAATGCTTTTTTTTTTGCATATATTGTTTATCATGTGATTTTTGTCCTTGCTGATTTACATATTTTACTTTTTAATATCTTCTTCAATTTTGGTAAGGCATATGTATGTAGGAATTTATTCATTTCTTCAAACTTTTCTAATCAATAAGAATACTAATTTTCAAAATAACACCTAATGATGCTTGGTATATCTGTCCTAATATATTCCTATTTTACCTTTAATTTTATTTATTTTGCCTCTCTCTCTCTCTCATTAGTTTTTTTGTTTTGTTTTTTTTTGTACCAGGGATCAAATTTGGGGCCTTGCACTTGTGAGGCAGGGAGCAGAACCACTGAGCTAAATCCCCCACCCTTTCATTAGTTTTTCTAAGGGCACTTTTCAGTATTTTATGCCATGCTGGCTAAGTTGTCATAAATTTTTTAGTTTATGCTTAGCCTGAAATGTCTTTATTTCTCCTTTGATTCTAAAAGATAGCTTTTACTGGACATAATAATCTGTTTTGGGTGCTATTTTCTTTCAAGATTGAAAGCACATTATTCCATTACCTCCTGGCCCTTAGATTTTTTTCTTGAGAAATCTGCTGATATTTGGATGAGTTTGCCAGTAAATAAGTTGGCATTTTTCTCTTCCAGATTTCAATATTCTTTGGTCTATACTCTTTACATTTTAAATATATTGTGACATGGGGAGGTTCTTTTCTGATCATGCCTGTTTGGGGTTTAGTGGCCTTCTTTACCTAGTTGTCCAGGTCTGTCTCAAGATTTGGAGAATTTTCCATTACTATTTTACTGAGTAGATTTTCTGTGCTTTTAGTCTCTATGTTAGTGCCCTCTTCTATCCCAAAACTCATAGGTTGGCTTTTAATATTTTTCCCCGAGCTCTTGGATGTTTTGTTAGTAATTTCTCATTTCTCTTTTTTGCTGTCCAAATGTGGTACTTCATTTATCTTATCTTGAAGTCCTGAACTTCTCTCTTTCTCTCTTTTTTTGCTTCATGTAGCCTATTGGAAGGGATTTTCATTGGTTCTTAAAATTTATCTTACTGAATATTTTATTTCTGAGATTTGTGTTTGGTTTTTTTCAAAGACTCAATGTCTTTATTAAATTACTCCTAAATATCCTGCATTGTCTTTCTTATTTCTTTGAATTGCTTATGTGCAACCTCTTTGAGATCATTAATCACTTTTATAATCATTTAAAAATTCTTTGATATGTTGTACATTTCTGTATCATTAAAAGTTTACATGAAGCATTAATTTTTGGATGAGCCATATGGCCTTGTTTTTTCATATTTCCTAATTTTTTATGTGGAGATTTATACAGCTATTGAGATGGAATTCTCTTACTCTTCTATTTGAGGAAATTCTTAGGAGGGTGGACTTCTCTTGGTGATGTGCCCTGAAGTACTCATCTGCTGTATAGCATTTAATTGTAAGTGGATTTTTGTGACTATTTACCCTATGGCTTCTTTGTGTATAATTAGTGCATACTGTGCTAGAGCATGAGTGATCTACTTTCTCTGCAATTCTCTCTAGTAGGATACTCTGAATAATTGAGTCAGGTGTAGTTAAAACAGTAGACTATGCATGTGTGTTCTCTGTCAGTATTTTTCTAATTTTGTCATGACAGTATGGCTTGAAAAGTTATGGATGCAACTTGTGTTAGCATCGTTTGTACAATTTTTTTTTCTCCTTGCTTTTATTATGTAGATAAAATTCCAGAAGCAAGACTTTAATCTTTCTCCAGTTATTCCTGCTTGGGGCCTTTTCCTTGGCTGGGGGCTTTTATTTTTCCTTTTATTTGGGTTGATGGTAGCCACCAAGATTGAGTGGGAGTATGTTGTGGCTGGACTAAGATGAAATTTCTCTCAATTCTGTTGAGAATATAGCTTAGTGACAAAGCACTCTCCTATTATGTTTCTAGTACCTGAGTCAATCCCCAGAACTTAATGCATGCAAATTTTGTTCCCTGGCCCCAGTCAAGGATCTGGAGTGGTAGGTATAAATTGCTCTGTTTTCTCTGCATTGCTTTTCCAAATCTCTATGGTTTTCTTTTACTTCTCTGTTGGTTCCCAGATCATACAAAAGCTTTTCCATTGTCCTATTTGTCTCTCCAACCTCATATTCCCTGATGATTTCCTTTTAGTGTAGGAATAGTATTCTATTGTCTGGATGTATCAGTTTATCCATTTTCCTACTAAGGGATGTCTTTGCTGATTGTAGGTTTTAGCAATTATGGATAAAGGTGCTATAAACATCTCCAGACAGGTTTTATGTAAATGTGTTTTCATCTCATTTGACCAAATAGCAGGACTATGATTGCTGGATCACATAGCAAGAATCTGCTAAACTATAAGTGGTCATACCACTTTCCATTTTCACCTGTCTTAGTTATTTTTCTCATTGCTGGGACAAAATACCCTGACACCCAAAGTTAAAGGAGAAAGGTTTATTTCAGGTCACAGTTAGTAGAGGTTTCAGCCCCTAGTCAGCTGGCTCCAGAGGCAAGGCAGCACAGCAGAGGGTAGTCACAGATGAGAAACAGTTCATGGTGTGGCAGGAAGAAGGTAGCAAGGAGCAGCAGCAGCAGCAGCCAGCATACCTTTCCTTTTTATCCCATCCAGGGTATCAGCCTTTTTGGTAGTGACACTCAGATATATGCTAATTCCAATCAGTGATCTCATTAAGTACCACACATCCTTAATGCCAGCATCACAGGCCCTAGATCCAGGCAACTCCAAAAAGCCTCACTTATCAGTGCATAAGCCTTTGCAGGAACATCTAAATCCAAGCCATAACATCATCAGAAATAAATAAGATTTTGTCAGTGTTTTGAATTTTTGCCATTGTAATTGGTACATTGTGCTTTTTGTTGTTTTAACTTGCAATTCTTTAAGCCTATATGGTGTTAAGTATCTTATTATATGCTTATTTGGCATATTATAATGTACATATTATTTTGTAAGGTTTTTGTTCAGATCTTTTGCCCACTTTAAACTTAAGTTATTTTCTTACTATTAAGTTTTGAAAATTCTTTCTGCATTTCGGATAACTGTCCTTTATCAGATATATCTCTTGGAGACAGTTCCTTTGAGCAGGAGGCTTCTCTTTCATATTGTGATGATTACCTATGTTTATTCTTCCCCTCTTCTTCCCTCTCTAGTTTTTCTTGCCCTCTGTCTCTTTTCTTTTCCCTCCCTGCTTCCTTCTGCCCTAATCACCCACAGTAATTAGAATAAAATTTGGATTCTTTGCCATACAAGATATAGCCCCCAGTTTCCTGGATAATTTCACCTCTCTCTCTCTATTGCTCTCATTGACAATGTGGCTATAAATAGTGGTTTCCTTCTGCTCTTTATATGAACCCAATATGACCATTCTCAGGGGGTTTCCACTTACATTATTTTTCTAGGATCTTTTTCTCTATTTGTCTCATGATGACCTCCTTTCTGTTATTTTGATCCTATATGAGATGCTTCTCCAAGATGCTTCTCTAAATCCATCACCACCAGAGGACACTCTATCACATTACCTTGCTTTTTTTTTGTTATATGGCTTCACTATAGATTATGAAAATATTTCATAATTATTATGACATTATTTGTATCTTTGCTTTCTAGCTTATTATCTTTTACTTTTATTAGAATGTTAAGTTTTCAGTGGTATAATTTCCTCTGCCTTTTTGACCATGGTATCCATATCCCAAGGTTTATAACATTGGCTGGATTTATAAATATTTTTGATCATCTGAATGTATGTTGGGTACTGAACTGTTTTTATTTTATTTTATTTTTTGGCAAATAAATAGAAAATGTATGACCCCTGATCATGGGGGAAAAAACAGATTTAAGATGTCATACCAATAATTATTTATTTCCTAATGCCTCAAGAGTATGTCAGTGTTCTATGATATCTAGGGCTTGATAAAAAGCACAGAATTAAGACTGTAATGCCAATTCACTTTATGAAAGTTACATTAACATGTTCAACTGAAATTCTGATATAAATTATCCCTTTTTGGTCAAGTTTGGGAAAGACCTATTAAAATACAAATAAGAGTGATTAAAATGTTAATCTGCATATGTAAATTATATAAACCAATGTTATTATCTACATAATAGCCTTCACACATGTTTTAAGTAGTGGAACATTTTTTTGAAGCCAAAGGTTCACTCAGAAGTGGATTATACATATAGACGAGAGTGGCTGATGTTCTGGCTGAAGGGGTGGTGGTAGAACTTGTGTTCCTTACCCACCAGGCACCTCTCCTGATTCCTGTCTCTCAAGGTAGTATATATAAGGCCACCTTTGGCATCCAGAACTCTACAGAGCAAGGTTTTCAGATCATAAATCACAGACTGATTCCTTCATTTGGGAAACAGAAACCCAGAGAGCTGATCTGACTTGCCCGAAGTCCTAAAATCGCTGGCAGCAACAGAACTAAATTCCAGCTCCTTGAAATCTAGTATAGTTGTTTTCACCTGTGTTATCTTATAATCCTGGGCTCTGACTGCTGTAGAATCAGTTTGGAGAATAGCAGTGAGAGTTCCTAACTGGGAAAGAAAAGTCAGACATTTTCTAAGCAGGGTCCTTGCTTAGAATTTTGCTTCTCCTGATTGTACCGACCTCTATTCTCATTTGGAAACCATCTTGAGCCTTTCTCTAGTAATAAAAATAAGGAAAGGAGACTGCTTTCTCCATGTATTTATTTAACAACTATTTTATTACTCTAAATTTTAAAGCATTTGAGAAAAGAAGTTTTACCTATAGGCATTATAGATTCTACTGGGGAAGAATTGCCTAGCTCTGTCTGGAAGTACAGGATCTTTCCCTGACTATTCTTGGTTTCATTTTTTAGTGGAAGTTTAGATTAAATATATCTTACCTGGCACAACTGCTAGATCTATATCAGCCATAGTGCTGATCATCTTCTTAGTGTAAAATGGAGTTAGAGGAACTCAGCACCTATTATCCTAGCACACACTCAATAGATCTTTTAAAATTATTATTATTTTTAATTGTAGATCATTACATATTTTTATTCTTTTAAAAAATTTTATTGGTACCTTTTAGGTATACAATATAATGACATTCATCATTGGAGATTGTACCTTTACATAATATATCTTGGTTCTTATTTTTCCCCCTTCCCCTGCCCTCGCTTCAACCTCTCTACTTCTCTCTATTTACAAAGACTTTGCATCCATTTTTTCATTTTCTCATGTTAATTGCATTCCTTTCTTTTCTTTCCCCTCTTCCACTTCCTCTTCCCCTTTAAACCATTTCTTTCTATTTCACAATATCGATTATACATTTTGATCCTTATTTATACTTTTAGTTTCTCACACCAGAGAAGCTATTTGGTATTTATACACATCTTATTTATTTCACTTAAGAGTATGGCCTCAATGTTCATCCATTTAGCTATAAATATTTCTAATTTTTTATTCCTTATGGCTGAGTAGTACTCCATTTTATAAAAAAAAACCCCATATTTTTTGTTTATTTTTGGTACCAGGGATTGAACTCAGGCCCTTGCACTTGTGAGGCAGGTGGCAGAACCACTGAGCTAAATTCCAAGGTACCACATCTTTTTTGTCCAGACTCCAGTTGATGGGCAACTGGGTTGTTTCCAAGTTTTAGCTATTACAAACTGCCACTATGAACATGGGTGCACATATATCTTTATGGTATGATTCTTTTAATTCTTTTGGGAAGATACCCAGCAGGGGAAAGCTGGGTCAAATGGGACCTCTAATCCTAGTTCTTTGAGGTATCTCCATAAAACAAGTGCATCTCTTATTAAAAAGCTTCTGCACAGCAAGAGTAATCACCAACAGGGTGAAGAGGCAACCCACAATGTGTGAAAAAATTTTTACCTGCTGTTCCTCAGACAAAGATCTACTGTCTAGAATATATAAAAAACTTAAAAAAATCAAACTTCCCAGTTTAAAGAGACAATCCAAAAAACAGGCATCTGAAATTAACAGACATTTCTCAGACAAAGAAGTAGAAATAGGAAATAAACATGAAAAAATGTTCAACATCATTGGTCATTCAAGAGATGCAAATGAAAACAACACTTCAGATTCCACCTCACCCCAGAAAGAATGGCTGCTATCATGAAATCAAGCAATGACAAATGCTGGTGGGGCTGTGGGGGGAAAAAGGAATACTTCTCTGTTGGTGAGAATGTAGTCTAGTGCAATCATTGAGGAGATATTTTTTAATTAAATGAATGATTTTCAGTGATATGTGCAAACTAGCAAATATAGTTTAAGAATATATTGATTTGATTTCTAATAATATATTGAGGTGGATGGACTTCATTTGAGCCATATGCAATTGTTATATCCCAAGCATCAATAATACCCACATTGAGATCCTGGAAAATGTCCTTTATAACAAGATTTTGAATGTGACCATGAAAGTCACTCAATCTTTCCACATCACTGTGCATCTCCCTGGTGTTTTCTGTCTTGATGATAACCATAGTGTCTGGGCTTCTCAGAAGAAGGCGCTGAACAGCTCTGTGGACATTGAGGACCCTTCGTATGAAGACATCAAGGGGAAAGGGTCTGAAATGCTGGCCCAGAGAAATTACAACAATGGTATTTTTATCTCCTCCAATTCTGTCAATGATCCGGGCAATGTACTCAATCCCTTTGACTGAATATTCCATTGAGCCAACCAAGGGGTAACTGTGTTTTTGCCATTGGATGTTAATATTCCTATCCAAATCCACAGCAAGTTGGTGTTTCAGTTTTCCAGATCCATGTAGATCTACTGACTTCAGTGCTGATGACAAATTGGCAGTCCCAAAATGAAAGGAGAGTAATGTTACAAAGATTAATTAGTCTTAAATGTAGGAGAGATTGTTTTTTAGAATTAAATAGGTTAATCATATCTGATTTATGATAGGCTTAGCTGAAGGAATAATTTGGAAAATTATTTGAAAAATTTAAATTGCTATACAAATGTAAGAGATTTATGTATGCCTTCTTACATCAGACTGACTAGAAATATTAAGACATTGTGATAAATTCATTGGAGGATGATTTGATCAGTTTTGTAAGTATTTTTATAGACCTTGTTAACTTTAAACTATGATCATTTGAGAACAGTTCTGCTTGATTTTATTTACATTAAAAGAAAAATGTAGGGCTGGAGATATAGCTCAGTGGTACAGCCCTTGCTTAACATGTGTGAGGCCCTAGCTATAATTGCTGCTACCACACACAATAAATGAATGAATAAGTGAATGAATGAATAAAATAACATAAAGAAAATAAGTGAATCTAATTCCTTGACCACTTTGCAAATTCTTCTATTCTTTTGTGTTTTCTTCCATGTGCATGCAATGGTACTGAGTATGTTTTATGATATAATAAGAGTATTACCACTCATTTGTTAAGTACTTTACAGTTTATAAACCATTTCTTTGAACTGATAATTTACCTCAAAGATGCTTTTGTATTTTTAAAAGTTCCATGTTATATAAAAGAGAGAAAAAAATCACCTGTTGAAGATTACAGTTTGTGATGAAATCAGCAATTAAGATTGAAGTCACCCCCAAGTCTTGTGAACATGGTCTACCTAATCTTGACACATTTGAAAATAATCTCATATATACAGAATAAGATGAAGCTCTTTAATTTTTTGTCATTTTAATTATATCCATATCCAAATTATTTCTAGCTAGAACTTCTGAGGAAAATGTATAATCAATGATTATTAATGCTTTATAACATGTATCATCTTCAAAATAAAGCACTAAATTTGAAGTCTTATGCCGGTGAGGTTGGAACATAGTGATGCTGGAGGATTATTTGGAGGCAAATGGAAGAACTATTTTCTTCACTCTGCCTCCAATTTACTTTAGTTTTCTTCTCCAAAGCACACTCTGACCATAGAGTTTAACTTCTTTTTGGGGGGTGGTTACTGGGGGTTGAACTCAGGACCTTGTGCTTGCCAGGAAGGGCAGTGCCACAGAGATAAATCCCCAGCCCAAATTTAAATTTTAACAAAATGCACAAAAGACATGTTCCTACCTCAGCTTACAAGAGAAACTGAAGAGGACAGGTAACTCAATAGATCAGCAATAAGAGACTCACCACTACAGAATGTCATGCTGAAGGGTATCCCTAGACCATTCATTTTGTAGCTGAGCAAATTGAGGTCCAAAAGAGTTAAATGACCTTTCTAGAGGTCACAACCTAAAACTCTCCCCAGTTGAGAATTCTTGTAATTTGCAGCCCAATCCCTACTTTCCCCCTGATTTTCCTATTTTTATTGAGAGGATGAGCTTTTATTCTGAGTTAGAGGTCACAAAAGTAGCCTGGTATAGAAAGGCCAAGATGGAGTCACAGCCTCTGTATTATTCCTAGTCATAGTAGCTGGGGCTCAGAGACATAGAGCGTTGCTAAATCTATTAATTGTTTCTGAGTTGTTACTGTTGAACTCTTGGTTTAGTAAATAGGGCAAGTTGACTAAGATTCTCACAACTGAATTCTACCCCTAACGCTGACACTTATGAAAATCAGTGCTATTGCTTTTTGGGCATTTTCTAAGTGCCAGTGTGCCTTAAAATGTGTTAAATTCTTTATATCCATTACCTATTTCATCTTCAAAATCAACAGCGCATATGTTACTATTTTTAGTTGATGAATGAGGAAATTGAGTAGAGAAAATAAGATGCCCAAGGTTATTTTTTCTAAGTGGCACAGAATAGGTCTGTTAGACTCTAAATTCTGTGCTTTTATCCATTGTGCCTGCCAGATGCAAAATCTGTCCTATTATCAGGTATTGATAATAGTGGTGATTGTGCTTGCTTCAGCAGCACATATACTAAAATTGGAACAATAATAGTGATGATAGTTTACACCAAGGAGAACTTATTTTGTAGCAGACAGTATTCTAAATACACCATATATATCATCTCATTTTAGCAGGTGAGTATTCTTTTATCTTCATTTAGTAGAGGAGGAAACCATGGAATGAAATGGTTTTGAACCCAGGTCACTAAATCTAGAATCTGTAAATAAAGTAATCATTGTACCAACTGTAGAAGAGGGGAAATTCAGTATTTTAAATCATCTTTAGCTCCATCGATAATTTTCTGAGACTGTTGTGTAAATATTGAAGCATAAATTTTGCAGGGAAAGGGAGGTAATGCTTTTCTACACTGGTTCCCTTCTAGTCAGATAAATGTGTCTTTTTAAAAAGAAATATTATGTCTTGTGAACATTTTTGGTGTTTCATGATAAGTAGTACGATAAATCTGAAGTGAAAAAGAAGTTTCTGAAGGGGATATATATGAAGAATAGCTAAGAATGAGGCGTACTGTTGAGACTGGCTTTGAAGTATTCCATCCACTGGCGAATCGTGGAATCTCCCATTAGATATATGAGTTTTCCTCTCAGGCAGTCTTTCATGCTGACTGGAGTCAAACTGCAGGAGACAGGATACCATGTGTATTTCCAGGCATGTCCACTGGGGATTGTGGGTAACATTCCAGGCTTGCATTTCTCTTTCACTGGGACTGTTTCTGTTGCCAAAAAAATCAGCAAGATATGATCTTCTAAAACATCAAATTATCCATCAGTATTTATTGAGAGACATCTGTCTTCCCTAAAGTATCCTCTTAATAGGGAGCAAAAGTGTTGGAGGTGGAAGAAAAGCCATATCAAAGCATCTTCATAATGAAACAGCTAGTTTTCAGTAAAATTTTTCTGTGATGTTAGTTTCTTAGCTGATACCCATTAACGGTCATTATAAGAGCACATGTTTTTCCCAGAAAAAAATGGCCTCATGGAAAAATTTAAGTATTTTTCAGCATTGCTTTAAAAGCAACATCATCAATTCTCACAAAGTAAATGAAAGATTATTCATTCTATCATTTTAGCCCAGTTTGTCCCTGAGTTTGTCACACACTATCACAGTGTCTTAAATGCCACTATCAAACTATGCATTTTTTGAGTAAAAGGCAGGGTGGTATAATATAGATTGCTTGGAAACTGGCCAATATGTGTGTAGGTCTGAGGTCAGGTATTAAACCTTAATTCACTGGCTTATGAGGAGCTGAGGTGCTAAGATGTGATAGGTTTGAGGCAGTGATTATTCATCACCCACAGAAAGTAGTTTAGTATTTCAACAATTGGGATGAGTTTACCCATTTATCTGTCATAAAAATACTATTTCTACATTCCAGTGCATATATTTTAATGAGGACAAGTATGTTAATAATTAGCAAGACTTTAATGCTGAACTGATATAGATATAAAAGCAGTTTCCTTAAATCATTTTAGATGGGACTTCCCTAAGCTCTTTAAAGTCAAGTAATAAAAAATAACAGTAAATATGAATGTAGAAGTTCTACATTGCATGTTAAAGTTGAAATGTGACAGACTCAGGGTGTCGGAACCCTATGTAATTCTTGGGATAGAAGGGATATAGGAGGTAGTGATAGTGTCAGTGTGTGCAGGTAAAGAACTGGGACAGTGTTTTAACACTCATAGGTTGTTGTATAGGATGAGCAGGTAATCAGTTACCTGCTAAGTAGACTGGTGATGAGAGATATAGTTTTAGTGATTTGAATCATTCACTTCCTTAGGTACTTGGTACATTGACTGACCTTGGACACAATAGATGAACAGAGTCCTGGTAGACCTGAAAAATGAAAACACCCAGCAGGAAGAGGAAGGCTAGGAATAAGCACCCAGCAAACACAGAGCACTTACTGTTGCATTTTGTGACATGAATGACACTGGAGTTTTCCATAATCTCCACACCCACATTTGACCTTAGAGAGACAATATAGAAATTAATATGCAGGTGGCCCCAAATCAGTAAACAAGACAGATTATTCAATGCTTCTGCTGTTTCCTGTTAAGCTGGTTGCTGGGTCCACATATTAATGTCATTTAATAGATTTCCATTTCCTTACCTATTATTTCATAGGATACAGTTACTTAGATGGTGTTCAAGGTGATTTATTGAGATGCAGATATCATATGTTAGAGCACACATATATAAATTCTGCCAAAAAAGTATACACACTTCTGCAGTTTGCTACTAATAAATGTCTGGAAGCTAATGGCCACCACTTTGAGCACCTCTTGTAATTGTAGAGGCCAAAGGTAATGTATTAATTTTATGATGTCTCAATAAATTTAGTGTTAAAATATTTATACATAGTTTTCTTTTCTTGATATATATACATTTTTTGGGCAGAATCTGTATTTCTTAGTCATTTTCAGTTTTCATTGGCCCCTATTTTTTATTTCATTAGTGAGAATGAAATATCCAAAACATTTGGGGACTTTTGGAGGCTGAGCTCTGTCTCCAAATGAATTCACAGTTCCTTTCTCAAATGACTCTACATACAGAGTATCAAAGATATAATTACAAGACTTTTCTGTAGATTGTCATATAAGGCAAAAACATAGTCATCAGCAATAATTATTTACCTTTCAAAGAGGGTCCATTCTTGTTGGCTAAGATAGGAAATGTTCTTGTTCATGGAACGCATGTGGGTAAGTGCAGCACAGGAAACATGTGGAGGCCTCACACAGTAGAAAGCTTCTTGGTCTTCAGCATCCAGATATCTGCACAATTCAGCACTTGAGTTTAAAACCAGGGCACAATCAGTATTGACCTGGGAGTTGCCATTGACAAACTGGCCCGTGAAGATCACCCTGTCATAACCTTGGTTCCTTGCCCTCCAGAGAGCTGATGCCCCTTCACTGGGGTGCACGAGCAGGACAGACAGGGAGACCTGGCCCTCCCAGAATAGAGTGAAGCTGACAAGATAGGTGCCATTGTTGAAATCTGTCACTTTCCCTGATGCACCTGCTTTCAGATCTGTGGAGTACATCCTGGCCCTCAGGAAGTCCCCACCATATTCTTTCCTATGTCCCAGGTGGTCTTTCACTTCCAACAGGATATCCAGCTGGTCCCCCTGGCAGTACTTATCTCGAGGATTGAGGATGGTAGCTTTGCTCTGTGTGGCACTGGTAGTAGCGATTTTGTGGGTGAAGGGTCTGGGTGGGATCAGCTGGTCCAGTTTCTCCAGGACCTTCCTGATTTCCAGGTCAGTCTCTGCTGCAGAAAGTACTGGACACTGTGGTGCTTTAGTGCACAAGGGCTTCCCAATGAAGTTACAGTGAGGGAGGGGGTCAGTCCACTTGAGTGCAGCCCATATCTGAAATGACAAGAAACAGAATAAAGAACATATCAAATATTCCTTTAATGTGGCAGTTGTTTGGTTAGCCAAATTTTGTCTTTTATAAAGCAGTGATAGTTACAGAAATTAAATGACACTGAGATTTTATGATTATATATGTTTCATATGCGAAATACTTTGTTTATAGATTCTATTAATGTTAGTCCAGTTTTCATTGGCTAATTTATTTTGGAAGACCTATTTATCCCCAATGGGCCCTGAACCCTAGCATCATCTTCTGAAAATTGGTAATTAAATCTACCTTAAAAGCAATTGTGAAGACCAAATTAGAAAATGTTTTTAATTTCATAGTAGAAAATTATTGCTATTGTTTTTATTTTTATCTTAAAATTAAAATTTAGTAAAAAACTCAATTTTAGACAAAATCTGAGCAGTTCAGAAATGCTAAGTATCATTTTTCAAGCAAAGAAAAAGATACTAATTAGTAACACAAAAAATAGGGAGCATTAATTCACTGGTAAATGTAAGTGCACAGTCAAAATCACAATATTCTAATTCTGTAATGATGGTAGATAAATCACTTGTATCTTTTGCATAAAGGTTAAAACAAGCATTAAAATAATTGCTATAATAGTTTTTAAATGTTAAACTACTTCAAAGATGTAACTTCAGAAATTCAAAATATGGTATCAGGATGGAGTAAAAGTATGAAGATTTTTATGGACCTGAGTTCAATTCCCAGTACCAGAAAACAAACAAACAAAAGCATGAAGATTTTCATGTGATCAAACTTTAGTTATCAGCTTACAATAGGGTTTCATAACTATAAGATTCCTTTATATAACTTATGGTAATCATAGAGAAAACATCTATAGTATTTTCTTAAAGGATAAAAGTAAGGAATCAAAACATACACCCAGAGAAAATAATTTGTTTACAAAGGAAAAAAAGCAAGAAAGCAAGCATAGAAGGAAGGGATAAATAACCTACAAAACAACTGGAAAACAATATAATGGCAGTAGTAAGTCCTTTCTTATCAATAACTGCCTTGAATATAATGCATTCACCAATTAAAAGACAGAGCAATTGAACTGAAGAAAGAATATACCAAGACCCAACTATATACTGCCAACAAGAGATTTACTTTATCTATAAGAACACACCTAAAGTAAAAGAGAAAGGATGGAAAAAGATACTTCATGCAAATAGAAATAGAAATGAAAAGAGAACGTGAGTTGCTATACTTATATCAGATAAACTAGACTTTAAATCAAAAACTATAAAGCCAGAAAAGGTTATTATTTAATGATAAAAGATTCAATTCTTCATCAAGAGGAATATGTGTGTGTGTGTATATATATATAATTCTAGACATAATCTGTAACATTGAAGCACCTCAATATATAAAACAAATACTAATAGAAGTGAAGAGAGGAGTAGATTGTAATACAGTAGTAGCAGATGATACAGTGCCCTATTTTCAGCAGTGGACAGATCATTCAGACAGAAAATCAAGAAACATAATTAAACTACACTTCACTGTGTTGGGGATGTAGCTAAAGGGGTAGAGCAATTGCCTAATGTTCTCAAGACCCTGAGCTCAATTCCCCAATATTGTAAAATGCAAAACAAGACAAGACAAAACAAAACAAAACAAAAAACCAAACACAAAAACTACTCTTGAGACCAAATGGACTTATGTAACAGACATCCACATAGAACATTCCCTTTAATGTTCTCCATGCTAAGTGATATGGTAGATTACAAACAAGTCTTTTTTTTTTTTGTACTGAAGATTGAACTCAGGACTTGAGCTTCTGTGGCAGGTAGTGGAACCACTGAACTAAATCCCTGGCCCTAAAAATAAGTATTAACAAATTAAAGTCACATCAGGTATCTTTTCCAACCACAAAGTTATGAAACTAGATATCAATAATCGGAAAAATTTCAGAAACTTTACAAATACATGCAAATGAACATCCTCCTGAAAAACCAATGGGACAAAGAAGAAATTAACAAAACATATCGAATCTGTGTAGGAGTGGTGCACATCCTATTACCTAAAGACTGAGCGTGGAGGGTTGACAGTTCAAGGCCAGTCTGGGCAATATAAAAAGACCTTGCCAATAAAAAAAAAGATAAACAACAGAGACAGACAGACAGAGACAGAGTAAAATGAAAATGGATGCATAAAATACCAAATCTATGGGATGCAGCAAAAATAGTGCTAAGAAGGAAATCTATAGCAGTAAGCACCTAAATAAAAAAAAAAAGAAGAAAGATCTCAAATAACCAAACTAATGTCACTTTAAGGAACTAGAGAAATAAGAACTAGCTAAGCCTAAAGTTAGTAGGAGAAAAATAAAGAGTATAGCAGTTGAAATAAGTTGAGACTGAGAAAATAATAAAAATAATCATTGGAATTGTGTTTGTTTTTGAAAATATAAACTGAAAAACCTTTAGCTAAACGAAGAGAAAAAAGATAAATAAGTGAAATCAGAAACAAAAAAAAAATATAACAGGAAAAGGAGATATTACAACTGATATCATAACAGTCTACTATGAACAATATATGCCAGCAAGTTGGATAACCTAGAAGAAATGGATACATTTCTAGACTCATGCAACCTACCAAGACTGCATCATGAAGGGAAAGTCAGTAAGAAACTTGACTGGTCATAAATCCTCCCATCAAATAATCCAGGAGTCAATGGCTTTACTTCTGAATTCTACCAAACATTTAAAGTACCAGTCCATCTTAAACTATTCAAAAAAGTTGAATAGGAGAGAATATATACTCAATGGTGAAAAGCTGAAACTTTTTCCTGGAACATCAGATAACATAAAAGGATGCTTGTTTTTACTACTTCTGATCAACACAATACTGGAAGTTCTACTCAGGCTAATTAGCCAGGAGAAATAAAGAAAAGGCATTCCAATTTGAATGGAGAAAGTTAAATTGGCCCTATCTGAAAATGACACAATCTTATATAGAGGGAACCCTAAAGATTCCATCAAAATTAATAAGCAAATTCAAGTTATAGTAGTATATATGAGCAATACACAAAAATCAGTAGCATTTTTATTTTTTATTTTATTTTATTATATATATTTTTTGGTTCCAGGGATCAAACTCGGGTCCTTGCACTTGCGAGGCAGGCATTGGAACCACTAAGCTAAATCCCTAGCCCTCAGTATCATTTTCATACATTAACAACAAACTATCTGAAAAACAAGACGAGAAAACAATCTCTTTTACAAAAGCTATCAAAAAATTAAATACTAGGAATAAATTTAACCAAGGAGATAAAGACCTGAACCCTGAACACTTACTATAAAATGTTGATGAAGGAAATTGTGCAAGATACAAATAAGTGGAAAGATACTCCACATTCATGGGTTAGAAGAATTAATATTGTTAAATTGTCTGTACTACCCAAGCAATCTGCAGATTTGAAGCAATTCCCATTAAATTACCAATGATATTTTCATGGAAATAAAACAACCAATCTTAAAATGCATAAGAAATTACAAAAGATCCTGAATTCTGGGACAAAAAGAACAAAGCTGGAGATTATGCTATTTGACTTTAAAAGTCTAGTAATCTATATAAAAGTCTACTAATCAAAACACCCTAGTACTGACATAAAACAGGACATATAACCAATGGAATAGAGAGCCGAGAAACAAATCCTTTATTTATGGTCCCTTGACATTATACCAAAACACAAAATGAAAAAAAGGATAATCTCTTTAATAAGTAGCATTGAGACAATTGTGCATTTACATGCAGAAGAATAATTGAACCTGACATCAAATGTTATAAAATCAACCCAAAATGGATGAATGGCTTAGATGTAAGAACTGAAACTATAAAACTCCTAAAAGAAACATAGGAGACAAGCTGTATGATATTTGTCTGGGCAATGAGTTGAAGACGTAAACACAAAAATTTGGTCACAGAAGAAATAAGTTAGCTAAAATAAATGTTTCAAGAGATATATTGTCTAACCCGGTGGCTGTAGCTAATAACAATGTATTGTATTCTGGAAAATTGCTTGAAGAGTAGATTTTAAGAATTCTTAGGAGAAAAAAACAAAATAAAGAATAGATGAGATAGTGTGTATATTAATTACCTTAATTTAATTATTCCACAATCCATACATATTTCAAAATATGTTGTACTATATACAACAAAATTTCCATGTATCAATTAAAAATAAGTTTTAAAGGGTCAGGGATTTAGCTTAGTGGCACCACACCTTCCTTGCACATGCAAGGTCCTAGGTTTAATCCATGGTACAAAACAAAAGTTTTAAAATAATAAAAACAGGTCTGGGGATGTAGCTCAGTGGTGTTGTGCCTGTCTTGCAATTGCAAGGTCCTGAGTTTGATCCCCAGTACTGCAAACAAACAAACAAATAAATACATCAAACGTGTGGGGCTTTTATGTAAAGTACAATTACCTATTTTTTATTTCATCTTTTATAATTGCTTGAATATTCATTCTGTCATTTTTAAAGTATTTTCTCAGATTTTTACTAATATACTATAGGTTTATAAAAATGTTTATTTTCTAATTATAACACTGATTTATTATTAAAAGTTAGAGACTGCTGAAAGTACTTGAGAAATAAAATTGGCCACAATCATATCAACCATTGACCTCCAACTCAGGGTGATCTTTGTACCTCAGCTTCTGAAATTTGTGGATTACAGGTGTGCACCACCACTCTGGGTTTAACAGATGTATTTTTAAAAAAGCAACACTCTTAAAAGTAGCGGAGAGTGAGCACAAGCAGTCAGGAATGGAGAGGGGTCAATACTTGAAAGAAAGCAAAAGACTGTAAGAAGTGCTAAAAGAAATTCTTTAGTCTGAAGAGAAATTATACTAGATGGGAGCCAGATTTTCAGGAAGGAATGAGAAACATGGGAGGTGGGAAATACAAGGATAAATACAAAAGACAGAATATTTTTTCAAGTTCTTTAAAGTGCATATAATTATTTAAAGTAAAAACTGTAAATTTGTAATAATATGACAGGTATACCATAGAGAATAGAGTGAGGTATACGTGAAAGTAAATAGAGTAATAGGTATTGAAAGGTTTTTGCACATTAAATGAAGTGGCATTTTAGTAATTGTAAAAGCCAAGCATACATGATATAACAATGCCTAGAGAAACTATTTAAAACAAGGTAGAAACTAAAAGGAAATTCTAAAAAAAAAAAAAAATTTTCAGTTAACTCAAAGTGCAGCAGGAAGGAAAAACAGGAACTGACAATAAAAGGACCAAGCAGAAAATAAATAGCAAAGAGGCAGATCTAAAATCACTCATAGTAATAATTCCATTAAAAGTAAATAGACTAAATATCCCATTAATAGGAAGAGATAAATAAAAAAGCAAGATCCAACTATTTACTCTCTGCAAGGAATACACCTTAAATATAAAGATGACTATAGGTTGAAAGTGGATAGAAAGCAATATACCAATAAGTATAAAAAGCTAATATTATTAGATTAGTCTATGGAACAGAGAATAGTACTGGAAATAAATATGGACATTTTATGGTGATGAGATAATTTTTCAGAAAAAAATACAGCAAAAGTTGATGTTAAAGGGAAAACTAGAAAAATCCACATTCATGATTGAAAGTGTAATAGTCTTTCTCAGTAGTTGCTAAGGAACTCTGAAAAAAATGACAAAAGATCCAGAGATTTCAACATTATTTTAGTTATGTATTGTCACCATTGTGTCACATTATCAGATATTTTTATACTGTTAAAATTTCAAATGAAAATAAGTGATTTTTAGAATGGTAGGTTAATTTCCTGGGCACAAAAATTTAGGGTAAAAATGTAACAAGAAAATTGTGATTTGAGGTGGAGACTAAGCACATATTGCAGCCCCAACTTCTGACTATAAAATCATGTAAAAGACAGAAAAGAACTTTACAGCTCTATCATCTGTGATGTAGAAAGAGACACCTTAACAGAACCAGAACCTATGGGGTATCTCCTGAAAAATTAAAGACGGGTAAGATTAAATAGAGGAAAAAAAAAACAGAGTTCCAAATACAAAGAAGATGTAGGATACAGAGGCTGCTAAAAATTTGTATACATTTCAGGAAAAGAAAAATAGTGTGATGGTGTTTTTTACAGATTGTGTTACCCTTGTATGTGGGACCCTAGAGGATGTTGTTTATCACAGAAAAGAAATGGAAAATGCATGTGCTGCAATTTTAATGACCAAGGTTACCCAAGCAGCAGCTCACTGTACTGAGAAATGTCTGGAAGCTCATGGACACCACTTTTGTAATTGTAAAGGTCAAAAATAACTTGTATTAATCTCATGATATCTCAATAAATTTACTATTAAAATATTTATCCAAGTTTTTCTTTTCCTAAAGTGTGTATACATTTTTTTTTGGAAGACTGTGTATTTAGGATGGAAATCCAATGGTACCTATCAACTGCTTTTTCAGCTGAAGCTGGAAATCCAGAAGATCATGTGAAATCAGAATTTTTAATATTTGAAAAAATCTAGAGCAAAAAAAACCCATAATTAAGGTGCAAATATGCAACCTCTGTGTGGGGGTTGAAAGGCTGTGCTGCTGTAGAACTCATGATTAGCTACTGAACAAAATAAAGCACCTATATTAAAAGATTAAATATCAAAAGCAACATTTTAAAATTTTAGTAGAGTATTTAGGCAAATCTAATGTTGGAAACGTTTCTAATGAAGGAAATGTTTTCCTTCAAAAAACACTACTTTTGGAAAGACAGATAAAGTTGACTACATAAAATGGAAATATTTATTTTTCAGAAAGTCCCTTAGTACATGCTTAACAGATATCAACTATCTTAGTATTTAAATAGTGTGTAAACTTCTAAAACTACTATGATCCATAGGTTTCAGTTTGGACTTTCCCAGAATAGAATGAAGAATAAGTAGAAATTTACTTTTGTAAAACAAAGAAAATAAGCAATTCCTACCTCTGAGGAGTTGTGGAAAACTGTAAAACTGATCCAGAAGGCTAATATAAGCAACAGTGCCAACAGGGACTTATGATTTGTCATAGTTGTTTTCATAATTCAGACCCTATAAGAGGCAATACAAAATGCACAATCTTAAAGCACAGCAAAACAGAAAGAAAAACATGGGAACACAAATTTTTATGCCTTCTGATTACTTTTATCTTCAGATAAATTACTCTCAGAACTCAGCTTTGGCCCTCTCAGCTGCCCTTGATGTCCCCCAGCTGCTGTCTTTGGCTCGGCTCGTACACTGCACAGAAGAGAAACTCTGGAGCTCACCACAGATTCCACAAACCCAAAACAGGAAGCAGGCGCCGTTGCTTATATGTCATTGATGTCTGTCTCTAGGCTGTGTGTCACCTCACACATTCCCCTCCCTCCCTTAAATTCAAAGAGCAGTGCCTGCTTTGGCAGCACATATACTAAAAATATTGAATGCAAAGAGCAGACAAAATACTTCAGCAAATACTGACACTGAGACACTTCATTATAGTGCCTTTCTAATATAAACTGATTTTACAGCTTCCTTAAACCTTGTCTATAAATGTTTCACTTTCTTGTATTACTAACCTTTCCAGAACTCTTCAACCTTGAAAAATTATTTTAAAACTCATTTATACCTTTATTTTAAATATTTTTCAGGTTTTATCAGTGTTTTGTCTTTAATTCATATTAACATTTGTCTTTGATTTAGAATTTCAAATTGTCTTTTCAAATTGCTTGGGCCAAGTATGTAGTTCAGTGGTAGATCACCAGTCTAGCTTGTGCAAGTCTCTGAGTTCAACCACTGGATCACAAAATAACATAGAGTAAGGTAAAATAAAGTACGATTCATTTAATGCTGCCCTTTAAAAATTTTCCATCTCTTGAAATATACTCCCTGCCCCAGACTCCCATTTTATATACAGACATTAGAGATTTCAGCACTCAAGAATAAGTATTACAACTTTCCCTTACCCATTCCATTTTGTAAATATTTTCATACCTTTAGCATAAAGAGAAGTCTCAAGGTATTTAATCTCATACCTAGAAACTTCAGTAAGCTTGGTGTGAAGGCTTTCATCTGAAGCCACTAATGCTATTGGGGTATTTCCTGTCTGTATCAAAACAAATCACAGGTATAAGTTGCAATCTCAATAGCTTGGATTTGCAGCTTCTGTGTGTTTCAGCTCAGAAGAGTCAGGCATGCTAGCTCTACCTTAAGGGAGGACCTGAATCACAAACTACAATTTTGAGGTCAAACAGATGGAGAAAGAGGAATGAAACAATCTATCTGGTAGACAAAATGATTTTTTTTGTCAGAAGCCTTAAGGAATCTAATTTTAGTAAACATATGATAATTATATGACAAGAAAAAAGAAAAGAAGGCCAAAACTTTAAATAATTGAAAGTAGTCACCTGTGAGGAGTTGAACTTCCTAGTTTCCATCTGAGCCCTGACATCAAAACCCAAATGCCAGGACTCAAGCACGTATTATCTCGTGTATAGTACATACTCAATAAAATTTGCTGAATCGAACCAAAGGAAACTCAAATAAAATGAAGACAAGAAAATAATATTGACTACCTCTCAGATGTAGAGAATGATATCTTACATTCACAGGTTTTAGTCCATCTTGGATTTGTACTCTTGATCTGATGATGAAAACAGTGCCAGAAAAAGCAGGTGCCCACAGGAAGTATCAGTGGGTTAACTTGTAGTTCCTTCCATGATTTCGTGGGTCTCACACTGTCCCATACACGAGGTTAAAGGTAAAGGTCCTTCAATTCTTCCGGTCTTTTTTTGTAAGCAAGAATCAGGACCCATTTCAAAAAAATTTTACAGATTTTAATCCTTCCAACATCCTTTACCATGGTCTGACAAATTAGCCATAGCTATGCTTCTTTATGATTTTACATGGAGACAGTTTATAAATCTGTGTAGACTGGATCTAGAATTGCTCATTTCTGCTCTAAGGAACCTATAATAGGAGGAAATGTTTGCTGTGGGTTTGGTTTGGCTGCGCTTTAGGAGACTGATGCCAGCAACCAACCCAGTTTACAGCCTACTCCAAGACAAATAGATTTATGGATTTTAATTTTCTTCAGTTATACAGATATTGGTATTTAATATGAACCTGTCAATTTTTTATAAGAGGCATACTTATTGTGCTCGATTTAAAGAACTGAAAATGCAGAAGGCAGTTTCAATACTTTTCCCAAATTATCTTGTGAAATTTAAAACAGGGCAAAGTGCAGGATTCCTGTCATTTTGACCTCTGATTCAAAGTACTTTCCACTACTCAGCATGACTTCAACTTTTGTGATATAACCAAATTCGGGTGGATCCTGTGGCTCATGTATTTGTTGACATTATTCTTAGAAGAAAGGACTATTTTTATTTTTTACCATGTTTTTCTTCAAAAGGTTCAAAAGGCTAGTGTGAGCAAGATATATGGTCTTCTATAGTGCACTATCCTTGCAGTTAATGTATGTTTCATCATCATCTTCAGTTAGAGTAGTTTCCTTTCCCCTAAATTTATCTCAAAGAGGGGTTTGCAATGGGAGTTTAGTCACAGATAGGACCATGGAGCTCTGAGTTTACATAATTAAACACAATCCAGGAGATTAACATTTCTTTGGGAATGAGTAGAGTAAGAGTAGTGCTGGTCAGATTCTAAAAGAGCATAAGCAAAACAAGCAGACTTCATTCGGCATTTGGCAAATCAATGAACAGGTGTTCAGAGAACAGTCCCTGGAGTCCAAGTCATAGGGAGATGGCGCCTGCAATTTCAGAAAACAAACAAACTCTGTCACCAAGGCCACACTATAAGGTAATCTTATTTCCATGTGATTTAAGAATAGGAACTGTCCTTACCCCAGAAGAGTGAAATATAAAGACTAGATAAGTTTCAACATCAAGAATGACTCAGGAGTGCAGCAGTGAGAACTTGGCATAGGACTCATTAATTAATGATGAGGAGCACAGGCTGTCACAACTCAATCTTTGTTTTCCCAATAGAAGAGGCCAAAAGAGCAGTTCTGTGTCAGGCACCTGGATAGATAGCGCACCATGGCCTCAGACTTGCCTGCCATGGAGAGGGTCAAGGACTCTGTGCCTTTTCTAAGTTATGCAGTGGGAAATGGACTGCTGTGCCCGTGGGTCTCTCTGACAGAGCCAGTGAAAAACACTATAGATACATCACTTGTTATTCTACCACCTGAAAACAGAGATGAACATCTATCTGTTTGCTAACTTTGTGGCGTGGAAACCTGTTCAGAGGCTGGCCTGAGAAGCCTGCTGAATAGGGGTGCTTATTTTTGGTTCTGACAGGTGGGCAGTCAGATCTTCTACTTGTTGCAAGCTGAAAGAGATGAATGTGTGTAGAGAAGAAAGCAGTTGGTTGTGGTTGTGGGCTACACAGACTGGAAAGAAGCAACTACTATTTATTGAGGACTTACTCATACCAAAGTATACTATGAGTTAGTTACCATTTTCAGATGGGGAAAATGAGGCATAGGATGTTTAAATCCACTAGCTAAATCCACAGTTAGTAAATAGAAGAGGCAGGCCTTGAACCTAGATCTCCAGAGTTGCGTATTTAACCACTCTCAGGTTTTACCAGTAGTCATGGCCAGTAGTCATGAGGCAGAAAAATCCATGAAGCAGATAGGAAGAGAGTAGAAATTAGACGTTAACAGCCGAAGTAGATGAGGCAGGGACAGGAAGTGATTATATCACTAAAACAGTGGAGCTCCACAATCTGGGTATGCTACTGAGATGGTTATCAACGCTATCACTAGAGCTGCAGCACTTCTTACCCTTCCCCATAGTTCCTCAGTGTCACTTAAGATCTCTGTGAAGCCTAGGTCATATTTTGAGTTAGAGGAAAAGACTTTTGGAGAGAAAGAATTATCTTTCTCCCTCAATTCACAGGCAGGATACTAACACGTATGAAACTATTAAATTATGTAAACCAGCTACATGTATTATACACACGTCATTATTTTTGTTTGCTGACTACATAAAAGAACACTTTTACCATGAAGATGAGAAGTGAGACAGGAAGACTGAGTATCATACTCAAATCCATCAGACTTTTAAACCTTAGTAATCCTAGTAGCATGTATCTGATATTTTCTATTATGTTGGAAAGGTACATTGCTTTTAAACAGATCAATAAACATGTTTTTTCACAGTGATGTGATTGGTTTCCTGAACAACCTTAATGAATGTGTACCTTGACAGAAGAATATGGGCACCTGGCCATCTGGTCAATTTTTGACCAAACTTTGTATAACAGGTTTGCCTAACTGAGATTTTTTTTATCTCCATAATTAAAAAAGCAGTAACCTATTTTTAGAATTTGCAAGCAGTCTTGCCCTTCATGATTGACTGGAATTCCTCCAACATGAAGGTCCTTTCAGTCATGTGACTGTAAAGCAAGTGTATGCTTCTTTTTCTTGCAGAAAACACAAGTTAAGCAGAGTAACTCAAATGCAGATATGAAAATGTTCTATTTCATAATATAAATAGATGCTTAGTTAAGGTGAATTATTTTTCCGCAGAATTTATCATTCCTTTGGAGGTAGGTGATCTTACCTGGTTCTCTGTGTGAACTTGAATTGCTCCATATGTGTAAATTACTGCTTGTTTTTTCAGGATTTTTTTCTGTTCTCATTTACACAGCTTTACATGGTTAATTGGGAATCCTGGCCCCTGGAGAAGAGACATGCAGGTCCAGTTTCTCAGTCACTTCTGATTCATGGAGTAGTTTATCCAACAGAGGCTAGGTTGGACTACTGATGTTAATGATTTAGAATTATTTGTGAATGAATAAATCAAATTTCATAAATATGTTGCTCATGGGTTATTGTGTAACTGACACTTAGAAACCTTGAAATAAGTCAGGTACCTGTTTGTAGAGTTTGGATTTTACTTTAAGGAAAAATTCTGCATTGTCATTTATCCTAGAGAGAGAACCATCCTAGGACAGGGCTTTGTAGGGCCTTGATTTGGGAAGGAAGTCAGTTTTCTGTTGTTTCTGGGGTCCTAAGAGTCAGTTCGGTCTAGGAGTTTCTTAAATTCTCTTTTTTTTTTGAAGGATAAATTTGTGTCAAGGGAGGTGATAGTAGATGCAACAGTTCTAGTTAGGGTTTTGAATCTCTAAGTGTAGTAGTATTCAGTAGAACTTATGAATTATTTTCACTTTGTAATCCTTGTTACTTCTGGAACTAGTAGTAGACCCATTTAAAATTGTAGACATATCTCAGCTATGCTTGGGAAAATGAAAGTTATATATAAGACTGAAGAAAAAGGACAAGAAAAGTGTTCCGAAGCTTATTTAGAACAACAGAACCTACATTTTTCCGCTTCCCTACTACCAAGCTAACAAATATTGAGCAATAACTAACTCTACACTTAAATGCTACAAAGAACATTGAAAGTGAAAGACCCTTTCTGAGATATAGCACAAAGGGAATACCTGATTAAGGGAACAATCTGATCCTCACTTCAAATATTTTATGTTGTTAAGGCATTTGAAGGCTTTGGTATATTGAGTTCAACCAGAGTAACAATAAACTTCAAGTCTATCCTCAGCCATGGTGGCATGTGCCTATATTACCAGCACTTGGGAGACTGAGGCAGGAAGATTATAAATTGAAAGTCAGCCTGAGCTACATAGGGAGATCAAGTCCATCCTGCACTACATAGCAAGAGCCTGTCTCAAGAGAGCAAAAACAAACAAAACATTCAGGTTAAGTCCAATTCCTTCCTAAATTAACTCCCCACACTAAAGACCTTCCAGAAGTAAACACATGCCTATTTTAACACAAAATATTTACATCTCCAGTGTTCTATATAAAATATCCCGATTAAAGCAACAACAGCAACAACAACAAAGAAGTTTAAGGAAAGGCAGGAAACAAAAGGTCACATTATGGGACAGGCATGTAGCTCAGTGATAGAGCACTTGCCTCTCATTGAGGCCTACACACACACACACAAAGACACATTTCTATGAAACAGGGAAGTTAACAAAACAAGACAGGTGCAAGGACTTTAAGATATGTTTTCCAACTTCCTACCTTCCATTTTTTTCTGCTCTTATTGTTATAAATTTTATTTTGGTGTATGCTGTTTTAGTATATACACACTGGAATTACCTAGCAGAAAATTAAAATAACCATGATTGATATGATAAAGTATAATAGAAAAGGCAGACACATTTGAAACTACTGAAAACAAAAACAAAGAGAAAAATCCCAAAAGTGGCCAGAGAAAAGGACAAATTAGTTGTACTAAGAGGTACAGCAGGCTATTTATCAGAAACCACTCCATTGCAATGAAATCTTTAAAGTGCTGAAAAAACCTGTGAACTGAATCCTAAGTCCAGCAAAAATATCTTCTAAAAGTGAAATATAAATATTTTCCAAAATGAACAAAACCAGAACTCATTACCAACAGAAGTTGTTACTTTAATATGAAGGAATATGATACAAGAAAGAAACTCAAGTTCTGCACAAAGAAATATAGAGTATTGAAAATAAATATATGAAGGTGAAGTACAATTAATTTTCCATACTTTTTTTTTTTGGAGACAGGGTCTTGCTATGTAATTTAGGCTGGGCTTTAACTCACTATGTAGCCCAGGCTGACCTTGAACTTGCAGCAATCCCCCTGCCTCAGCCTCCCATGTGCCAGGATTACAGACATATGCTACCACCTGGTAATTTTCCATATTCTTGATTCCTCTGAAAAAAATGACTTCATGAAAAAAAGGAATAAGTACTGAACTCTATGTGCTTATAGTACATACTAAAATAAAATATGTAATAATAAAAGCCCCAAAAATGGAAGGTAGGAAGTTGGAGAATCTATTGTAAAGTCCTTGTACCTTGTATGAAGTAGTATACAAGTTGAACATTCATTAATTAAGAAAAATAGTGTAGTGCTCTGTGTCTCTCGCCACGGTGCTCTTCACCACATTGGAATCTTGACAGTCAGAAAGCCATTACCCCATGTAGCCTCTCTGCCTTGGGCCAAGATCCTTCCTGGATTTACCCTTGCTGCCTTCATATTTCTGTGGTTAATAATCCCAAAGGATAAGTAACAAAGCCATGCCACAGAATGATTTCTGAACACAGTCATAAGCCACAGTCTGATTATATTTAACCTGTTTCAATGAATCTGATGATAGACCAACAGATTAGTTCAAAGTTTACATTGTATCTGTGCAACCATTTAAATGCTTTCTCTTAGAAGCTCCTGATGCTGAGGATTTGAGTTGGCTCTTTCACACTGATGTACTGTCTAGCATCATGACTTCTGACCTGTGAATGTATGTAAGGGTCAGTTATGAGACACATAAATTCATTCAAACACTGTCTCAGATCGCGTATAGTTTCTATTTGTAATTGATGGCGAGTATGAAATAGATTGAGTGGAGATGCCTGATCCTATACAACTGAATACACTTCCTTTTACAACACATACAGCTGAAGTAATACTTTTGTCAATGTTATCTCGTCTCCTATTTAACCAAATCATCCAGTGCCTCAAACTGTGGGAGTGCCAGGAGTTCTTTGACTTGTGGCCACAGAAGGCACATAACTGTGTCTTGTCTTTCACAAGAGATGACCAGTCAGTGATGGCTGAAATGAGCAGTCCCTCTAAAGGCTATTTATCATTTGCATTTTCTCATGACTGATGGGTGAGTGATGATGCTTGTATGTATATTCATGAAGATCACATTGCACCTATGTATCCTTTGGCAGGATGAAGTTACCTAGCATGAACTTTAGGGACATCTTGAAGCTATGGCTTGGAAGTGCAGCTAATGGTAATCAAATTTATGTGTACTCTTACTGGTTTTTAATTACATATAAAAGACCAGATGTGAAATATAGAATTTGGAGAAAGATCCATCCTTTACTCCTGTGAAAGTTCATGGTGCCTGGATGGTTGGGATATGGATGACTACTATTAGCTTCAGAGTATGCCCAGTGTTTCACAGCTGTCTTGTCAAAAGCTTGCTTTTTTGGTAAAAAGTTTGGTTTCAGGTACGTTGGGTGTTCATGCTCACTGTACCTGTACTCAACTGCTTGGCTTATGTTATTATACATTTTATATACATGGGGAGCTAGGATGTTGCGTAGCTTATCACCCATACCTCAGTTGTTTAGTAATGGCTTGAATAGTTCTCCAGCCTCATCTGGCAGTCTTCAGGACACTTTTACATCTCCAAAAAAGGCAAATATTTACCTGGATTAAATTGAACTTATGGGAAGAGCTGCTAGAATAATAGCTATGGCAAAAGTGTTACTAGGAATGGATTTGCCAAGATTAAATCTTCCTGATCAATGGAAAACCTTTGTGATGATTGTATCTGTAGCCTAGTACATGGGGACTGAGATTGTTCTGAAGACACATATTTCCTGACTCTTAAAATATTAGAATTCAGACCCTTCACTCATTTACTGTGGCTGGAGCAGAGGATCATGCTAAAAAGGTAGAGTTGGCAATTTATGTCTTTGGGAATTGCCTTTTTTCATCATATTGTCTGCTATTAACTGTCGCGAGCCGCAACGTCAGTATCCTGCCAGCAGGTCCTAAACCCGAGGGAAGGACAACAGGAGAGAAAACAGTCTCACGGACTTGGTTCCAGGCTCATGCTCTCTTCGTAGCAAGGCCCTGTTTATTTTTCAGGGTGAAGTATATATAGGCTAAAACCGAAACCAAAAGTGGGAACAGGGTGTAGCTGACTGCAAAGGTCAAAATGCTCTACAAAACAACTATTATGGGTTACATTTGCTAGGCAACAGGTCAGACCACCAGTTGAACTAGCCCGTTGTTATGGGCGACGGCACGTCCACACTGCTCGGGTGAATCACAGGTCAGTATGGCTGTGCTCATGTCGTGTTCCTTTACAATGCTCTCCATAATTAACCACCTCTGAACAAGCAAAGACCTTGGCTTTTTCAGGTTAAGTAATAATTACCACCAAAGAAAAGAAACTTGAAGCCTATACTAACTACCCGGATCATAGTCACAAATTCTACTTTGGAACATCAGGATCATATCTACAGAGGAATTCTGAAGTCTGGTCGTTAGAGACTATCACAGTCACCTTCCTCACTGCTGAGGCTCAGTGCACTACATTCACAGTTTGCAGGAGGAGAGGTTTATTTTAGCTCATAGTTTCAGAAGTTTTCAGACCACAGTTGGGAGGCTCAAATGCAAAACCAGTTGGTGGAAGGGCCTGACGTGGAGGAAAGCTGCTCATGTCATGATGGCCAGCAAGCAGGGAAAGATGGTCTTCCCTTCCAGGTCATGCCCACAGGGACCCGACCTGCCTCTAACCAGGGCCCACTTCCTACCAGTTTATTCACCTACTGAAGTCATTAGTGGATGAATCTATGGATGAGTATAGTAGTGCCCTTGTGGTCCAATTACCTCCCAAAAGCCCAGCCTGTGAGTGCATGAGATTAGTGGAACACTCTAGACATTCATAACAGATATTTGATATCCATAACAGCATCAAATTCATGTCTATAGCCTATAAACTTATGTCAGACCCTCATGTGTAATTCTGGACCCTCAAGGAAATGTTGCTCTTGCTGGGATATGACTCTCAAGTATTCCTTGCCAAGATTTTAAGAGCATTAACACATAAAAACCAGGTGAGGTGGCACTCACATATAATCTCAGCACTCAAGACACAGAGGCAGGAGCACTGCTGAATTCGTGGCCAGCCTGAACTACAGAGTGAGATGCTATCTTAATGCCCCCTGCCCCAAATATTAAGAAAATAACCTGGAACAACATGGAAAAATATTGAGGTAAATGCAGCTGGCCTTCCATATCTGTTGATTGTACAACTATAAATCAACAAATCATTGATCAAAAAACACTTTTTCTGAAACAGGGTCTTCCTTTGCAGTTCAGACTGGCTCAGAACACACTAGTAGGCCCGGCTGTCCTTGAGCTCATGGCGATTCTCCTGCCTCAGCCTCCTGAGTGCTGGAATTACAAGAGCATACCTCCATGCTCGGCTCTGATAAAAATTCTTGAAATGAAAAAATTGCATCTATATTGAACATGTACAGATCTATTTTCTTGTCATCATTCTCAACTATTTTTAAAAAATATATTGTAATACTGCTCAACCACTAAATATTTTATTCTTATTTTTAACCACTTCTTGTTAAAATGGATTAAATAATAAAGCAATAATGGAGATTAAATGGAACAATAAGAAATGCTCAATTAACCCAAATCATTGAAAGAAGGTGAAAAAAGAAATAAAATATATAAATCAACCCTCTAGCTCGTAGATTTAAATCCAGAGATAGCGATAGTGACTTGAAATCTGAATCATCTAATCCAGAGGTAAGCAAACAATCAGCAAAGTGCCAGGTAATAAATATTTTAGGAGAAAAAAGTTACAAACAAGAAAATAAAACAGATGTGGTATATTAAAATGAACTTTGTGCCATTTAATTATAGTTACTTTTTTTAATTTTTCTTTCAATCAGATCTGTGTTTATATACCTCAAAAACATTTCCTCTGTGCCATACTTTGTAAGTGCATTGGCATAACATTTTAACCCCCTCACCCCCCATAGTTCAGGGTGGCCTTGAGCTCACTGCATAACCCAGGATGGCCTCAGACTCCATGTCGCAGAGATCCTCCTTCCCCAGCCTCCTAAATGGCTGGTATTATAGGCATGCACCATGGCACCCAGATATTCTCATTGTTTTAAAAATCTCTCTGGTGTCACATG
The DNA here is from genome assembly GCF_012274545.1 of Fukomys damarensis. Lineage (NCBI taxonomy): Eukaryota > Metazoa > Chordata > Mammalia > Rodentia > Bathyergidae > Fukomys > Fukomys damarensis. Next base: position 62,748,717 of record NW_022900928.1, read on the forward strand.
TAATGTACTTGTTTTTTTTAAGCCCCTGAATTATTTATACATTTTATTTTTCCCTTAATCAAATTTACTAGAAAGTTGCCAACTTTTTAGTTTTGCTCCATGAATCAGCTCTTTACTTTGTCAATCCTTTTTGTTGTTTCTTTGTTTTACAAGATGCTCATATCTTATCCTATTTCTTTGATCTCCTTGCATCTATTTTCTTTAGATTTACTGTGTTCTTTTTCTATTCTTTTTTTGGAGGTGGGGGTACTGGATATTGAACTCAGGTCCTTGTGCTTGCAAGGCAAGCAGCAGAACCACTGAGCCAAACCCCCAGCCCTTCTTTTTCTATTCTTGACTTGGACATCTAGTCTTAAGTTTCATTCCATTTAACAGCTGTATTCATAGTTGTATACTTCCCTCTTGGTATAATTGATTGGCATCACACAGTGATTGATATAAAGTACTTTCATTGTTATTTATTGTCCAATATTTTGTAATTTCATCGTGATTTACATTTATATGATGAATTCACAAGTTGTTAAGATTTTCTTTGTGTCAGTAGGTGGTCTTTTTAAAAAATGTTCATATGTACTAGAAAATAAAATATTGCTTCAGTTTGTTTCTTTGGTTTTACTCCTAGAAAACATTAAATATTGATATTGATTCCTTTTATTTCTTTGCTTCAGATCTTTTAACTTGTCTTTCAGATCCTTTCAACTCTATAGTCTGTGATGATTTATGGGAGTTATTCACCCTGATCTCCCAGCTCACTAATTTTTATATACATTCTACTCTTGCAATACACTATTATTTATTTCAGTTATTATATATTTAAGAGTAAGAATCTTTAATCAGTTTTTCTTTCTGACTGCTTGCTTCTGCTTTACATTGTCTGTATTTCCACATTATCCCTTTCTAACAATCTTCAGGCTTCATTCTAATTCTTTTGTTGTTGTTGTTGTTATTTTTATTTTTTATCTTTTTTACTTTTTCCCATTAAATTTATTGGTACATTTAAGGCAAACAATACAGTTACATTTATCATTGGGATCTTGTATCTTTACATGATGTGTCTTGGTTCTTATTTTTCCCCATTCCCCTGCCCTCCCTTCAACCCCTTCACCCTCCTCTATTTACAAAGACTTTGTTTCCATTTTTTCCTTTTTTCATATTTTTCCCTTATTTCCTTTCCCCTCCCCCTTCCACTTCCCCTTTAGCCATTTTCTTCCTATTTCACACTCTCAAACCATTTGAACCTTATTTACATTTTTAGTTTTTCACACCAGAGAAACTATTTGGTATTTACTCGTGTGTTCTATTTATTTCACTTAAGAGTATGGCCTCAATATGCATCCATTTAGTGATAAATGTCTCTAGTTTCTCATTCTTTATGGCTGAGTAGTACTCTATTTTATAGAAAAATCATATCTTCTTTATCCAGACTCCTGTTGATGGACATTTGGGTTGTTTCCAAGTTTTAGCTATTACAAACTGTGCCTCTATAAACATGGGTGAACATATATTACTATGGTATGATTATTTTAATTCTTTTGTAAAGATACACAGTGGAAGGATAGCTGGGTCAAATGGGACCTCTAATCCTAGTTCTTTGAGGTATCTCCATATTGATTTCTATAGTGGTTGCACCAGTCTGCACTTCCACCAACAATGGAGAAGGGTTTCTTTCTCCCGACAACCCTGCCAGCATTTTTAATTGGTTTATTTCTTGATAGCAGCCATTCTTTCCGGATAAGGTGGAATCTCAGTGTTGTCTTCATCTGTATCTCTCGAATGACCAGTGATGTGGAATACTTTTTCATATATTAATTTGATGCTTTTACTTGATTGTCTGAGAAATGTCTGTTCTTTTCAGATGCCCATTTTTGAATTTGGTCTTTGTATTGGGGGGCCTGATTTTTTTGAGTTTTTTATATATTCTAGATAGTAGTCCTTTGTCTGAGTAGAAGCTGGTAAAAATTTTTTTCCCACATTATAGGTTGTCTCAGCTGTTAGTGGTTTCTCTTGCCTTGCAAAATCTTTTTAATACAATGAGATCCCAGTTGTTGATTCTTTGTGCAAGTTCCTGTGCTGCTGAGAATTTGCTCATAAAGTCTTTTCCCATGTTAATGTCTTCGAGAGTTCTACCTAATTTATTTTCCAGAAAGTTTAGTGTTTCTGTTTGGATATTTAGATCTTTAATCCACTTGGATTTTAATTTAGTATATGGTGAAAGATAAGGATGTAGTTTTAATCTTTGGCAGGTTGAGATCCAGTTTTTCCAACACCATTTATTAAAGAGGCTATCTTTCCTCCAGTGAGGACACTTCACTACTTTGTAAAAGATAAAGTAGCTGAGTTTGTCTGCTGTTGTTTCTGCATCTTCTAATCTATTCCATTGCTCCTCTGGTCTGTTTCCTTGCCAGTGCCATGCTGTTTTTATCACAGTGGCTTTGTAGTATAGTTTCAAGTTGGAGATTGTTTTACCCCCTGCAGTGTCTCAGTTGCCTAGAATATCGCTTGCTATTCTCCATCTCTTCTGGTTCCAAATGAATTTTTAGATTTTTTTCTCAAGCTCTGTAAAATATACTCTTGGGATTTCAATTGGGATTGCATTTAATCTGTATACCCATTTTGGTAGTATGGCAATTTTATCTATGTCGATTCTTCCTACCCAGGAGCAAGGGATGTCTTTCCATTTTCTTATATTCTCTTCAAATTCTTTTTTCAGAGTGCTACAGCTTTCAGTGTAGAGGTCTTTTATCTCCTTTGTTAGATTGATTTCTAGATATTTCACTTTTTTGGATGTCATTGTGAAAGGAATTATTTCCCTAATTTCTCAGTGAGTCTGTTATTTGTGTACCAGAAGGCTATTGACTTTTGAGTGTTGACCTTGTATCTAACTACTCTGTTGAAAGTGTCAGTTAAATCTAGAAGTCTTTTGGCAGATTTTTTGGGGTCTTCTATGTAGAGTATCATATCCTCATCAAACAGTGACAGTTCAACTTCTTCCTTTCCTATCTTCATTGCTTTAATTTCTTTCTCTTGTCTAATTGCTGTGACTAATGTTTCTAGACCTATATTGAACAGGAGTGGTGATAGTGGGCATCCTTATCTTGTTCCTGATTTTAGTGTGAAGGTTTTAGTTTTTTGACCATTTAATATGATGTTGGCTGTTGATTTCTCATAGATAGTCTTTATCAGGTTGAGATAAAGACCATATATATTCCAATTGTCTGTATGGTTTTTATCATGAATTGGTGTTGGATTTTGTCAAATTCTTTTTCTGCATCTATTGAGATGATTATATGGTGTTTGTCCATGACTCTGTTAATACATTGTATTACATTTATTGATTTACATATGTTGAACTGTCCTTGAAACCTGGGATAAATCCAACTTGGTCAGAGTGTATGATTTTTTTGATGATCTTTTGTATTCTGTTCACCAATATCTTATTGAGGATTTATGCATCTGTGTTCATTAGGGAGATTGGCCTATAACTCTCTTTTTTGCTTGGGTCTTTCCCTGGTTTTGGAATCAAAGTAATACTTGCTTCTAGGAATGAAGTTGGAAGTATTGCTTCCCTTTCAATTTAATTGAAGAGTTTAAAGAATAGTGGCAATTGTTCTTCTCTATATGTCTTGTAAAATTAACCAGTGAAGCCATCAAGACCTGGGCTTGTCTTTGTTAGCAATGTTTTAACTACATTTTAAATTTCTCTGAATGTAAGTTGGGTGTTTAGACTTTGTATATCTTCTTCATTCAATTTTGGAAGTTCATATATATCTAGGAATCTGTCCAATTCCTCTATGTTTTTCATTATATCAGAGTATAGGTTTTTGAAGTAGGTATTGATGATCCTCTGGATTCTTGGTGGATCTGTTGTGACTTCATATTTTTCATTCCTAATTGCATGAATTTGAGCCTTTTCTTTCCTTTTAAAAATAAGGTTGGCTAAGGGTGTATTGATTTTATTTATTTTAAAAAGCCAACTTTTTGATTCTTTGATTTTTTTTTGTATTATACTCTTAGTCTCCCTTGCATTAATTTCTGCTTTGATCTTTATAATATCTTCCCTTGTATGAGCTTTCAGTTTGTCTTGCTCTTCTTTTTCTAGGAGCTTAAGACTAAGCATTAGGTTGTTTATGTATATTATATACATTATGAATGTATATTCTGATTTTGTGGGGTGGAACACTCTGTAGACATCTACTAAGTCCATTTGTTCAAAGACTTCATTCAATTCTCATATTTTATTGTTGATTATTTTTTGCCTAGTTGATCTGTCTATTTGTGACAGTGGAGTATTGAGGACCTCCACTACAATTGTTTTAGTGATTCATTCATTTTGCATATCCATTAATATTTGTTTTGTATAGTTAGGGGCATTAGTACTTGGTGCATATATAGTCATGATTGTCATATCTTCCTCTTGAATTGTTCCCTTTACAAGGATGTAGTCACCTTCTTTGTCTCTCTTAATTATTTTTGGTTTGAAATCTAATCTGTCTGCAAATAAGATAGCTACCTTTGCTTTTTTCTGGGTTCCCATTGCATGGAGAACTGTTTTCCATCCTTTTACGCTCAGCCTATGAATTATTTTGTGGATAAAGTGGGTTTCTTGCATACAGCATATTGTAAGATTTTGCTTCTTAATGTATCCTGCCAACCTATTTCTTTTGATTGGTGAATGGAAGCCACTAACATTAATGGTAATAACTGCTATGTGTTGACTTATCCTTGTCATGTTATTTTCCTGTTGTTGGCTCCCCCCTGCTTTAATTTCTTGCCTTGCCTGTTATATTTGCTCTGTTGGCCCTTATGGAGTTGTGGCCTTCATTGTCTTTTTCCAGGATATTGTTTAGAATTTTTTGGAGTGCCGGTTTGGCATTCATGAAATTTCTCAGGTGTTCCTTTTCATGGAGGCATTTTATTTCCCTACCTATTTTGAAAGATAGCTTTGCAGGATACATCAGTCTAGGGTGGAGGTTGTTTTCTTTTAGGACTTGAAATACCTCACTCCAGGCTCTCCTTGATTTGAAGGTTTGTGTTGAAAAGTCTGCTGTGATTCTGATGGGCTTTCCTTTGCATATGATTTGCTTCTTTTCTTTTTGGAAAGTTTTTGTCATTAATTCTATGAATAGCTTTTTAAAGTCATTTGTATTTTCTCTTGCTACTTCATGGATTCCTATCAGTTTTATGTTATTCTTCTTTGCATCATTCTGGAAATTGTTATTTAGCAAACATCCTAACCATCATTTAGGGAACTGTCTAGGAGTTGTTGGATAGATTTCTCATGATCCCTTACTGTTTTTAAGAGACCTCTCTTTTCTTGATCACTGACTGCAATCCTATCTTCTATATCTGAAATTCTGTCTTTCCATTATTTACTCTGATGTGAAAACTTTCAATTGAGTTTTTAATCTCCTGGATATCTGTTTGAATCTGTTTTGTGGATTCCATTTCTTTTCTATGTTGGGCATTCATGTGTCCCATTTGTTTCTTTTTATTTTCTTTTTATTGAGTTTGTTGGTACAATCTAGGTCTACAATACAGTTACATTCATTACTGGGATCCTGTACCTTCACATGACAGTTCTTGGTTCCATTTCTTTCTTATGCTGGGCCTTCATGGCTTCTATCATGGTCCTGAGCTCATCTATTTTTTTTTTTGTCAGTTTCTGTTCTAGAGTCTCTAATCATGTCTTTTATTCTTCTCACCATCTCTGTGGTTATCTGGGAAATTATTTGTTTTGAAAATTTCTGGAGCCTCATTTATCTGTTTCACTATTTCCTGTGCTATGGGTCAGGTTGTTCCAATGGTTGACCATCAAACTTTCTTCCCTTATTTCCCCTAGTGTTTACCTTTGATGAGCTGGAAGTCTGTGTTTTGATGGAAGTCTGTGTTTGTGCCTTGTTTAAATGCTGTCTTGATTCCATTTTTTTTTATGGTACTGTCCTTGATTTAATTTCTGGGTTAATATTTTGATCAGGCAGGTATTTAGCTCAGTGCTTCCACTGCCTGCCTTGCAAGTACTTTTTGATCCCTGGTATCAAAAAAAAAATTTTTTTTGAAAAAAATTAAAAAACAGTTTTTGATTTTCCAGATATAGCTGCTCTTTAGATTTTGGGTTTTTAATTACTCTGAGCTACTCACATTCTCATAATACCAGGAGGTACAACTAATTAAAATAAACCACAACAACTCAGTTTAAGTAATACAATCAGCAACAATAATAGCATCAAGTGCAGTTTAGAAAATGACAATTTGTGGTAGCTATTAATCTATCACTTTTAACTGTGTGAATTAAATTGAAATTGAGGACCAGCCCAAAATATGTTTATAGTGAATAAGCTCTTCAGTAGAGCAACTTTACCCTTTGGGATGGGGACTTGGCAGGAGTTGGAGGGAGGGATAGATAGATAGGATAGAGAAAGGTTAGACGTGAGGCCAGAGGGCACAGGATGATCACATAAACTCTAGGAAGCTGTTGAAGAGGAGAAGACAGAACAAAATATACACAAGAACAGAACAAAGTAACAGCAATAGGGAGGCTAGAGACTTTCTTTTAAAGCTAATGGCAATCGAGTGAAGGAAAAAGAGAAGAAAAGAAAAAGAAAGAAAATAAGAAATTCAAACCAGGACAGTAACAGGAAAAAAAAAAAAGGGAGAAGAAAGAAGAAGAAGGGGGGGGGAGAGAGGGAGAGAGAGAAGATAATAAAAAGAAGATAAAAAAGCAAGACAATTTGAGAAAATAAATAGATATATAAAATTTTAAATGATTGAGGATAGAGAAAAATATTACTTTGAAAATAAATATAAATAGAGGTTCTCCTCAGGGTGTGCCTCTGTTGAGGCAATAGACAGCATGGGCAGGAGTATGCAGATCTAAGCTAATTAGTCTCAGCCAGCCAGCAGCTGTCTCTTAAGGTTCAGGCTGATTTTTGGCTACAAGGCCCAAGCTGAGATCTCTAACTCCTACTGGGTTGAACTCTGCAAGGTTCTACTACAGGTTCCAGCTATTTTTCCCCTGAAGTTAGACCACATTCTGATGTGAGGTGGTGGTCCCTCCAACTTTCCAACTACAGTGGTCTCATTTACCTTTATTGCAGAGATTTTCTTCACTTTTCCAGTGGTCTTCAATTTTCATCCAGGAGCCTCAGTGAGGCCTTTTTTCTCTTGTTCACAGCAGGGCGGGGGTGGAGCCCACACTGCTGTGTTGGAACCCACACAGCTGGATTCCTTTGCTGCTCCACACCAAAAGGCTTAATTCTAATTCTTACTCTGTATGGTCTGTTACTTTTTCCCCTTCTTATGGCTTAGTAGTTATGTTCTTCAAATGTCTTTTTTTTTGTTTGTTTAAAGCTCACATTCCCCAGAATTTTCTGCTACTTTAGATGGTATTGTATTCCAAGGAGAATGATCCAAATTCCAAGTCTTATCTTCTGCCCTTGTAAGTGAATTTATGTAGCTAGAGGTATTCCTTACTGCTAAGAGCCTGTGTGTGTGTGTGTGTGTGTGTGTGTGTGTGGTACTGGGAATCAAATTCAGGACCTTATGCTTGCAAGGCAGGTACAGAACCACTGAGTTAAATCCCCAGCCCAGAGTCTGTTTTGTTTTGATCTGAATCATTTCCTATTTTCTCATTCACAGACATGTGAAATTGACCTCAAGTGATACATCTGTATTTTTCACCTGAAACTGAGCTACTTACCAGTTTTCCCATGGTATTTCTAAGGGCTATTTACTTCTTTTTTGTTTTTGGTACTGGTGATTGAGCTCTGGACCTCATGCTTGTGAGGCAGGTGGTGGAACCACTGAGCTAAATCCCCAGCCCAGGGCTATTAACTCCTTGTGATCTAATCATCTAGACCACAGGTACTCAACCAAAGGTGTTATTTGAAAAATTTGTGAAGAAAATTTTGGAATTAGTATGATGATTCTGGGTTATTATAGACATTTAAGGCAAGAGGCTTGGTATGCTAAACATCCCCTAATGCATGGAAACCCCCACAAAGTAAAGTACTATATCAAACAAAATATAATAGAGTCCTTTTGGGCTATGATGGGGGAGGGGTTGAAGTTTAGGAAAGGCTCATTCATTTTCTTTTTGTGTGTGTGTCACTTAGAATTTATTATAACAACAATAACAATCAGAGACTATACACAGGTAAGTAACAAAATATATTTCACTATTGTATCTTTGGACATAAATATATTTTTTTAATCTAAGGAGTGAAGGCCTTAAGATTTAGTAAGTGGTCCAAAAACGGGGAAGGCAAAGACTGGAAATTCTAAAACATGATGTCTGGGTCATATGAGTATTAATTATGTTAATGAGGTTAAAGGAATAAATATGTCAAAAAACAAGGGTAAGGAGATGAAAGTTTACATACACCAGCATCAGGTAGAAAGAAGAACACAGATGAGAATGGAAATAGGTAAGCAGCAGAGGCCTCTACAAGGCCCTCAAACAAGCACAATTAACAACCCAGCCAGACCAGGAAAAGGCATAGGACTAACTAAAAAGTGCACTTTGAAGTGGCAAAGCACAAAGACAAAGGAAATATTAAAGCATACTAATTAGTCTGATAGAAGACAAAAAGAATAATGATTCAACTTCTATATCAAGAAAACTAATAAAGCAGTGGGTAACAAATTAACAAATACAACCCCAGTTGCCTTCTTCATGTTAATTAAAAGTCCAGAATTCTCATTTCTGTTTATGGATTTTCATCTTGAGAGAAGACATTTTAAGGCAAGTTAAAATTTTATATGTTTACTTGTGTTTAGGAGAAAACAAACTTTAACAAGTACAAAATTAAGAGAGGGTAGAACATGTAACAGATTTATTGTAATTAAAAGGATTTGGTAAGTAAATATTATCCAACTTCTCAGTTTTAATTCCTAATATGGTAAATACTGATATGGTCCATGTAAACAAGAATTCTTTGCATTCCTCAGTAGGTTTTGTCATCTAAGGGGTCCACGAGGCTGGAATGCATGAGAACCACTATCTCTAACTAAAGACTACATTACACCTACCCTAATATGAAAAGCAAGCCTCAAAAGGATAAAGCTGACCCAACAGGAGTTTCACTCTCTGTCTAAACAAACCTCAGTTCTCTTAAACTTTAGGACAAGGAATGTTATCAGAGATTAAGAGAGAGATTCATAATGATGAAAGAACTACTTCCTTGGAAAGACATAACAATCCTGGCCTGGCATGGTGGCACACACCTGTAATCCCAGCAGGAGGATCACTGTGAGTTCGAGACCAGCCAGAGCTACATAGTGAGTTCCAGGTCACTCTCACTACATAGTGAGACCCTGTCTCAAAAACAAAACAAAGACAAAACAAAACAAACAAAACAAAACAAAAAACCCCCATAACAATCCTAAGCATAATTTCATACAGTTATAGAGCTTCAAAATGCATGAGGCAAATCTGATAGAACTAAATCTGACAGAGCCATAATTTGGAATCATCTTTTTAGTAGTTGATAAAACAAAGACTGAAAATAGCATAAATATACAGATGACTTGCAAAACTTTGTCAACCAACCTATCACTCTGGCCTTTGTTTATAGAATAATATTCCCCCAATGCAGAATACACATTCTTTTCAAATACACAAAGATCATTTACCAAGATATGTAAACTCTTCACATGTTGAGCCACAAGACAAAAATAATGAAAATACAGAGTAAGTTCTTTGGTCACAATAAAATTAAAATCAATAATCAAAATATAACTGAAAACTTTGCAAATATTTGGAAACTAATACATTTCTAGAAAAGTCATAGACCACACTTAAGTTACAAAGGAAATCAGAGTCTACTTTGAACTAATGTTAACAAAAACACATCACAATTTGTGAGATACAGCTCAAACATTGCTTAGAGAGATGAAAAGTCTAATGTCTACTTTATAAAGCTGGAAGAAAAACAGATTAAACCCAAAGCAAGTAGAAGAGAAATGAAGACAACTGCAGAACTCAGTGAAATGGAAAGTGAGCCAACAATAGAGAATAATCAGTGAAATCTAAAGTTGTTCATTTAAGTGATCAAAAAGTGATAATAATCATGTGATGATCAACAGAGATGTTACCATTATTAAGAACAAAAGAGGACATGTGACTATAGCTATTCTAGCCATTAAAAGGATATCAAGGGAATGCTATGAATAGTGCTAATTCAACATTTAGATGAAATGGTTAGGGCCAGGGATTTAGGGCCGGGGAATGGTTCTGCTGTCTGCCTTGCAAGTGCAAGGACCCAAGTTCGATCCCCAGTACCAAAAAAAAAAAAAAAAAAAAAAAAAAAAGTGTAGATGAAATGGGCAAATTTCACAAAGGCACAAATTATCAAAACAGTTGGGCTATAGACACCCAGAATGTTGGACAAGCCATATGGAATCAAGGAATGGCAACATTAAAAATCTTGTCTGTAGGGCTGGGGATTTAGCTCAGTGGTTCTGCTGCCTGCCTCTCAAGTGCAAGGACCAAAGTTCGATCCCAAGGAGTAAAAACAACAACAAAACTTGAAAAAAAATCTTGTCTTTAAAATAAAGGAAGTGGAAGGTATAATATCCTTCCTTGCATACTGATGTCATAGAGAATATGGTACAGCTTGTGTATTCATATACCCAACCTGGTCTGATTGGAAATTCACCAATGACTCCAGGTCCTTGAACCCCTTTTATACCTCCTTTAGCATTTGTTATTCTCCAGTAGTGACTGTTAGTGGAAAAGCCTTCTCAGGAAGTGCCTCCTTTGACATTTCAATCCTGATTCGGTATGTAACGAGATAGTGAGGTGGGTGTACAGAGCTTAATTCTGGCAGAAACAATGTGTAAACAGAAACTGTAACATCTCCAGTTGTTGCTACACACTCTGGATCATGAAGGTATCTGAAAATTTGGTCTCTGATGATGGGGAAGCCACCTGATGCAACATTGCTGACCCAAGAAGTAAACCAGTCAGTAAGTAGCACCTATGATAAATATGTCAGTAGCAGCTGTTTCCTGAGCCATTTCATCTGGACAATGGTAGAAAACTTCATTTTTGTTTTGGTCCTCTGCTGCTTCCACAACCATACACTGACTGAAACTGAAACTGGTGTAGATGCAAAGGTCAAAGGGAGGTAGTATTTCAGTCCTGGCCTCTGCTGGAGGTGGCAGCTGTATCAATGCCTGACAAATCCTCAGAATGATAGTGATTTGACAGTGCTATACTTCCCAACAACCCAGGAACCACTAGCTCTGTCCATATGGATATGGTAGGAACACCGATAATCATCAGGAAGCTTGCAACTGATCTGAGCTTCCTCTGCATCTAGGTCTTCCTCGTGTGTGTGCTCTTTCAGAGATAAAATACCTGGACTCCAAATAATTCTTGAGCTCATCCCAGGCCTTTTTAATAGCAGCGGAATGGTCAATGTATCTTCCTACATCAGAGTAAGTATCTATGAAGAGAGATTTCCAACACTGATTCTTCTATGTTTTCTCTTCCTCAGTTATCAGCCAGCATTATTTGCAATGTCTTCTCAGTGCATCATGACTTGATAGTTGGCTAAGTCTTTCACTCACATAGCAACAGTTGATTAGTTCCCGGCAGTCCAGAAAAGATAAAATGAGGAGCAAAGGATCAGTACGCAGCGACTCCAAGGTCATCAGCACCAATACAGCCTCCATGGCCACCGTCTTGCCTGGCTTAGTGCAGCCTGGCCAGGTCTCATACCTGCCTCCACCTCCCCTGGGTCTCTCCCCAGATGGGAGCTCAGGTTTTAGGCTCATTCATTTTCACATGTAGGTTTCTCCTGTTTACCCTCAATGTCTCTAATGGTGACAGATGCCACCACACTGCCTCCAATTGGTACTGTAAGAGGTCATTTCTCTATCCACCTTATAATAGTAAGGCGGCAATAAGTGTTCTAACCAGCACACTGTCAGGGAATTTAAAAAACTCAGAATGCTCACTAAGTCCTTTTCCTATTATGGCTCTCAGCTTTTACCTGCCCTTGTGTGGCTTCCTCTTTTTAAACCTTCACCCCATTATGGACATCCAACCCAATCATCTGAGACTTTCCAGGGATTTCTGTTTTTATAAATATCTGAAATCTGGGGTTGGTGATTTAGTTCAGTGGTTCTACCACCTGCCTCACAAGTGTAAGGTCCCAAGTTTAATCCCTGATACCCCCCCAAATAAAAAAAAATCTGTCACCTCCTGTTCATTCTTTGGCATCTCCAAAGTAAGGTCAAATAAAGACAGCAGCATCTTCTATTAATATGCTGTCTTAGGATCTCATTAGGAATGCTTTCTTAACAGCATTTGAGACAAAAAACATGGATTTGAAAGATTAGAGCAACAAGAAGGTTTGCCATACACCAAACAGAATGAGCTAAACTCATATATAGATGGCAACTAGATGATTTAAACAATTTTTTGGATTAAAACCAGGGCCTTCAACCAGGCATGGTGGCACATACCTGTAATCCTAGTACCTGGAAGGCTGAGGCAGGAGGATTGCTGAGAGTTTGGGGCCAGCCTGAGCTACATAGTGAGTTCAAGACTACCATGAACTGCATAGTGAGACCCTGTCTCAAAACAGCAACAAAATACAAAAGGCAAACAAACAAGCAACAAACCCCAAACAACAACAACAAATACACCAAAACCAGGGCCTTTGCACTTAGCTGTATCACCAAGTATTTTAAAATTTGTATGTTGCAACAGCCTCATTAAGTTACCCAGGCTGGGCTCAAATTTGCAATCTTCTTGCTTTTTTTTTTTTTTTTGCATTTCCCCCCAACTTTCTTTCTTGGCTTAGCCTCACAGAGTGCTGGGATTATAGCCAGGAGCCACCACACTCATAGAGCCTTGTTGAAGACCTAATTTTGAGTTGATCCTGTCCTTGAACACTATATCATAGATCTATGGTTCCATTTTTGCTGATATTTTATAGAAAATATCGAAGCAGCCAGTTGTCTTATATTTCAAAATAGTATATGGAAAAATGAGGAGGAGAATATTGAATTTTCCATTCTTTGTAAGTATTTTGGGATTCAAAGTCACCTACTTGAAGACAGCACAAAGCAATGAAAAATTATATGCTTGTAATTGAAGCTGCAATTTAAAAACATCTGCCTGCCCTTGAAAGTGAGCTAACTTTTCTTCGCTCTAAGATTGCTGCAATTGTGAAAATGCAGGAACTGAGAAATGGTACAGATTCTGATTCCTTTGACTTGAATAATGTGCCCAATGCTGTGGGACAAATTTCATCATCAGGGTCTGATCAACCATGTGAGAAAGCATGAGATCTCTTTCCAAACTCAGTGACGTTTTAGTCATTTTCTGAGACAAAACATGCAACTCCAACAATTTAAGGAAGAGAGGTTTATCTTGGCTTACTGTTTTGGTTCATGGCTGGCTGACCCCAGGCAAGAACAGGATGGCAGAGAATATTTGTAATCTTATTAGTTGACTTTAGTTTTATCCCACCTTGTACTTGCCTCACCTTGTGGCTTTGCTCAATAAAACACCTTTGAGAAGTGGGGTGAGCCGGCAACCCACCTTCTGGTCCCCTTTTGGTTTCTCTTAGACATAATCTCTCTTTCTGGCAATAAATTCTTCCTAGTCTTAATCTCTGTTGTTCCTAGAATTCATTCTTCAGTTTTAGAGAACACTAACTTAGTATTTCAGGTATTTAGCAGACTGGGAGTATAATATATCCCTTATTTAGATTATTTAGTGCCCTATATCAGGAAGGGTTAAATGATCCAAATCCTTTTCAATGGTGGAAAGTGCAGGCTCTGTGTGGCTGTGATTAGCAAGCAGTTTTCAGCAGGTTTGTGGTTTGAAGTTGACAGGTTGTGGTTGTGACCCCTACTTCTGTGCAGGTAACATTGCTCCTCCTAGTGCAGGCTGCCATGCCTACCCACTTCTTCTATTAGCCCCCAAGCCATACCTCTAGCAACAGGCCCAATATCCAGTAAATCAAGTATTGATCCTCAAGGGGGTGATACTGGACCCCTACTCATAAAATAGGACCACAGTCCCAGATTTAGTATTGTCTCAGCTCTGAGTACCCCCACTCCTTTTCCGAGCAGCTTTGTACCACTTCTCCAATGCCTAAAATAAAAGTTCTTTCTCTTTGCACTGGTCTTCTCTTACTCCTCTTCTATAAGACAAGCTCAGCAAGGGTGAGTCTGTGGGCTGGCTAGACCCCAGACCCAGCAGATATAACATAAATTTGGGGCTTTCCCAAGATGTAAGGACCATTCAAGACCACCAGACTTGGTCAGTATACACTTTCCTGGCTGGGCCCCCATTTGGGAATTCCCATGGGGAATTCTGGTTTCTGGGAGGATCCAGTGCTGTCTCTGACCTTCAAGAAAGAGACTTGGACTTTGTCCTCATGTGGCTTAGTGGTAATGCCACCTAAGTGCTAGAACACCTATGGTAATATTGATCCAATGTAAAATCATGAGATGGAACAAAACTGACCAACCAATAAGATTATAACAAGGATAGTCACTTAGGTACTATTGATTAAATGGGGCTCAAGTGGGGAAGCAAGTCACATAGCAAGCATGCATGGTCAGAACAAGGATTTCCAGAGAGGAATGAGCTAGGACAGTTTGGTCCCCACCCAAGGTGATTGATGTCTATTGAAAATATCAATCACTGCTGTTCAACCCTAGAGGAAGTATGTGGGTGTAGTACATTTTGAATCCTAACCTTTTAGTAAATGTGTCTCAATTGTCATCTGTTCTGAGGGCCCAGCCCTGCCTAACTACCTTTTAATATTTTCTTAACTAACTTAGCTGTCTACAATATTCCATTCTGGCCCTATATAATGTTTCATTTAGGATTTTCCTACTTAGGTTTCTAAGTTAGAAGGGTCTATAGTTTTCTTTTATTGTACTATCTCTACAACATTTGGTACAGTTTTGAGGCATGACTATGAATCTGTGTTTATTATAATTAACTCAAGAAAGGCCCTAATTTTTTTTTGATGACTGATAGTAGTAGTCCTATCGAAACTTTTCTCACATTTTGACCTCAAATACTTTCTTTTACATTGAGGGAAATAATATGAATTCAAAACTCACTCAGGTAATCTGCACTAAGCTTCCTAGAAGCAACATTACTTAGGTTACCAGAAGCTGTTTCATTTTTCATTTTTTGAGCTCATCTTATGTGTCCTCCCCCCCTTTTTTTTCTTTTGGTTCTACATGTAGGCTTTTCCCAGATCAGATTTTATCTCTTTTTTTCCCCCTTTAGTCTTTACTGGAAAAACTAGGTAAGTCAGTATTCTTCGGAGGTTATCCTAGCCAGCCTTCAGATAGATGAAATGTAAGGGTTAAGTCTGGGACTAAAGAAAACCGAGGGATGGGGTGGTTTTCAAGCTGAGTTACACCCCTGTAAAGCTGTTTGGCTCAAAGCCTTTTTTTTTCTTTTTATTGAGTTTATTGGTATAATCTAGGTATACAATACAGCTACATTCATCATTGGGATTCTGTACCTTTACATAATAGGTCTTGATTCTCATTTTTTCCCCTTGTCCCTGCCCTCCCTTCACCCCCCTCCCCATTTACAAACACTTTATTTCCGTTTTTTCATTTTCTCATATTTTTTCCTCTCCCTTATTACCTTTCCCCCACCCTTCCCACTTTCCCTACACCTTTAGCCCTTTACTTCCTATTTCACATTATTAATTATCTCATCAGGATCCTGTGTACTATTATAGTTTTTCACACCAAAGAAACTATTCAGTATTTCAGTTAAAGAAATCTCTGTATGAACATTAAAAATAGTGAATCCTAAAATAAAACTAAAAAGGAAAGTAAAAGAGAGAAGGCAATGATGTAAGATTAAAATTATCCTTAATTCTGGAGATTAAAATGGTCCCTGAACATATTTAAATTGCTTCTAGCTCTTATAGTCTTATCTTATTCTTTTTTTTTTCATTATTTAGAGAATACTTTATTAGTTTCTGTAATCAAATCCACGTAGATATAACCTTACATATTTAGTATGATGTGTTACCCCTGTACACATGGAAAAAAATAAAAAATAAAAATGAAAAAAATTAACATTTCTAGACCAATATGGTTGTCCATTTCTGTACAATGCCAACTCAACACAGTAAATTGGGATGACTTTTTGCAAAAATTGGCAGCACTGTTAAAGGTTCCCAAAATTCAATTTATATATATATGTATATATATATTTAGATAAAAAGACTAATAATAGTATGTTATACATCAATAGCAGCAAAAGCTTTTCCAGGTTCTGCAGTCATCTGAACAAAATTATAGACATTCAGCACATTCCATTAAAAACAAAACAAAACAAAAAAACAAAGAAAAGAATAATATCCAGAAAACAGCAAAGTTATGTTGCTGTTGTGGTACCTGGGACCATTTTGTTTTATTAGCATCTTAATCATCATCTGGAAAGAGAACATTCTAGAGTAATATCATTAAATATAGCTCTGATAAAGCATGGTCCCTACTATGTATCATAAAGCAGGTATAAGATATTTTACATTCATAGAGGTATGATACAGTACCGTCCTACATCAATAATACTAGAATCAGTTTTGGTTTGAAATTTACTTTGTCTGCCAATAAGATTGCTGCCCCTATTTTTTTTAGCTCCTGTCACATGGAGAATTGTTTTCTATCTTTTCACTTTCAGTCTCTGGGCTTCTTTTTGCACTAGGTGTGTTTCTTGTATACAACATATTGTTGGATTTTGCTTCTTATTCCATTTTGCCAGTCTGTTTCTCTTGATTGGTGAGTTGAGGCCATTGACATTGCTGGTTATAACTGATATGTACTGACTTATTATTGACATGTTATTGGCCTTTTGTTGACTTGTTTTACTTTTTCACCTTCTCCTTTTAGTTTCTTGCCTTGCCTATTTGATTTGCTCTGTTGGGCCTCGTGGTGTTGTTGCCTTCATTGTCTTTTTCTAGGATCTTGTTTAGAATTCCTTGTAGTGCTGGTTTGGTATTCATGTAGTTTCTCAGGTGTTCTTTGTCGTGGAAGTGTCTTATTTCCCCATCCATTTTGAAAGAGAGTTTTGCTGGATACATCAGTCTAGGTTGGAGGTTGTTCTCTTTTAGTACTTGAAATATCTCACTCCAGGCTCTCCTTGCCCTAAGGGTTTGTGTTGAAAAGTCTGCTTTGATTCTAATGGGCTTTCCTTTATATGTGGTTTGTTTCTTTTCTCTTACTGCTTACAGTATTTTGTTCTTCTGTTGGGTTTCTGGGATCTTGATTATTATATGTCTAGGTGTAGATTTTTTTTAATTGTAGCTAGTTGGGGTCCTATATGCCTCAGTTATCTTAATGTCAAATTTTCCCCCTCTGTTTGGGAAGTTTTCTGTCATTAATTCTGCAAACAGCTTTTTAAAGTCATTTGTATTTTCTCCTGCTACTTCATGGATTCCTATGAGTCTTATGTTATTCTTCTTTGCATCATCTAGGAGTTGTTGGATCAATTTCTCATGATCCCCTACTGTTTCTAAGAGATCTCTCTTTTCATGGTCACTGACTGCAATCTCATCTTCTATATCTGAGAGTATATCTTCGCATTCTTTTATTCTGTTGCGTACTCTTTCTATGGAGTGTTTAATCTCCTGGATATCTGTTTGAATCTGTTTTATGGATTCCATTTCTTTCCTATGTTGGGCATTTATTTTTTCCATTTCTTTCTTATGCTGGGCCTTCACGGCTTCTATCATGGTCCTGAGCACATCTATTTTTTTGTCAGTTTCTGCTCTAGAGTCTTGAATCATGACTTCCATTTTGCTCACTATCTCTATGGTTATCTGGGAAATTAGTTCTGTTTTGAATTTTTCTAGAGTCTGATTGATCTGCTTTGTTACTTCCTGTGCTTTGAGTTCAGGGTGGCCTGGTGGTTCACTATCAGCCTTTTCATCCTCATTTGCCCTACTGTTTGCCATTGGTGAACTGGAAGTCTGTCCTTGTGTTTTGCTTAAGTGTTTTCTCATTTTTATTTTTGTTGTTGGACTGTTCTTGGTTTCATCTCTGGGTTATCACCCAAATCTTCCTGATATAGTTGCACCCTAGCTTCTGTGTCTCTAATGACCCATAGACATTCTCATCTTCATAACATCGGAGAAACAGCTCATCAAATCATCTGCAATGCTTTATCCCAACTGATACAATCAGCAACAGATTAAGATCAAGCACAACTTGGACATTGACCACCTGTGGTAGTCACTAGTCTATCACCCTTAAATCATTTGAATTAAATTGAAATCAAGAAGCAGTCCAGAACATGTCTGCAGTGAACAAAATTTCAATATAGTGTATTTACCATTTAATGGCTCAGACAGAGTGAGGATGCAAGACCCCTGGTCTCAGTTAGTTGATGGCTGAACCCCATGACGCTGACTGACCTCAGGCTGCAAGGCCCAGATTGAGTTCCCCAACCTTCTGAATGGTTGAACTCCACAATGCTCTATTACAGGTTTCCCACGCCCTTTCTTTAAAGATGTTCAAAGTTGGGAACTCAGAAAAATACCCTTGATGACCACCTCTGCCTCTGCAGAGTGGGTCCAAAGACTGACACAGGTCTGAGAGTGTGGGGGGGTGCACAACCTATGGGGGTTCAGGGGCCCCCATGTGCCTACCTTCTCGGCGCTTGAGCGTTGGTGGCTGGGTCAGGACTAGGCGTGGCTCTCCTTCCCTTGGTGGATCGGGGCCCAGCCTACCTCCTGTTCCTGGCTCAAAGGCTTTTATGAAACTTTCAAATAAGAAATTTAAGTTCTGAGTGTTGAGAATTTTTCTAGGGAATTATCAAGCTCAGGAGGGCTGTTGGCTGTTGAACATCCCAGCTTTTAGCAGGCTAGTCAGAAGAGTTGCCCCATGGAATTGTAATTATGGCTTTGAAGTATGGGCAATCTTGTAATACCGAATGCTTAATATGGTGGAGAGAATCTGTGCTAACTCCCCATTGATTGTTAGTGTCAGCAGTGAATTAAATTATTACACAATTAGTTTAAGAGAACTAGATAATTGATTGATATATGTAAAAGTGACACATATTTGGTCCAGAAAAAAAGCCACATGCTTTCTATTGCTTTTTTGGTTTTCTGTGAATGATTGGAACTGTCTCTGTTCTGATTTCTTAAATTCAAGAGTTATCTAGTTAAAACTTCCTCATTTTAGTAAATATATGGAAGGTGAATTTTATTCTGGTTGTATTTAGATACACACTAGGAATTCTGACATGTAGCAATTTTGTTAGTTATCCATATTAAATTATGTTAAAATTCTACTTAATGAGTCAAGACTGAACAAATTCTTTCTACCATCAGGAGAAACTCAAGTGCTCTTACTACTCCTATTAGCATTGTGCTAGAGATTTGAGAGATTCCTTTCAAGAAATGTAGGGCATTTCCAAGTGAAAGGAAGTGGCTTTTTGAAGCCCAGCAGAGGATAGTATAGTTGTACTTAGTTCTCTGAAGCAACCTAAGGCTGCATAGGCTTATTGAGGTGGTATAGTGGGGAATGGAGAATAATTCAGAAAAAATCTCTCCAAAGTACTTCAAATTGTGAAGTAATGAGAAGACTTTCAGCATAATGAGAAGTACTTACATGACAGTTCAGGCTAATTTCCTCAAGTTCTGGTAGTGTAGAAGCCCCACAGTGTACATCTCAGCACTGCAGCAACCTTCCAAAGGAGAGGAGTGTAGAGGAATCCACCAAGGTGCAGTGATTTGGGGGAGAGACTATGCAGCTAATAGAAGCCCCAGAGATCCCCAAAAGCTACCAGCATGATTTGAACAGTTGCTGGCTCGTCCCAAAGCATAAAAAGATATATGGAGTCTTGTGTAGGCTCAAATCTATGCTCTACTGGAGAGGAAGCCCTAGAACTACCCTCAAAATGTTTGAAGTGTGTGATGAACTTATTCAAGCTAAAACTGTAACAAAGCCTAGATACAGTGCAGCTGGAGGCTAAATTCATGCAACCCTGCATATTAGCAACTTAACAGAAGAAATAGTGTAGAGACCAAAGTTACTGCATTTTAAGATAGAAGGCCATGTTGTGTCAAGCCTGACTCCTGGACAAGCTCAGGCTGCAGAAATTTGCTTAGCCTAGATTAAAAAAAAAAAAAAAAAAAAAAAGAAGAAGAACCAGATGGGTGGGAAAGAAAACCATAACCTTGCAGAAGAGGAGAAAAACAGGATGTTCTGTAGATAAGAGAAACACACCACATCCTGCGTGGAAAATAAAGTATAGTGACCTCCTGCTGAACTCTCCCCCTCCTAGACCTAAAGCTTCTTCCCACTCTTGCTAAGACTCCAGCAACATCCAAAAGAAATATAAGATAGAGAATAGCACCAATGGAAGCCTCCCAAACCCTTAAAAAGATGGGCTTTAGAGGAGGGTCAGTGCTCTTGGTATGGAACCACTGCATTGGAGAGGTCTGAGAGTCCAGGCTCGAGCTTGCAATAAACTCCTCATGTAATTACATCGTACTCAACTCCTTAGTGATCTTTGGGGACTTCGCAATCTGGGTACAACATTTGGGGGCTCGTCCAGGATCCCCAAGACCCCAGGACTCAATCCGGAGGGGAATGACCCATTGGGTGAGTGTGTCTTTGTTGTCAATAGTGTGTCTTTGTTGTCTGTTTGATTTTGTGTAGTCTCATTCATGGATCGAACGAAAGAGTCCTTGCAAGGAAGTTCTGAATAGCCAACTGTGGGTCATGGGTGGGTGTGCTTGGAAGACATTCCAGGCCCCTCTGGGTGTCGAACAGATCGAACACAGGTCTTTCTGTAAAGATGAAGTGGGTCACTCCCACGGTTTGGTGCTGGGCTGCTGCCTTACTTTTGTTTTGTTTTTGGATCCATTTGGTGTCTTTTGTAACTGTTTGTGTATCTTTTTTTTTTTCTCACTCTCAGACTATTCCTCTTTCCTTAATGATTAAACATTTTAAAGGAGTGAAGGCATGAGCTCATTTGTCTGTAGAAGCTAAAACCTCTTTTGCCCTTACAGACACCAGAACCAATATTGGTTACCAAAAAGAAGGAGAATTCTGAAGATCCAGTTCCAAAAATATCCCACTGGATTGCTTTCTCATTAATTTTAAATTGACTTTTCCCTTGAGCAGAAAGATAAATGAGGAGTCACATTCTCCTGCAGGAAAAAAGGAACTAACTGACACAGTCTGTGTTGAACCTTGATCTGAGTTCCACTGGGGAAGGCGACTGCCTGCCTCCTTGGAAGGGAAGAGGCACACTCCCGGGATTTCCTGGGTTCCCTTCCTAGGACTTGGAGGCCAGCTCACTGGTAGAAGAACAGAAGGAAGGCAAGTGAGTGAAATCATATGTCTGAATGGTGATATTTGCTGGGTTGCTCCCTAGTTTGTCTTTGAAAGGGGCCCCAGGGAGGGAATGTATTAACCTCTTGTGTGACTGTATATATAAAAGAGACTTGGTTAGGAGAGTGAGTAGAATGAGCTATGAAAGCCATCGGTAGCCTCATCTGTGCACCACAACAAAGGGAGGGGGTGCCAGCACTTAAAGAGCCCTCCTGGCATTGTGGAGCTTGTGTGGGTCAGTCCTGCTAGCCTGTGGTTGTGCTTAAAAGGAAAGGGCAGAGCCAGGCTGGCAATTGGCACCCCACCCTTTGTTTGTCTTGTGTCACTGGACAAGGGAATATCTAATGGTCATGGGAAATTTTAATACTAAACCAACTGTTCTTAAGTGCATAATTCAGAATTTTGATAAAGACTTTGCGGTGGACTATAAGACAAAACTGCAAACTTTTGGAGGAGTTCAAGCTGCCTCCCCCTCCCTGAGTTGCTAAGATCAAAGGTGTGAAGGAGATGAGAAATGAGAACAAAATTGTTTAGCTTACTGCACTGGAGGGTGCAAATAAGAAAACATGATGAGACTCATAAAATGAAAAAGGGCTTGCACTCAGATTAAAAAGAACTAAAATAAAAAATAAATCTTTGATGGATTATAAACAGGTAGAAAACCTCTGAACTATTTGATAAATGTATCTGTTTCAATTTGAATTGAGTTCTTGTGCATTGCAAATTCTTAAATTGTGATTATAGGGTTAACTTGCTCTTTTCTGTACTCTGTTAATGAAAACTCAAGGTTAATGCTGTTCTGTTGGCAGCCAGTCAAATTTTAAAATGTAATAATCTGAGAACAACAACAAAAAAAGAGAGGATACTTTAAGATTTTAAAGGCTGAAGTTTGTTATAGAAGGTTAATAGTAAATGAGACGGTGGAGAAAAAATATTAAGAAAGCTATAGGTAAAAGAGATATACTTACCAGAAGGTTTAAGTATGTAGAAAAGGTATGTGGAGATGATTTAACAAGAAAATATGTATGTTTGCTTGTTGGTTTCAAGTTTGTTACAGAAGGTTTATTTTTATAGTAACAAAGAGCTTTCATTCCTTTTGATTCTAATTCTATAAAATCTGTTAATTGATCTGCAAAAGTATTGATTAGTTTTAACTAAAAGAGGTTCTAGGGCTGGAGGTTTATTTAACTTAATGGTGCTGCCACCTGCTTTGCAAGTGCAGGGACCCGAGTTCGATCCCCAGTACCAAAAACAAAAAATAAATGAGAGATTTTATAATTCAATTGGCCAAATACATTTGAGCATATTATAGTTTCACAAATTGTCTTACAAGTTTGTGTCTGTACAATTGTTTAAAGAATATTTGTCCAATTATATTTGATTAAAATGACAACAAGGATACTAATAATTTGTTAACTTTTTATAACCTGGTTTTATAAGTTAAAATTTTGTCAAGATAATTAAATATAAATTCAGGTCTAGATAGACTCCTGTTAATAATAAAAAGAACAGCTGCTCAGAAAAATTTATTCTGGTCATTATTCTCTAATGGCCTTCTGAGAAGATATACCCCCAGTAAACATGGCTAAATATGTTGGTATAGAATGTTTACACTGGTTGTCATTAGAAGGTTAGATTCTAAATATGTTATTGTGATATGTTTATGTTACTCATTTGCAAAATAGGATTTCTGTGAAAAAATAGTTATTAAGAGGTTCTATTAAAATGTTTTGATATCTAATTAGATTAAAGGACATAAAGTTTCATACATAAAATGATGATTATTGTTAATTTTTAGATATACTAAAAATACAAAATGATATTAAACTATTAATGCTGCTTCAGGAGACAAAATATAAAGTTTATGCTGCTTAGAGATGAAAGGACTTAAAGCAGATGAGAAAATTTTTGAGATAAAAGGTATTTACAGGATCTAGATTCTTTATATGTATAAATCTTTAAATTGCCCAGAAAGACAGTAATTATTATAGGGTAAAGAGCAAGACTCAGCATTTACACAGCTAAAACTAACTCTTTCTGCTGCCCCCTGTATCAGGGATCCTAAATGTGACCCAGACTTTTAGTTTGTACCTTACTGAAATAAATCATACTGCTTTAGGGGTGCTCATTGAAATAATAGGCCCATAGAATTAGCCAGTGATATATTTAACTTAGAGTTTAGATCCAGCTGTAAAGCGATAGTTCCCTTGTTCATAAAGCCCTGACAGCTATAATAATGCTAATTGAGGAAGCTGACCAGATAACACTAGGAAAAAATAAATTGTTGGGTTTCCCAATGCCTTTTATAACTATTAAATAACAGGACATTGATGGCTCTCAAATAATAGAGTCACATAATATCAGACCCTCATCTGTGAGAATCACCACCTATATTTTGCTCCAGTTAAAACCTTAAACCCTGCTACTTTTTGCCCTCAGAACCTGGCCCTCTGACCACAATTGCCTCAGGGTCACTGACAAATTGTTCTCCAGTCATCCAGATCTGCAGAAAGACCTGCTGCCTGAGACTGATTTTGTCCTGTTCAAGGTTGGGAACTCCTTCATGGAAAATGGGATATGCTATGCTGGCTGTGCTGAGATGACTCAAGATAAAGTGGTCCAAATGGGACTGGCCAAACATAAAGCACCAGTGTTCATTGAGATTAAACCCGGGGCTGACACTGTTGGAGTCCATCAATATCCCATGCCGCTTACAGCTTGGGAAGGAATAACTCCTCACATTAGAAATTTATTGAGACAGGGATATTAAGGTGGTGCCAGTCAGCCTGGAATACTTCCTTGTTACCTGTGAAGAAACCTAATTCAAATGACTATATACCAGTTCAAGACCTTTGAGAGGTAAATAAGAGGGTAATTGACATCCACCCTACAGTGCCTAATCCTTATACTCTCTTGAGTTCATTACCTGTCTCCCGCCAATGGTATACAGTATTGGATTTGAAAAATGCTTTTTTTAAGCCTTCCTTTAGCCCCTAAAAGCCAAGCCATATTTGCTTTTGAATGGCTGGACCCAGATGAAGAGATTAATGAACAATTGACTTGGACTAGACTGCCTCAAGGATTTAAGAACTCACCACCATCTTCATTGAGGCCCTACATGAAGACCTGGGTGAGTACCACCAACAAAATCCTCATTTAACTCTGCTCCAGTATGTAGACAATCCTCTTAGTGCAGCAGAAATAGAGGAAGCTTGTCTGGGAGGAATGAAAGAACTGTTGAAAACCTAAAGGGATCTTGGATATCGAGCATCAGCTAAAAAGGCTCAAATATGCCAGCTCGAGGTAATCTACCTGGGCTACAAGCTAAAAGCAGGACAGAGGTGGCTATCAGAAGCCTGGAAAGAGACAATACTCAGAATCCCTCCTCCAGATTCTCCTCACAAGGTAAGAGAATTCCTGGGGTTGACTGGATTCTGTCATTTGTGGATACCAGGATTTGCAGAATTGGCCAATCCCTTGTATGTGGTGACTAATGACCAATAGGCCTTCCAATGGATTGAGACTTTACAAGAGTCTTTTGAAAAAATCAAGGCCGCATTGTTGGGCATACCTGCACTGGGCCTGCCAGATGTAATCAAGCCCTTCCACCTGTATGTGGATGAGAACAAAAGAATAGCTAAGGGAGTTCTGACTCAGTACCTAAGCCCATGGTGAAGGCCAATAGCCTACCTGTCAAAAAAAAAAACAAAAAAAAAACCGACCTGGTGGCATCCGCATGGCCACCCTGTTTGCAAATGATTGCAGCAGTAGCACAAATGATCAAAGATGCAGATAAACTCTACATGGGGCAGCAAATGTATGTGGTCACCCCTCATGCCATTGAAGAAATAATAAAGCAGCCTCCAGATTGATGGCTAACCAATGCCTGGTTAACCCATTACCAAGGCCGCCTCAATTGTGCCAGAGTTATTTTTCAGCCTCCAACTGCCTTGAACCCCACCTCCCTGCTGTCCGATCCAGACATGGATACTCCACTCCATGACTGCAGAGACATACTGGCCCAGGTACACGACATCCAGGCAAATTTGAGAGACCAACCATGGCCAGATGCAGAATTGACTTGGTACACCTATGAAAGTAGCTTTATGCATGGTGAACACAGGTATGCAGGGTCGATGGTGGTGTCGGAGACTGAG
The DNA here is from genome assembly GCF_012274545.1 of Fukomys damarensis. Taxonomy (NCBI): domain Eukaryota; kingdom Metazoa; phylum Chordata; class Mammalia; order Rodentia; family Bathyergidae; genus Fukomys; species Fukomys damarensis. Next base: position 62,774,225 of record NW_022900928.1, read on the forward strand.
ATAATCTGGGCTGAGCCCCTCCCTGCCGGGACCTCAGCACAATGGGCAGAACTTACAGCCCTAACCCAGGCTTTGACTTTGGGAAAAGGAAGAGAACTAAACGTTAACACAGATATGCCTTTGCCACTGCCCATGTCCATTGGGCCATATACCAGGAAAGGGGGCTATTGGCTGCAAAAGGAAAGACTATAAAAAAATAAAGAAGAAACCTTGGCTGTTAAAGGCCCTATGGTTACTTAAGAAACTTGCTATAATCCACTGCCCAGGCCATCAAAAAAGGTGATACGTCCACAGCCAGGGGCAACAATCTAGCAGATCGAGTGGCCAAGGAGGCAGCCCTCCACATCCCCGAGATTTTGGCCCTACAACTTCCTAACCCAGGAACCCTAGCTCTCCCTGAGAAGGAGAATATTCTAACTCAGATATGATGTGGGTCAAGCAGTTGCCCACAGCTCAACTGGTTAAGGGATGGAAATTAGATGATGAAACTGTTCTCCTGCCTAAGAAGCTGGGGGACACTTGCTTTTGAATCTTCACTGATCCATCCACATGAGAGAGAGAGAGAAAAATGCAAGAACTGATCCAGTGGCCCCAAGTCAAAATAAGGAATATTTCCACTAAGGTCAAATAACTCTCCTCATCCTGCAGAGTCTGCAAAATGACCAATGAGATGCATGCCAAAGGCAACCTGGGCCACCGCCTGAGAGGAAACAGACCTAGAACCTACTGGGAGATAGATTTTACAGAGGTATAACCTGGGAGATATGGTTAAAGCGACTGATAGAAGACATCCTCCCTAGGTATGGATTCCTGGTGGCTTTAGAATCTGATAATGGGCTGGCTTTCATCTCTAAGGAGTTACCAGAAAAACCAGCAAAATTGGAATTGGCATCATAGCTACAGGATTAAAGCACAAGGACCATCCCCAGCCCTAGGTTCTGAGACGCCCCCATTCAGCAGGGAGTAGCCTAATGAAGACAGTGTCCCTGTTCCCAAGATTGGCTCCCTTAAGGCTCTTGAGAAGGGGGTAATGTATAGACCAAGTTACTCCATTTTAAGATAGAAGGCCATGTTGTGTCAAGCCTGACTCCTGGATGAGCTCAGGCGATAGAAATTTGCTTAGCCTAGATAAAAACAAACAAACAAACAAACAAAAAAAAACAAACAGAGCCAGATGGGTGGGTAAGAAAACCATAACCTTGTAGGAGAGGAGAAAAACAGGATGTTCTGTAAATAAGAGAAACACACCACATCCTGCACGCAAAACAAAGTATAGTGACCTCCTGCTGAACTCTCCCCCCCACAGACCTAAAGTTTTTTCCCGCTCTTGCTAAGGCTCCAGCAACATCCAATAGAAATACAAGATAGAGAATAGCACCAATGCAAGCCTCCCAAACCCTATAAAAAAAAAGGGCTTTAGAAGAGGGTCAGGGCTCTTGGTACGGAACCACTGCATTGGTGAGATCTGAGAGTCCAGGCTTGAGCTTGCAATAAACTCCTTATGTAATTACATTGTACTCGACTCCTTAGTGATCTTTGGGGACTTTGTGATCTGGGTACAACAAGAGCATGCCCTTTTTTGAGGGGGGCATAAATAGTATTTCCTTTAAAATCTTCTACTTGCTTATATAAAAAGTCTGACACAGATTGAAAAAATTTAAGTCATGCAAAGAAGACCTAAAGATGGGCTTTTTGAGAATTATTCAAGATTTTTAACATAACTCTGACAAATATTTATAAATTGGACAATATGAATAGATGGAAAATTTCAGCAGAGAGATGAAATGATTTAAAAGTACCAAATGATTCTTTGATGGTACATCTTGAAAGGTAAAACAAAAACAAACTACAGAGATGAAATATTTATTTGAATTATGATATACTGGATCCAGACAGTGAACTTGAAGACAGGCCATTAATAGTTTTCTACAATGAAAAAGAAAAAAATAGAGTAAAATATATAAGATTTGTGGTACAGTATATTGGTCTAGTATACAAGAGAGATTATAGGGCCACAGTTATATTTGAGACAATGACTGAGCATTTTCTAATACTGATGAAAGACATCAGTTCACCATTATAAGAAACTCAGGGAACTCTGAACAACAAAACAAAGATTTCCCCAACTTAGAATAAATTGTGGCAGGGAGCACATGGTGGAACAAAGCAACTTACCTTGTGGAAGATGGGAGGCAGAGAGAGAGGAAGGACCCAGGGACAAGATATACCCTTCCATTCAGGCCCTTGGTGAGTCCCATCCTTCAATTCAGCATCATTTCTTAAAGTTTCAACCACCTCCTCGTAATGCCTTCAAATTATGAATTCATCAATGGATTAACCCAAAAATGAGGTGAGAACCCTCAGGATTTAAATACCTTCCCTAAAATTCTATCTCTGAACACTGCTGCACTGGGGCTAAACCTTCAAGCCATGAGTCCTTGAGGACATTTCAGATACAAACCATAACATTCTCCAGGGATAGTTGAAATACCCAAATTATCTCATTTTTGGCAGAATGCAGGATAAAGAGAAGACAGCAACAGAAAAAGGAAAGAAAGAAACAGCAAAACTGTATATAAATTCTTAAAGGAAAATTTTGGGTTAGTATGCTGATTTGGAATAGCTGAAGTCACTTGTAAAAGGGAGCCCACTGTTTCTTGCAAGCTCTTTCTGTGGTACTATGCAGGCATTTAAGAGAAAGACTGAGGACATGGTAGGGGATTGAGAAAGTACTTCTATTAGATTCAGGCATAAAGGAAATTGTGGGACCCTAACCACTATGTAACCTCTAGTTAGCCAGCATATAGAAGCACACATTTCTTTCTACCCAGCTCCAAGAAGATTAAAACAGAGTGCATGGAAGCCTGGTATAGGTAAACAAGATAGTGATTCAAGGCCTCATTAGAACAGAACAGCCTGAGGTCTGGAGATGAAAGACCAAGTGCACTGTATAGCTGACTTCTTTAGATAGCAGGAAACAGACCCCCTGACCCTTGGCCCACATGCTGTGCTTGAAATCCTCTTCCCTTGCCTTTAAAAAACTGTGCTAACCCCTGTGCTGGGCCTCTCTAAGCTGCCCAGTTCTGAGAGTGCTATCTGGCCAGACTAATAAAGGTCTATTTACCAACAAGCCTGGTGTGTTCCTTCCTGGGTGACTCTCGCTGCTAGTTGAGCTCCTGGAGCCTTGCTGAGCTATTGGCCCCAGCATCTTGGAGGCCCTTTGGGCTGTTCAAGGCTTCTGGAAGTAAGGCCCTGGGTCTTGTATTTAGAGTTATCCTTGGGCTATAGGACTTAGCATCGTGAAGGCCCTTTCTGTTGTTCACACTCCTCAGAGAGGAAGTGAGACTTTAGGTCTTATATATTGGAGTCCCCAGCGAGATAGCCTGAGTGGGAACTGTAAATCTGGCCGAGACCTCTCTGTAGCAGATCTGGCAGGAGATTTTCAAACATAGACCTGAAAAGCCTCCAGAGGTGAGCTTTGGACTGGTTACAACTGTCTGTTTGTCAGGATCGAGGTAGCTGATGAGCTGGGAAGCCTTCTCTGACCCCAGCCCTGATGAGGATTTCCAGGTAGAATCAAAGTTTTTTTGTGGCACCTGTTTGTCTTGTCTGTGTCCTGTCTGTTGAGTGTTAACTTTGCATTCATTCCTAGGGACAAGATAGGTGGATCCAGTTCCAAGAACACCCCACTAGATTGCTTTCTCACTAATTTTAAATTTTTTTCCCACCTGAGCAAAAGGACGAATATGGAGTTAAATTCTCTCATGGAAAGCTTCACTCCCTTTATCAATTGGAGGGGACAACCAAGGGCTCCTTTGAGCCAGGCCTCTGTTGGGCTGTATGGGGAAAAGTCACCAGGTACAACAGCCACCCTGACCAATTTCCTTATATAAATATTTGAGTCCATGCTTGTAAAGAGCATCCAGCTGTGTTGTCTGGGAAGGAAAGGGATAACTGACACAGCCCATATTGGGCCTCAGCCAGAGTCCTGCTGGAGGTAGCAACTGTCCACCTCCTTGGAAGGGAAGAGGCATGCCCCAGGATTTTCTGGGTTCCCTTTCTAGAACTCAGAGGCCAGCTTTCCAGTAGCAGAACAGAAACAAGGCAAGTGAGTGAAATCATCTGTCTGAGTGGTGAGATACCCTGGGTTGCTCCCTAGTTTGTCTTTGGAAGGGGCCCCAGAGAGGGAATGTGTTAATTTCTTGTGTGACCATGTGTGTATGAAAGAGATTTGGTCAGGAGAGTGAGTGGAACAACCTACAAAAGCCATCAGTAGCCTCATCTGTGCACAAAAACAAAGGGAGGGGGCTCTTGCGCTTAAAGAGCCCTCACAGCTTGTGTGGGTTAGTCCTGCGAGTCTGTGGCCATGCTTAGAAAGGACAAAATGGAGACTCTTGTGATGAAAAATTCTCCTTTAGTCTGAGAGGGCCTGAAAGAGCTGGAAAGCTCAGAGCCAGGCTGATGAGTGAATGAGGCCATTTTCTGAAACAGCACCCCACATTTTGTTTGTCTTGCATCACTGGACAAGGGACTATCTAGCGGTTGTGGGGAATGCTAATACTAAATCAACTGTTCTTAGGTGCATAATTCAGAGTTTTGATAAAGATTTTATGGGGGACTATGAGATAAAACTGCAACCAAAGATGCTTAAGAAACGTGAGTTATCATGGTCTCAGCTAAGCCAGACTTGGCCCCCATGGGGGGAAAAAACTTTAGACAAAAGGAAAGTTATCTGTCTTTGTTTTGTTTACCTAAGACTTTGACAACTTGGAGCCTTGTGTGCTCTAGGAGCTGCTTAAGCTTCTGCCCCGCAGTAATCAGCTGCTAGTGAGAACTATTTAGTTTTGGTCTTAGAACAATTGCTTGCCAAATCTGCTGTTTTCCCGTGGTGAACTTGCCTCTCTCAGAAAATGTGACATTGTTGCAGGCAAATACCAGTGTTTCCCCTTTGGAGGAGGTGCCGCCCCCTCCCTGAATTGCTAAGGTGTGGAGGAGGTGGGGGGCAAAACCAAGATTGTTTAGCTTTACTGCACTGCAGGGTGCAGATGGGAAAACATGATGGGACTCAGAGAAGATAAAATAGGGCTTGCACTCAGATTAGAAAGAATTAAAATAAAAAAATAAATCTCTAATGGATTAAAATCAGGTAGGAAAACTCTGAAAGACAAAATAGAAAGAAAAAACACTGCAATTGTGTTTTACCAGACATCAAGAGATTTTTAAAAGAAAAAACAAGTTAGACATTTTAACTATTTGATAAATGTATCTTTGTTTCAATTAAATTAAGTTTAATTGGTGTGCTTAAAACACTTTTTTGTGCATTGCAAATTCTTAAATTATGATTATAGGGTTAACTTGCTCTTTTCTGTACTTTGTTGATAAAAACTCAAGGTTAATACTGTTCTATAGGTAGCCAGTCAAATTTTAAGATGTAACAATTTGAAAACAGGAAAAAAAAGAACACTTTAAGATTTTAACAGCTGAAGTTTGATATAAAAGGTTAGTAGTAAATGAGACAGAGGAAAATATTTAAAAAGCTATGGCTAAAAGAGACACACTTTTGATATAAAAAGATTTTGTATGTTTGTCTTGTTAAAAAGAGATAAAGAAAGATATATAAGACCAGAAGGCCTAAGTATGTAGAAAAAGTGTATGAAAATTCTTTATGTATATTTGCTTTTTGGTTTCAAGTTTGTTACAAAAGGTTTACTTTTACAGTAACAAAGAGCTTTCATTCCTTTTGATTCTAATTCTATGAAAGATCTGTTAATTGACCTGCCAAAGTTTTGACTAGTCTTAACTCTAAGAGGTTTTAGGGCTGGGGATTTATTGAGCTCAGTGGTGCTACCATCTGCCTTGCAAGCACAAGGACCCAAGTTCAATCCCCAGTACCAAAAACAAAGAAAAATAAGAGAGATTTTATAATTCAATTGGCCAAAGACATTTGAGCATATTATAGTTTCACAAATTATCTTATAAGTTTGTGTCTGTCCAATTGTTTGAAATTTTGTCCAATTATATTTTGATTAAAATGATATCAAGGATACTAATAATTTGTTAGTTTGTATAACCTGTTTTTTTAAGTTAAAATTTTGTCAAGATAATTAAGTATAAACTCAGGTCTAGATAGACTCCTATTAATAGTAAAAAGGACAGCTGCTCAAAAAAATTTTTTTATTCTGGTCTTTATTCATAATGGCCTTCTGAGAAGATATACCCCCAATAAATATGGCTGAATATGTTGTAGAATGTTTACATTGGTTATCATCAAAGGGTTAGATTCTAAATGTTATGATATGTTTATAATAGTCATTTTCAAAATATGACATTTTCTGTGAAAAAAGTTATAGAAAGATTTTATTAAAAATGCTTTTGATAACTACTTAGATAAAGGTTATGAAGTTTCATACATAAAATTATGATTATTGTTAATTTTTGGATGTACTAAATAAATAAAAACTTCACAGGGTATTAAGAACTATTAATGCTGCTTCAGGAGGCAGGATATAAAGCTTATGCTGTTTGGAGATAAAAGGACTTAAAGCAGATGAGAGAATTTTTGAGATAAAAGGTTTGTACAGGATCTAGATTCTCTCTATATATGAATCTTTAAAGGGCCCAAAAAGACAGTAATTATTATAGGGTAAAGAGCAAGAGTCAGCATTTAAACAGCTAAAACTAACTCTCTCTGCTGCCCCTGTATCAGGGATCCTAAATGTGACCCAGCCTTTTAGTTTGACCTGACTAAAAAAAATCATACTGCTTTAAGGGTGCTCACTCAAGGAGTAGGCCCATGGAATCAGCCAGTAGCATATTTAACTTAGAGTTTACATCCAGCTGTGAAGGGATACCTCCCTTGTTTATGAACCCTGGAAGCTGCAGGAAGCTGACCAAGTAACATTAGGAAAAAATAATTTGTTCAGTTTCCCCATACCTTTTAGAACTATTGAATTACAAGACATTGATGGTTCTCAAATAGAGTCACATAATATCAGGCCCTCATCTGTGAGAATTTCCGGCTACATTTTGCTCCAATTAAAACCTTAAACCCTGCTACATTTTGCTCTCAGAACCTGGCTCCCTGAGTATGACTGCCTCAGGGTCACTGATGAAATGTTCTCCAGTCATCCAGATCTGCAAAAAGACCCACTGCCTGAGGCTGATTTTTTCCTGTTCAAAGATGAGAGCAGCTTCATGGAAAATGGGGTATGCTATGCTGGCTATGCAGAGATGACTCAAGATGAAGTGGTCCAAGCAGGACCCCTCCCCACTGGATAGTCAGCTCAGTGAGCAGAGCTATGGGCACTCATACAGGCTCTCCAACAGACAAAAGAAAAGAGGGTAAATGCTTATACAGATTCTTGTTTGCCACTTGGTATATCTATGGCACAGTCTATACAAGTGTGGTCTTCTCACAGCAGAGGACAAACATTAAAAATAAACAGAATATAATATAGTTATTTGAGGCAATGTGGAAATCTGACAAAATAGCTATAATAATTCAAGAAAAAAAGATGCAATAACAAATGACAAAGCTAAGGTAGACATATAAGCCAAAAGGGCAATTAAACAGAAACTTTAGATGATTATGCCCACCCCCATAAAAGTTATAAATATGTGTTAGTATGGGTTTATACTTTTCTGGATGGCCTGAGGCCTTCCCTATAAAAACAAAGAGGGCTTCAGAGATATGCAAGATTTTATTAAAAAAAAATTCCAAGGTTTGGTCTGCTTCGCTCCATAGGCAATGACAATGGGCCAGCATTTTTAACACAGGTTGTACAAGATCTAGCTAAACTGTTACACTGCTTATTGACCTCACAGTTCTTATAAGGTTAAAAAAAATGATAAATTGTACCATTAAGGTAAATATTGTCAGATAACACCAGATTATGAGTTCATGCTCCTTGGAGTGGAAGTGAGACTTTAGGTCTTACAAAATAATTGGCAGTTGCCACAGGATGGCCATAAAGCTCAATTCTTAGACAAGATCTTTAAGTCAATGAAGGAGTGGCAGCAAACACTGACCTCATGGGGCCAGGCAAAAATCCATTGGTCAGTTAAAAGTTCTTGCATTTAATTCACAGTGGGGGAGAATCCATTGCTAAGGAAGGAAGAGTGAAATACAATCTGTCTTTTGAGAGGGGGCAGTGAGTTTCTTGTACAAGATCCATGTACTCAAGCAAAGATCCACAGCTGAAAAGGAAGATGGTAGAATAGCTCTCCTCTCCCAGGGGAAGGGCAGAAAGCCATCTTTGATCTAGACTGATACCAAGTGTGTTACCACCATCAGGAGGGCAGTCAACTGTCTCACAAGAATAACCTTGGGTGTAAGGCAAATGTGGTTGCCACAGGAAGGAAAAGCAGGACCTCTGAGAATGGCATTCTATACAACACTGGCACAGAGGACCTGACTAATACATATGTGGTTCTGGCTTTCAGAGATGCCTGAGGGCAGAGGGGGAGGCAGGAGAACTGAGGAAAAGTGCTCCTGCCTGAGCACCCACCTGAGGACAAGGCAACAAAGCATTTGAAGCCTCTGATGTACTGAAATTATACACACATGCACACATAAAAGTTTGCAGTGAGGCAGTGAGAGACACTTTCAGCTTGAAGTGGGACTTGGAACTCAATTGGATTTCAAAAGGATATGTTACCCAATTGTTAAAGTTATTCACTTTTTTTCATCACCTACATCAATATTTCAAATCATCATTTTGTTTCCTGCCTAGTGTTTCACACCTGGGACAATGCCCACCAGTGATATTCAGGTTGGTGAGGGATAAACAGAGAGTGTAGGGAGGGATTAAATCAGACCTCTGGGACCTCAGTTGAATTAACAGGTGAAATTATTTATGAGAGAATTTTTTTAAAAAGTTGAGAATCTGGAATGAAAAGTAATTCATTTAAAGTAGTCTGTATTTTTCTATGGAAAGGCTCAAGGCCCAAGAGTACCCTGTATCTGAGCTTACAACTCTATGGGTTGTGATTTGTAGGACTGAGCACAGCACCGAACATCATACTGCTGTGTGCAGGATGTGGGATCATGGGCAAATATGAGTTTTTATTATCTCAACTTTCTCTGTTATAAATGAGGATTGTGATGACATTTATTTCAAAGAACTGATATACTCATAGTGAGTGCTGCTCAATGTACATTAGCTATTATAAAAATCACTAAGAGGTAATGATATTTGGAATCATTCTTGAAGTTAGACTGATAAGGAGATGGAAGCCAAGGTTGTTACAGAGACTGCATTGATCTGTTGACTAAAGCTGAAGGATGATTGAGGGCAAGGTAAAGAATCACTCCATACTCCACTCTAGGGGCTGGCAGAGTGATGGGACCCCCAGGGCTCCAGATTGCTTGTGATTTTATTTGTAACAGCAAACCCAATGGTGCTAGTCAACTAGTTTTTTAACTGAAGTTGGAAATCCAGAGAATCATATGAAATTGGTACTTAAAAAAAATCTAGAGCCACCCCCCAAAGATGACTGTGAGGTGTGAATCTGCAACGTCTGTGTGGGGTTAGAGAGGCTGTGCTGCTGTATAACTCATGATTACCTTCAGTGCCTTGCACCTTTTAACCAGTTGGATGAATGGATTCTTAAGAAAAGAGTTTTCTAAGAGATGTATATACCAACACTGATTGGTTCTATAACTTCAAACTTATAAAAGTGTTTGGAGTAAAGGATTTTAGAGTGTTAAAACTCTACTAGATTTAACAACTTAGGATTTAGAGATGCAAAAAGAAAGGTAAGCAAACATTATGAACATACAGGGGCTGAGGCCTGGAAAGTATTGTTCAAAGAAGTGGTAGTGTTGTTAGCCAGCTTATGGTTCTTCAGTCTCACAATATAGGCAATAAACTGGTTTTTGTCTTAAATGTTGTTCTAACCCAACAAAGCAGCTTTAAAATATTTACCTGCCCATATTCTATACTGCATCCTCTTCTCTTATTAGGACTGCCTGAAAGACAAAAGTGCCTCCATATTGTCCTGAAACTGAACTTTAGCTGTGCAACCCTTCACTCCAGGCTGTTAACCACATGTTCTGTTTCTGTAACCTCACTTGCTCACATTCTGTAGACTAGGTCAAAAAGCTTCAAGGTTAACTGTAGAGCCTTGTATGAAATAGACCAGCCAAATGTCCAAATGCACCACCTGAAGATGAAATGAGAAAAACAAGCCCAAGGTCACATGTGTGTAACAAGCCAAAGGTTGCATGCTTGTTCAGCTCTATAGAAACCCTGCTTTTTCATAATTCAGGGCTCCACACCCTTTGAGAGTGGAATCCAAGCACATGAATAAACTTCTCCTAGGCCTCTGTATTTTCTGTCTCCATGCCATTTATTCTCATTTGGTCTAACATTTTTGGAGGCCCCAGTGAGATAACTGGATCTTGGAGACAGACTGAGGGTGACTTGCCTTGCCCCTGGGCTGACCAAGGGTCAAGCTAGGCTCAGGGAGACCACCCTGACATCTTGTTCAGGGCCCTGAGAGCTTGCCTCTGGCAGAGGGGGGTCTGAGGAGGCCCTCAAAAGTCTGGGAGAAGTTTATCAGGAAGGCTCTTCTGGTGGTAAGAATCTTATGATTCTCAGGAAAAGGATCCTTTGGTGGATAGGAGGAAATTTGGACACGATGGACATTTCCCTATTCAGGGCCTTTCTACAATGGCAGAAGGTCCTCTGATCTGTTTATCCCTTTGGTCACGAGGGACTTACCTGGTGGAAATTGTTAGGGAATCGATCATGTTAAAGTATGCTGTGATGCCGCCATCACAGGCTGCATTTTCCTGGTGCTTCTTGGCTCTTAGAATGATTTCATGCTCTTATCTTTAGTTTCCCTTCCACCAAGGCCACAGCAAGACAGAGAAGTTGAAACCTGTTTCTGCAGGGCTGGACTCATAAAAGACAACCTGGCCTGTGATAGGTTAAAAATAGCCCACTCCTCACGAATAAGCAATAGCCCAGCCCCAAACCAAGAAAAAGACCTTCCTTTCTTTGTTCTCTTCTTCTTCTTCTGCTCCTTCTCCCTCTCTGCTCCTGCTTCCTGAATAAAGTCTCCTGTCAGACCTCTTGGTGTGTGTATGGTTTAATTGTTGAGTGTCACTATTCCCTTTCAGAAATATTTGTCTCTTTGTGTTGTTTTGTTTGTCTGCTTGCTGTGTGTGCCACTTGCCTTTATAGGAAGACAGATCCAATGTCCAATTATGGGAGCTGGCAAATCTAAGCCTAATAATCATTTTAAATGTGTTATTTTACTTCCATTCTGCTGTCTTTCTGTGTGTCACTTACTGAATCCTTCTGTAACATTTGGTGCATTGGCTGGGAAGGGGGTGGCTAACTGATACAGCCCGTGCTGGACCTCGACCAAGTCCTGCCAGAGGGAGCAGCTGTCTGCCTCCTCAGAACAGAAGAGGGATTTCCTGGGTTCCCTTTCTAGGACTCAGAGGATAGCTCACTGGCAGTGGATCTCTGGAACCTGGAACAGAGACAGCAGAAGGAAGGTGAATGAATGAAATCATCTGTCTGAATGGTGAGATCCCCTGGGCTGCTCCCTAGTTTGTTTTGCTTTGCTTTGGTTCTTAACTGAACATTTGGGCAGATTACAGATTGGAGGCCTGTTTAACTTCCTCTCTCTGCCACTTGCAAGGATTTATATTCTCAATTTGGGCAAAATATAGAGTGCAGGACTAATCACGCCCACTCTTTGCCATTTGTGAGGGTTTTGTTTGTATACTCTCAATTTGTTATTATGCTTTGTATTGTACTTTGTAAAGGGGCCCCAGGGAGGGAATATTTTAACTTCTTGTGTGAGTTTGTGTGTGAAAGAGACTTGGTTAGGAGAGTGAGTGGAATAAGCTATGAAAGCTATTAGTAGCCTCATCTGTGCACTGAAACAAAGGGATGCGGGGCTTGCATTTAAAGAGCCCTCCTGGCGTTGTGGAGCTTGTGTGCATCAATCCTGAGAGTCTTTGGCCATGATTATAAAGGACAAAATGGAGACTTATGTGATGAAAAACTCTCCTTAGTCCAAGTGGGTCTGAAAGAGCTGGGAAGCTCACAGCCAGGTTGAAGAGCAAGTGAGGCCATCTTCTGCAACAGTACCACACCCTTTGATTGTCTTGCCTCACTGGACAAGGAAATTTCTAGTGGTCATGGGGAGCACTAATACTAAGCCAACTGTTCTTAATTGCATGATTCAGAATTTTGATAAAGGTTTTGTTGGGGTGGGGGCATTGGGATAAAACTGCAACCAAAGATGCTTAAAAAACTTTGTGAGTTGTCATGGCCTCAGCTAAGCCAGACTTGGCCCCAAGAAAAATAACTCTAGACAAAAAAGTTATCTGCTTTTTTTAACTGAGACTTTGACAACTTGGAGCCTTGTGGGCTCTGTTTTGGGCCTGAACAATCCAGCATGGGAGCTACTCAGCTTTTGCTCTGTGGCAAGCAGCTGCTGATGAGAATGGTTTAGTTTTGGTCTTAGAAGAACTGCTTGCCAAATCTGCTGTTTTTCACATGGCAGAGTTACCTCTCAGAAAATGTGACATAGTCACAGGCAAATCCCAGTGCTTCCCATTTGGAGGAGGTGGAGCTGTCTCCTCCTCCACTTGAGTTGCTAAGATCACAGATGTGGAGGAGGTGGGGCCAAAAACAGAATTGCTTGGCTTTACTGCACTGGAGCGTGCAGATGGGAAACCATGGTTGGTCTCAGAGAGAATGGAACAGTGCTTGCATTCAAATTAGAAAGAACTAAAATGAAAAAATAAATCTTTGATGGATTAATAGCAGCTAGGAAAGTTCTGAAAAGAATATAGCGAGAGAGAGAGAGAGAGAGAGAGAGAGAGAGAGAGAGAGAACTGCAGGCTTTAAGAGCCCCAAGGCCAGCGCTATGTTATCAGCCTGATGCTTCCTACAAAGGTCTGGAATCCAAAACAAAGCCAGAGAAACTACAACTGCTCTCTACCAGATATCAAGAGATTTTACAAGGGAAATAAAGTTAGAAATTTTAACTATTTGATAAATTTACTTACTCAGGATGGCCTGAGGCCCTCCCTATGAAAACAGAGAAGACTTCAGAGGTATGCAAGATTTTATTAAAGGAGATAATTTCAAGGTTTGGCCTGCCTCTCTCCATAGGCAGTGACAATGGGCCAGCATTTGTAGCAGAGGTAGTACAAGATCTAGATAAACTGTTATATGTAAAATGGTACTTACATACTGCTTATCAGCCTCATAGTTCTGGTAATGTTGAAAGAATGAATAATACCATTAAGGGAGTACTAATTAAATATTGTCAGACAACACCAGGGTTATGGGTCAGTCTGCTCCCTTTGTCCTTCCTTAAAATAAGAAATACTCCAAGTCATGCTGGGTTGTCCCCATATGAGGCCTTGTTTGGAAGGCTACCCTGTGTCTTAAGAGACTTTACATGAAATTTTTCTCAACTGGGCTCATCCATAATGGAATTAAAGCTGTTAAAAATGGGCAAAGTGTTACAAAATATTCTAGGGAAAATTAGAAATAAAGAGGATCTTCCTGTGCAAACTCCTGCCATCTGATAAAACCAGGGGACCAAATTTATGTTAAAAATTAGAAAAAAAAACCCTTTGCCACCTATATAAAAAAGACCATATAGTACTTATACTATATAAGTATATTACTATAGTACTTATAGTTACTCCCACAGCTGTCAAGGTGACCGAAGTCGAACCGTGGTTTCACCACTCTAGAGTGAAGTGACTGAGAACTCCACAGACTGTACTTCCAGGATTTAGTGCACTCAAGGCCCTGCTCTCACCACACTGGGAGCTGGTGAGTCCATGCATGGCTGAAGAATGAGGACTGCAGTCAAGATATTATGGACTCCTTTATTGTGTCAAATTGTTATGAGCTATTTTGTTTTTGAATTAAGAGTTTATAAGCCTAAAGATGCTAAGTTTATGAAATATGTTAAATGGGAACTAGAGGGACATGTCCTCATGCTTCTTTTTGATGCCTGTATAAAAAACTTTATGCAAACCCTGGTATCACACTTAACTATAGGGAATATAAAAAAATGTATTGGATCAGATAAGGCTCAAATATGATTAAACAGTTCTGTTATAACCCAAAAGTATTGGCAATTATGATAACTATAAACTGGGACAATGTATATATCATTTAAAATTGTATATAGCTTGGCCTTGGGAATCAAGTTGGCTGCAGGAAATAATTTTTTATGTTTATATTGGGTATTAGTCAACTGCTAGGCATGGGACTCAAAAGTTAAAAGTCAAGAGTGTACAGATTAAAAAAGTTTAAAAAGACACACTCCAGCAATAGAAATAACTCCTGTACTGCAGGAGATACAAAATATCTTAAATGGGCATCCAAAATTATACAGGTACAGAATAGAAATTAGCCTCTGATTACTGGATTTGTGCACCATTCACTGTGATGACTTATCAAACAATTGACATCATGAATGGCCTGCCCTTAGAGCCAGTAAAGCTTACTATGTATCCTTTGCTCAGCTACCCATTAGATGTAATTAAGAATGGGGCTTGTTTTCTTGGTATCTGAAAATCACACAGTGTCTCAGCTGTCTGCACTGATATTGTTGATTTGCCTTCAACCACTAGCAATTTACTCTGCCTCAAATGAAACTTTCTCTGTAAAAATGGTTTTATTAAGGTGATTTCAAAGTGTTCTACTGGTTTATGTGCTCTGGGGATCCTAATCCCCAATTTGTCTGTCTATACTCTTTCAGCTATAAAAAAGATGCCTTTACAAATCACTATGATCCCTTAGCTAAATATCTAAGTAAAACATTCAATGACAAATCAAGGTTTTGATTAAGTTAGTAAAATCAGTGGGGAATGAAAGACAAAAGTGCCTCCATATTGACCTGAAACTGAACTTTAGCTGTACGACCCCCACCCACACGTTCTGCTTCTGTAACCCCACTTGCTCACATTCTGTAGACTAGGTCAAACAGTTTCAAGGTTAACTGCAGAGCCTTGTCTGAAATAGACCGGCCAGATGTACTAACACCATCTGCAGATGAGATGAGAAAAACAAGCCCAAGGTCACATGTGTGTAACAAGCCCGAGGTTGCATGCTTGTTCAGCCCTATAGAAACCCTGCTTTTTCATGATTCAGAGCTCCACTCCCTTTGAGAGTGTGGTCCACAAACGTGAATAAACTTCTCCTAGTCCTCTGGATTTTCTGTCTCCATGCTGGTTATTCTCATTTGATCTAACACTGGCCTTGTCCTGCTTACTTTTCCATCTGCCTCTAGAAAACTCAGACTCCAGCTTTCCTAAACCAGGAACACAGTCCACACCTGTGAATTAGAGAGGGAACTCCATATGAAGCTTTGAAAGCTGTACTTCAGTTAGCAGAAGATGGAGGTATACTTGGAAGGAAGAAAAATGCATGTGGAAAGCCCAAAGGGAGGAGAATAAAGATGTATTTTATGAAGGTATACATGGATAGGCTCAGATGCAGCTGGAAAGCAGACCTCACCTTGGCTTTCAGGGTACTATCCAGTCTCCTTAGTCTGACATTTGAGGCTCTTTGTCCCTGAATATTTCCAAACTGAGATGCCTGCCTGCTACGCAGCTGGAGACACCCAAAATGCCTCATGAGTTTGAGTTTAAGTAGATGTTCTGCCACACACAGTGGTTGCCACTTTTTCATTGTTTTGCTTTCAGTACTTTCAGTTTCCTGAGGCCAAGTGAAGCATTGTATCATCTCATATTGCTATGATTTAGATCTAAAATGCCATCTGTACATAACTAGAATGTAGCAATGAACATTTACAACCAGCTCCACTGAATAGAATAGGACCACTCTTCTCTTCCACTAGAGGCATAGAAGAAGATGCATACTTTTCTTTACATAAGTGCTGTTTTTGTCATTCTTATGTTATTATAAACTGAATGTCTGACAATAAATTTTAAAATTCAGAGACACAAAATAAGGCCAAAAAATCCCACCATAGTCCTGGACAAAGGACAAAGCATTTAATAGAATAAGAGATAAACCAGTTGTTGAGATTATCAGACATGAGGTATGCTTTTGATAGTTTATCAGTAGGCTTAGCAAAGATGAAGAAACAAGCAGTGACTGTGAAGATATGTCAGTTAAAACTAACCTACTTAAACAAAAACAGAAAAAAGTACAAATATCTAAGAGAGGCAAATAATACCCCACATTCTCCTGAAAAGATATTTGAAAAATCTACAAATACTTTGAAAGTAAGTCACACACTTCTAAATAACTCCTTGGACAAACAGAAAGTCATAAAAAATTAGAATTTTTTTTTGGGGGGGCACAGGATTTTTCTCTGTAATTCAGGCTGGCCTTGGACTCACTATGTAGCCCAGGCTGGCCTTGAACTCCCAGAATCCTCCTGCCTCAACCTGCTGAGTGCTGGGATTACAGTCATGCACCACACCCAGTGTAAAAAGTATTTTAAATGGCATGATAGTGGAAATACATGTCAAAATATGTATGACGCAGATAAAGGAGGTCTTGAAGGGGAATTACATTAAAAGCTTTTATTGGAAAATAAAAGGCCTAAAGTCACTCATCTTTCATTTGAACAAATTAGAAAAACAAGAGTAGTAAGTTAACTTCTAGGCAGAGGAAGAAAACATTAAAAATAAACAATCAATGAAATTTTAAACAGAAATATGATGAAGGAAATTCAATGAAACCAAAATCTCATTCTTTGTAAAGATAATTCTTATTTGTCAGGTTAGAAGAGAAAAGAATCCAGGTGTGGTGGAACAGGACTGTAATTCCAGCTCTTGGGAGGCTGAGGCAAGAGGATTGCCACAAATCCAAAGCCAGCCTGAACTATACAAGATCCTGTTTAAAAAAAAAGGAATAAATTTCAATATTAAAAAATGATAGGGGGAAACACCATTTCAGATATTACAGATATTAAAAGACTAATAATAAGAGAATACTAGAACAATTTTATGTTGACAACTTAGAAAAAATAGACAACTCGAGAGTCACAAGCTCTCAATGTTCACTTAAGAAAAGTGAATTACCTGGTGAGTCCTATATCTGTGAAAGAAATTGTATTCAGTCAAAAATCTGTCACCTCCACCAAAACAAGGCATATCACCCTCAAACCCTTCTAGGAATATGTAGTTTCATTTGCAATCTTTACTAAATATTTAAGCAATGGCTAATATTGGTTCTGCAGAAATTTTCCATAAAATAGAAGTTGCAAGGACATTTTTGCAATTTGCTTTATAAAAAAATAACCTGATTCCAAATCAGAATTAACATAGATGCAAACATCTTCAACAAAATTTTAATACATTGAATCCAGCAGTTTACAAAATAGATAATATATCTTGATAAAATGGTGTTTATCCTGCACTGCAAGTTTTATTCAATACTTGAAAATAATTCAATGTCACCAGAGCTTTAGGCTAAAGAAGAAAAGTTGTACAATAATCTCAAAAGAAACCAAAAATTATTTAATGTAATGTAGGATTCTTCATGTTAAAAGTTGCAGCAAACTAGAAATAGAAATTTCCATAATTTAATAAAGGCATGTAGGAAAGCCTGTACTAACATGTTCTCAAGTAAAAAACTAAATATTTTCCCCCTAAGGCCAAGAAAAAGTCAACAAAATTTACTTTGTTCTTCTTACTCAATATCAATATTGGAATTCTTATCAAGAAAATAAATAAAAGGCAAATATTTTGAAGAAAAGATAATAATAATGATCTCTTCACAACTAACATGATTGCCTATAAATATAATTTAAATAATCGACATAAAATCTACCAGAATTACTGAGTACTAATGGAATTATAATAGTCAAGGTAGCTGGGGATTTAGCTCAGTGGTGCTGCCACCTGCCTTGCAAGCACAAGGTCCTGAGTTTGATCCCTGGTACAAAAAAAAAAAAAAAAAAAAAAAAAAAAAAGTGAAGGTTAATGATAACATTTTAGTTATTCTAACAACTATTAATTTAAAATTAAAGTTAAAAAGGTGGGATGATTTAAAATAGCACCAAAACCTTGAAATACTTAAAAAAAAAGTAAAATATACAAGATCCATAGCTGCAAGTCATAAAGTCTGATGAAAGAACGCAAAGGCATATATAAACGAATGGAGTATCTTTATGGGTGGGAATGCTCAATGTAATTACATTATCAGTTCTCCTCCAAGTTAACCTATGGACTCAAAATTCAAATCAAAATATATAATGGTACTTTTTAGTATGTCAATAGCCGATTGAAATACATTACTTTTTTTTCTTTTATGGAGTTTATTGGTACATTTTAGGTATACAGTACAATTACATTCATTATTGGGATCTTGTACCTTTATATGACAGGTCTTGGCTCTCATTTTTTTCCCCTTGTCTGTGCCCTCCCTTTGCCCTCTCCTCCCATCCCCATTTACAAACACTTTATTTCCATTTTTTCATTTTGTTATATTTTTTTCTTTTCCCTTATTATCTTTCCCCTACCCTTCCCATTTTCCCTACACCTTTAGCTGTTTTCTTCCTATTTCAAATGGTCACTTATCTCTTTAGGTTCTTATGTACTATTACAGCTTTTCACACCAGAGAAACTATTAGGCATTTACATATGCAAGACATTTATTTCACTTAGGAGTATATCCTCAATATGTATCCATTTTCCTATGAATGAATCTAATTTTTCATTCTTTATGGCTGAGTAGTATTCCATTTTATAGAAAAAGCACATCTTCTTTATCCAATTTCCAACTGATGGGCAAATGGACAGTTTCCAAAATTTAGCTATTACAAACTGTGCTACTATGAACATGGGTGTGCATATATCACTGTGGTATGATCCCTTTCACTCTTTTGGAAAGATACCAGCAGAGGGATGGCTGGGTCAAATGGAACCTCTAGTCCCAGCTCTTTGAGGTATCTCCATATTGATTTCAACGGTGGTTGCACCAGTCTGCACTCCCACCAACAATGGAGGAGGGTTCCTTTCTCCCCACAAACCCGTCAACATTTGTTATTGGTTGATTTCTTGATATTAGCCATTCTTCGCGGGGTGAGGTAGAATCTCATTGTTGTTTTCATCTGCATCTCTCAAATGACCAGTGATGTGGAACCTTTTCTCATATATTTACTTGCTGCTTTTATGTCTTTTTCTGAGAAATGTCTGTTCATTTCAGATGCCCATTTTTGAATTGGGTCTTTATATTTGGGGGGCTGATTGTTTTGAGTTCTTTATATATTCTAGATAGTAGTCCTTTGTCTGAGGAGCAGCTGGTAAAATGTTTTTCCCACATTGTAGGTTGTCTCTTAATTCTGTTGATGGTTTCTTATGCAGTGCAGAAGCTTTTTAATAAGATAAGATCCCAGTTGTTGATTCTTTCTGCTAGTTCCTGTGATACTGAGGATTTGTTCATAAAGTCTTTTCCTATGCCAATGTCTTGAAGAGTTCTGCCTAACTTATCTTCCAGCAAATTCAGTGTTTCTGTTTTAATATTTAGATCTTTAATCCACTTGTATTTTACTTTAGTGCATGGTGAAAGTTAAGGGTCTAGTTTTAGTCTTTGGCAGGCTGAGACCCATTTTTTCCAATACCATTTATTAAAGAGGCTATCTTTCCTCCAGTGGGGATGGTCAGCTCCTTTGCCAAAGATGATGTAGCTGAGTGCACCTGGAGTTGTTTTTTTTATCTTCCAATCTGTTCCACTGACCCTCAGATCTGTTTTTTTGCCACTACCATGCTGTTTTTGTCACAATGGCTTTCTAATATAGTTTCAAATTGGGAATTGTTATACCCGGTGCCATGTGTCTGTTGTCTAGGATGGCTTTTGCTATTCTAGGTCTCTTATGGTTCCAAATGAATTTTTGGATTCTTTTTTCTAGTTCTGTGAAATATAGTGTTGGAATTTCAATTGGCATTTCATTGAATCTGTATAGCAGTTTTGGTAGTGTGGCCATTTTCACTATGTTGATTTTTCCTACCCAGGAGCAGGGGATATGTTTCCATTTTCTTACATCCTCTTCGATCTCTTTTTTCAGAGTGCTATAGTTTTAGTTTTCAGTGTAGAGGTCTTTTGCTTCTTTTGTTAGATTGATTCCAAGATACTTCATTTCTTTGAATGCTATTATGAAGGTAATTGTTTCCCTATTTTCTCTCTCTGTGAGTCTGTTATTTGTGTGCAAGAAGGCTATTGATTTTGGGGTGTTGACCTTGTATCCAGCTACTCTTCTAAAAGTGTCAATTAAGTCTAGAAGTATTTTGGTGGTGTTTTTGGGGTCTTCAATGTAGAGTATCATATCATTAGCAAATAATGACAGTTTAACTTCTTCCTTTCGTATATTTATTGCTTTAATTTCTTTCTCTTTTCTAATTACTATGGCTAATGTTTCCAGAACTATATCAAAGAGGAGTGGTGACAGTGGGCATCCCTGTCCTGTTCCTGATTTTAACATTAAGATTTTCAGTTTTTGGCCATTTAATGTGATGTTGGCTGTTGGTTCTTCATAGGTAGCTTTAATTAAGTTGAGATATAGACCATCTATTCCAATTTTTTTGCAGGGTTTTTTATCATGAATGGGTGTTGAATTTTGTCAAATGCATTTTCTGCATTTATCGAGAAGATCATAGGATTTTTGTCCTTGACTCTGTTAAAATAATGTATTACATTCATTGACCCATGTGTGTTGAACCATCCTTGCATCCCTGGAATAAATCCGACCTGGCCAGGATGCATGATCTTTTTGATGATCATCTGTACACTCTTTGCCAGTATCTCATCAAAGATTTTTGCATCTATATTCATTAAGAAGATTGGCCTGTAGTTCTGTTTTTCAGTTGTGTCTTTCCCTACTTTGGGAATCAAAGTGATACTTGCTTCCAGGAATGAGTTTGGGAGTGTTGCTTCCTTTTCAATTGCATTGAAAAGTTTGAAGAGTAATGGCAGTAGTTCTCTAAATGTCTTGTAAAATTCAGCAGTGAATCCATTAGGACCTGAGTTTCTCTTTGTTGGTAAATTTTTAATTTCATTGATTGTAATTGTGGTGTTTAAAATGTTTTTATCCTCCTTGTTCAACCTTGGTAATTCATAAGTATCTAGAAATCTGTCCATTTCTTCTGTGTTTTCTATTTTGTTAGAGTACAGGTTCTCAAAGTAGGTATTGATTTTCCTCTGGATTTCTGTTGGATCTGTTGTGACTTCACCTTTTTCATTCTTAACTGCATGGATTTGAGCCTTTTCTTTCCTTTTTTTGATAAGGTTAGCCAAGGGTTTATCAATTTTATTTATTCTTTCAAAAACCAATTCTTCGATTTATTTATTTTTTGTATTGTTTTCTTAGTTTCCACTGCATTGATTTCTGCTCTTACCTTCATAATTTCCTTCTTGTTAGAGTCCTGGGTCTTTCTTGCTCTTGTCGTTCTAGAAGTCTAAGATTCATCATTAAGTTGTTTATTTGAGCTCAATCTGTTTTGCCAGTGTGGGCATTCAGTGCTATGAATTCTCCATGTAGAATTGTTTTCATTGTGTCCCACAGATTCCTGTATGTTGTATTTGCATTTTCATTTATTTGTAAAAACTGTCTGATTTCTTCTTTAATTTCCTCTGTGATCCACTGATTGTTCAACAGAGTGGTGTTCAACCTCCATGTGTCTGTGAAGCTCCCACAGTCTCCTGCACTACTGATCTCCAGCTTGGCCGCTCCATGACCCGACAATACACAGGGAATAACTTCGACTCTTCTACATCTATTTACACCTGTTCTGTGAGCTAGCATGTGATCCATCTTGGAGAATGACCCATGTGCAGCTGAAAAGAATGTATATTTTGATTCTGTGGGGTGGAACACTCTATAGACATCTATTAAGTCCATGTGTTTAAAAACTTGGTTCAGTTCTAGTATTTTGTTGTTGATATTTTGCCTAGATGATCTGTATATTTGTGAAAGTGGGGTATTAAGATCCCCCACTACAATTGTACAAGTGTGTATTTGGTTTTTCATGTTTCTTAATATTTCTTTTATATAGTTGGGGGCATTAATATTTGGTGCATATATGTTTATGATTGTCATCTCTTCCTCTTGAATTAGTCCCTTTACAAGGATGTAGTGGCCTTCTTTGTCTCTTTTAATCAGTTTGGGTTTGAAATTTACTTTGTGTGTGAATAAGATTGCTACCCTTGCTTTTTTCTGGGCTCCTGTCACATGGAGAATTGTTTCCATCCTTTCACTTTCAGTCTATGGGCTTCTTTTTGCATTAGGTGTGTTTCTTGTATGCAACATATTGTTGGATTTTGCTTCTTATTCCATCTTGCCAGTCTATTTCTCTTGATTGGTGAGTTGAGGCCATTGACATTGATGGTTATAACTGATATGTACTGACCTATTATTGTCATGTTATTGGCCTTTTGTTGGCTCTTTTTACTTTTTCACCTTCTCCTTTTAGTTTCTTGCTTTGCCTATTTGATTTGCTCTGTTGGGCCTCATGGTATTGTGACCTTCATTGTCTTTTTCTTGGATATTATTTAGAATTGCTTGTAGTGCTGGTTTGGTATCCATGAAGTTTCTCAGGTGTTCTTTGTCATGGAAGTATCTTATTTCCCCATCCATTTTGAAAGAGAGTTTTGCATATTGGAGGTTGTTTTCATTTAGGACTTGAAATACCTCACTCCAGGCTCATCTTGACCTGAGGGTTTGTGTTGAAAAGTCTGCTGTGATTCTGGTGGGTTTTCCTTTGCATGTGATTTGTTTCTTTTCTCTCACTGCTTGTAGTATTTTGTTCTTCTGTTGGGCTTCTGGGATCTTGATTATTATATGTCTAGGTGTAGATTTTTTTTATCGTGGCTAGTTGGGGTCCTATATGCCTCACTTATTTGAATGTCAAATTCTTCCCCTCTGGGAAGTTTTCTGTCATTAATTCTGTAAACAGCTTTTTAAAGTCATTTGTATTTTCTTCTGCTACTTCATGGATTCCTATCAATCTTATGTTATTCTTTTTTGCATCATGTAAGAGTTGTTGGATCAGTTTCTCATGATCCCCTACAAGGTCACTGACTGCAATCTTATCTTCTATATCTGAGATTCTATCTTTGCATTCTTTTATTCTGTCATGTACACTTTCAATGGAGTGTTTAATCTCCTGGATATCTGTTTGAATCTGGTTTATGGATTCCATTTCTTTCCTATGTTGGGCATTTATTATTTCCACTTCTTTCTTATGCTGGGCCTTCATGGCTTCTATCATGGTCCTGAGCTTATCTATTTTTTTTTGTCAGTTTCCATTTTAGAGTCTCGAATCATGACTTCCATTTTGCTCACTATCTCTATGGTTATCTGGGAAATTATTTCTCTTTTGAATTTTTCTAGAGCCTGATTGATCTGTTTTGTTACTTCCTGTGCTTTGAGTTCAGGGTGTCCTGGTGGTTCACTATCAGCCTTTTTCATCCTCATTTGCCCTACTCTTTGCCATTGGTGACCTGGAAGTCTGTCTTTGTGTCTTGCTTAAGTGTTTTCTCATTTTTATTTTTGTTGTTGGGCTGTCCTTGGTTTAATCTCTGGGTTATCACCCAAATCTTCCTGATATAGTTGTGCCATAGCTTCTGGGTCTCTAACGACCCATAGACATTCTCATCTTCATAACATCAGAGAAAACACTTCATCAAATCACCCACAATCCTTTATCCTAACTGATACAATCAGCAACACTATATGATCAAGCAGAACTTGGACACTGACCACCTGTGTTAGTTACTAGCCTATCACCCTTAAACCATGTGAATTAAATTGAAATCAAGAAGGAGTCCAGAACATGTCTGCAGTGAACAAACTTTTCTATAGAGTATATTTGCCATTTAAGATGGGGGCTTAGACAGAGCTAGAATGCAAGACCCCTGATCTCAGCTAGCTGATGGCAGAACCCCACAATGCAGACTGACCTCGGGCTGCAAGACCCAGATTGAATTCTCTGGCCTTCTGAACAGTTGAATTTTCTAGAATGCAAGACCCCTGATCTCAGCTAGCTGATGGCAGAACCCCACAATGCAGACTGACCTCTGGCTGCAAGACCCAGATTGAATTCTCTGGCCTTCTGAACAGTTGAATTTCACAAAGTTTTACTAACAGTTTCCCAGGCCCTTTCTTTAAAGATGTTCAAAGTTGGGAACTCAGAAAAATACCCTTTATGACCACCTCTGCCTCTGCAGAGTGGCTCCAAAGACGGGCACAATCAGGAGGTCTGAGAGTGCGGGGGTTGGGTGTTCAGGGGCACCCACGCAGCTACCTTCCTGGTGCTGGAGTGATGGCGGTGGTCAGGCAGGGGAGGGTAGGGCTAGCCGGCCTGAGGTCTGGGCCCAAGCAGGCCCTCCTGGCACTGGAACGATGGTGGCATTTTGGCAGGGCAGTTAGGGGCTAGCCGGCCAGAGGTCTAGAAAAATATTATTTATAAAGGTAAGGGAACTAGAATAATCAGTTTTGAAAAGAAAAGGCAATGTTAGCAGACTCTGCAAAGATTCATGGATGTGGTCCAGTGAGACATGACACTCGCACCAGCACAAATCAAGCAAAGCAACTGACTCAGGCAGTGAACATACCAGAAGCTTAAGATCCATGGTGAGCTGGCCCCAACATTCAAGAAAGCCGGTTGACCTTCACCTGCACATTCCACGTGGCAGCTGAAGGGTGACTCCTCCCCAAAGCACTCCCTTCTGGGTTTTGTTCCCTGAGTGCCACTTGGATCACTGAATGCAAGCATTCATTCTGGGAGAAATGAAAATGTACCCTGAACTGACACAGACATTTCCTTCTTGTCTCAGGATGTTGCATTCTTGGTATTTTTTTACTCAAGAATCAAGCAAAGGGTGGGGAGGTTCTTCATAGCCTCACAATACCTGATTTTTAATACTTTCAATTAAGCTGTAGTGATCAGAACAATATGCTACTGCTGAAAAGTTAGACACAAATCAATAGAAAGGAATAAGTTTTCCAGAAATTGATGCACATGTTTGATCCATATTTATACATGTCCAAAAATCAACTAAAATGAATCACAAACCTAAGTGCAAAATTAAAAAATAAGTAAATATGGAAGAAAATTTTTGTGATCTTGGATTATGCAAGGAAATCTTTGATATATCACCTTTAACACAATTTAAAAGGAAAAAGTTAATTGGACTTGAATAAAATTAAAAGCTTCTATTTTTAAAAGATGCCACTATTGAGTTATATTTTCTTTCAGCCACAGATAATGAGAAAATATTTGAAAATCACATGTAAAGGACTTGTTTCCTGAAAAAAATTATATTTTATATATATTTACAGACTCAATAATAAGAAAATAAATGGATAAAGAAGATTTTTTGTACAGTGGAGTACTACTCTGCCATAAAGAAGGAAAATGAGATATTTTTAAGTAAATAAATGTACCCTAACACCATACTCTTAAGTGAAATAAATCAGACACAGACCTGTAAGCATCACATTTTTTCTCTGGTGTGAGAAACTGAAGATGTAAAAAATGATCAAAATGTAACTAGTTTGATATTGTGAAATAGAAAGAAAATCTTCAAATGGGAAAGGGAACTAGGGAGAAAGGAGGGGGAAATGCAGGCAGGACAAAAAAATCCAAGAAAAGAAGAAAACAAAGGTTATGTAAATAAGAAGAGGAAGAAGGAGAGTAGGGGAATGGGAGAAAAAGAATAATCATGATATATCATGTACTGGTACAAATTCCCTATGATGCATGTGATCATTACATATATCTAAAATGTAGCAATAAATAAATTAATTAAAAAAAAGAAAATAAACAGCCCGAGTTAAAATTAGGGAAAAGTTTGAATATTCCAGCAAAGAAGGTAGACAGAGGGTAAATTAGCATATTAAAATATGCTCAATATCAGGTATCATTAGGGAAGTGAAGATGAAAATCTGACTCTGTTACACATCATCTAGAATGTCAACTCTCACATGTGGTTGGGGGGCTGCAAAAATGGTGCACTTTGGGAAACAGTTTGACAGGTTCTTATAATGTTAAAATAGACTTACCATATAGAAACACCATACCAGAGAAATGAAAATCATGTTTCACAAAACAAACATATGAGTTTTAGTAATTCCTACTCATAACTTCCCCTAATTAAAAATAATTCAAATGTCCTTCCACTGGGTTCCCATGCTGGGATTCATTCATATAATGGGATACTACTCAGCAGGAAAAAATAAGACACCTAAGTAAGTAATAAGAATCTCAAATATATCCTGCTAAGGATAAGGACTTGGACTAAAGAGGCTTTATGACATGGTAGAAAAGGCAAAGCTACAGTAACTGTAAACAGAGTAAGGGGTTTCTAGGACTGCGGGTAGAGGCAAGGATTGACCAAAAAGGAGTATGAGATAATATTTTGGATAGTGTAACTGTTCTGTATCTTGAATGTAGTGGGTTATATTACCATTAAAATTTATAGAACTGCATAGTAAAAGTGGAGAATTTAACTATATATAAATTGTACCTCAATACATTGACTTAAAAAAATTGTGGATAGCATGTCACTTTCCACATTTGCCCCCTGTCAATCTGTTCTCAAAATATTGAAGAAAGGGAGTTCCATGAAAGTACAAATTCTTTAAAGTAACAAACACAATTTTGTATGCATTGCAATTCATGACATCAGTTAGTGTCTTACTTTCCCATCTACCAAACAAAATATAAACTAGAATTTCATTGTTGAGACACAAAATTGCTATGCCACTTTCTTACCATTTTCTTCATAATAATGCTATTATTTTGGCAAAATAAAGAATATAATGTCTATTTAAGATACATCTATAAAATGATTGCTCTTCTTAACATATTTTCTCATCCAGTTATATGATTAATAAGTTGAAATGCTTACTTTCCACAGCAATCTCTCTAATTACAGTGCTCCAGTTATGATCCTGTCACATCTTGATAATGTATTAATAAAGACATAAGTCTTGAATTTGATCTACCTTTAAAATTGATATGAACATATACTTGGTTTTACACAAAATGATTGCTCTTCTTAACATATTTTCTCATCCAGTTATATGATTAATAAGTTGAAATGCTTACTTTCCACAGCAATCTCTCTAATTACAGTGCTCCAGTTATGATCCTGTCACATCTTGATAATGTATTAATAAAGACATAAGTCTTGAATTTGATCTACCTTTAAAATTGATATGAACATATACTTGGTTTTACACCATTGGTAGTCATGCTTTGGGAAAGTCATGTTCAACCAGTCAGTATTCAATATATCAGTACTAAAAATGAAGAGTTTTCAAATGGTGTGGTGGCTCACACTTTTAATCCCAGCACCCAGGAGGCTGAGGCCAGAGAACTGCCATGAGTTTGGGGCCAGCCTGGACTACACAGTGAGTTCAAGGATAGCCTGAACTATATAATGAACCCTATCTAAACAAATAAACAAACAAACAAAAAACCCATTAAATAAATAAATAAATGGACAAATAAATAAATAAATGAAGCGTGAAAAATCTGAAGGCCTCAAAGCATGCAGAGAGATCTATGCCTTTTGAAATACTCACACTACTTCTCTGAAGCCCACACAATTAATATCAGATGTCATCAGGATAGTACTTGGACAGCAAGAACTGATTACTGGAGTTAGTGTAGGTGGAGGACAGCTCAGCATGTCAGAAGAATTCATAATCTGGCATTAGAAAAACAGAGTGTGTAGGTGGCAAATGTCCAGTGATAAAGTCAGTCAGAATCCAGGGACTAAGAGGAAGCCTAAGAGTACATAGGCTAGAATTTCCTCCTTGGAGCTGATCTTACATAACACATCTCTAACTAAAGCTACTATTATTATTTGTGTATGGATGTCCTCCAAGTTGCTAAGCTGACCAGGCTGGGCTTGAACTTGCAATTGTTCTGCCTCAGCCTCCCCGACTGCTGGAATTATGAGCATATTCCTTCATATCATGCCCTACTTTGTTTTAAAATGTTTTTATCTGTGGAATTTAAACCAAAAGATACTTCTTTTTCTCCTCTCTTTCCCCTAGAAATGTAAAACTGATATAACTGAAATTCATTGGACTGATGGTCAAGAGACTTGTTCTAGCCTAAATCTTTTGTTTAATAAGCTGTATGTCCTTAAATAATATAATCACTCTGTACTTTATTGCTTCATTTGAAAAAAACAGGCATTGTTTTAACACATAATTTCTAGAGGCCTTAGACACACAAATCACTGGTGTATGGATATAATAAACTTTTATAAGCTTACAGTATCAGCTTGTCTTGAATTTCCTCAGTGCATTTGTGAGTTCCTTATAATTATAGCCTTTGAACTAAATTCTTATTTTAATTATAATGGGCAGAATTACCAAAGGAAGCATTGAACACACCTCTATGTAAACTATGTATATATAATAAAACATACCTACACAATATCATATCCACACCCACAGTGCTCTCAGAAATACAGACACAGAGTTTTTAATATTTAAGAATATGTAAATTCTGACCCTTGGAGAGCATATCCTTATTTATTCTTTAATTCATTCAATAAAACTTTACTGAGCATCTGTTAGTTGGTTCAGTGTTGATTTACCTGTGCTATGATGACCAGATGGTTCAGTGAGTTATCTAAGTATCCAAAACTATTTACATGAAGATCTATATCCTGATTGACAGAAAGTGAAGGAACTTCTGTTCCTTTTGTAGAACTTGAAAGAATCTTTATGAACACTTCTAAGTCATTCTTTTCACTTTACAAATCAGTTAAAAATGAATATAAAAACATTAAGTAGAAAGAATATAAAAACACTGAGTTCCTTATTAAATACAATTGTAGTTAAATAAACTACACACATTTCTTCTAAAATATTGACCTGAAACTAAATTCTGATGTAATACAATTCTAAATGTTAATTCAGTTGGATATCACTCATTAATTAAAACATGTTACAAAACGATGGCCATAAATTCTCTAATACTCCTCCTTCTACAGTGTGGAATCTAATTCCCTTCCCCTTGGGTGGGCTGGGTTTGACCTGCTTCTAATATGTAATGTGGTAGATGTGATGGCACATTAGTCCATCGAAAAGGGATTGCATTTTCCTCACCCTTTCTCTCTTGGAATGCTTATTGAGGGGACGCTAGTTGCCACATAGTGAAGACAGTAAACCAGTACAAGGAGAGTTCCGTATGACAAGGAATGGAGATCTTTTTGCCAATAGCCAGCAAAGAATTAGATTCCCTGACAGTGACAATATAAGCGTACCGTCTTGAGAATGGATCTAGCTCCAGTCAAGCCTTCAGATGACGAATGCATCTCCAGTTACCACCTTCAGAGCAGTAGCATTACAGACCCTGAACCAGAGCTACCCAGGGCAGCTAAGCCAACCCTAAATTCTCAACCATACAAACCATGAGACAATGAATATTTTAAACCTCTAACTTACACAGAAGCAGATAACTACCACAGAGGATACAAAAATAAATATGTGGTTCTTGACTTTAGAAGTACGGTACATGTGTGACTTATTTATTTCACTTAGGAGTATATCCTCAATATGTATCCATTTCCCTATGAATGAATCTACTTTCTCATTCTTTATGGCTGAGTAGTATTCCATTTTATTCTTTATCCAGTCTCCAACTGATGGGCAAATGGGCTATTTCCAAGTTGTAGCCATTGAAAACTGTGCCGCTATAAACATCGGTGTGCATATATCGCTGTGATATGATTCTTTAATTCTTTTGGAAAAAGACCCAGCAGAGGGATGGCTGGGCCAAATGGAATAAATAAGTCACACATGTATAAATACCAAATAGTTTCTCTGGTGTGAAAAACTATAATAGCACATAAGATCCTAATGAGATAATTGACAATGTGAAATAGGAAGAAAAGGGCTAAAGGTGTAGAGAAAGTGGGAAGGGTAGGGGAAAGGTAATAAGGGAAAAGAAAAAAAATAGGAGAAAATGAAAAGATGGAAATAAAGTATTTGTAAATGGGGAGGGGAGGGGGAGGGTGAAGGGAGGGCAGAGGTAAGGGGAAAAAATGAGAAGCAAGACCTGTCATGTAAAAGTACAAGATCCCAATGATGAATGTAACTGTACTGTATACCTAAAATGTACCGATAAACTCAATGAGAGCAAAAAGGTGCAGTACATACACAAAAATAGGCAACCATACAAATTATAATGAATTCTGTGATAAAAAAGGTTGACGCTGTATAGGTATTCAGGGAGGGAATCAGGAAGAAAGATATTCAGAAAGTATTCATAGAAATGATGTTTGACTAACACTAGGCAGGGAAATAGTAATCTTGTTATTAAGTGATTATCTCTCAACTCCAAATTACTTTTCTATATTTAGCTTTGTGATTCTGGAGCTGGGACACTGTGAACTATAGCTAGTTTTTCATTGCAGTCTGCTGTTAAGAGGCATTGTAGACAACTTTAAGGCTGAAGAAAGATGATAAGGTACTGCTCTTCACTGTTTGCTTCCTGTTCCTGTGATAGCCAACCTGGCTCCATTTGTGTATCTGACTCCATTTTTATAAAGTCCAGTGATTATATGTGGTCACCTTCCCCTTTCTCCCACCCTCCAGAGTCCCCTCAGTTAATGCATAGTAGACCATGGCACCCTGTGTGAGCCTGTAACTATGTTATCTTTGTAACCTTTTGGTAGAAAACTCTGCAACTGTTATCTTTACTACCTTCTACAGAAGACTTCTGCTCCTGTGTGACATTTTGTTTTAACTAAACTGTGTGAAACTGCCCCTGACTCACTTGACTTATCAAAGTTCTGCTCCTGTGAAATTTTGCTTGTGTTACCCCTCTCCTGAGCCCTCCCCAAATAGAAGAGCTCTTAAAAGGACCTTGAAAACTGCCTTTCCTTTGTCCAGCCTTTTTGGAATGAGCCACTCTGGAATGCCAGCTATGATAATAAAGGCTTCCATTTAATTCAGAGTGTGGTGCATCTCTGTGGTTCCAACTCGCCTGGCCCTACAACATTCCTTCCTGTTCCTGCTAGAAAGGACCATGTTATTTAGGGTTCTCTAGAGAAACAGCCACAAAGGAAGCTAGGATTTGGTCAAGGCATATGGGGAAAGAGAATAGCAGTGGACATAAACTATAATTCACCTTTATATTTTCTTTGTAAAATATTAATAAATAATTTGTCAGCCTGTGATGGATATTTCGGGTTGGTAAGGTAGAGTAAGAATTCTGGTAAATTTTTTCCCATAAAAACAACGTGATTAAATGATGTAAAAAAACCCAACCATTTCAGAAATCTTGGAAGTAAACAAAAAAATGCAATGAATCAAACAGCATTTATTTAAGAAACAATACTGAAATTGGGTAAAACAAACAAACCAAAAATGAATCACTAATCTTTAAACTTGGAGTTGCTCACATGTCACTTGCAGCTCCACGGAGCAGTACCCATGAGAAATGGTGGCCTCACTGCAGTGGGAATGAAGCTGCTCTGAATTAGTATGTCTCAGTAAATTTCCATGCTCAAACAAAATACTTTAAAGACTTTAGAAATTATCTTCAGGACATACAGAAAATGAATAAACATTTTTAAAGGAAAGTTTCCTTAATTCCCATAAGAAAAACCAGTCCATGTCAATTGAGCCACCTCCAACCTCTGCCCTTCAGCTAGCAGGACAGAAGCTCCACTATGACAGGTGCAATCAAGAGCCCAGGGCTTTCTCTCCTCTCAGTCAAGAGAATCTCTCCAGTAGGGTCAGAGCATCAGCATTCTCATCCTCAACAGTTCTACATGGCAGAAGCTCTATTTTAGCTAAGAATAGCCACGAAGTCCTCAGTTTGTGTAGTCCTCTACACAGCCCCTACTTATAAGCACTACTCCAGATGTGACAGGATGAGGCACTATTCCAGATATGGCTGGCTGAGAAGAAAGGACCCCAACAGCCCCTGACTTTAGCTCCCTGGATAAGAGAGGAAAGCCAAAAAAAAAATGTGTAAAGCCGGGGTGTCACATTAAGATAAATGTGCCACTGTGTCTACCTTCATTTTCAGTTCTGGGACAGCAGAAGTTTTGCACAGGAATAGAGGCAGGGCATAAGATTAGAGTGCTCCAAAGATTTTCCCAAGAGAACTAACTCCTTTGGAGCAGACTGAGGGTAAGTTCAATACTAAACAATAAAGGTAGTAGTTTTAGGCAATTAAGAAGAGACTAGTAACTCCTTGAGTGCATCAAGGGAATCAATAGGCCAGTTCATTTACCAGAGGAAATCACACCAAGAGACACTTAGCAGAGCCCTCTGGAACAAAGGGAACACTGGTAAAACCTCTGTTATCCTAAAATGATTGTGCTTGTGCTCAAGGTGTACCTTCTGAGGAATATCAGAGACTACACATTCTATGGGAAAGAGACTTTACTAAAATAGTCAAGCTTGGCCAGGGATTTACCTCAGTGGTGCCTCCATCTGCCTTACGAGCACAAGGTCCCCAGTTTGATCTCCAGTACAAAAAAAAAAAAAGTTAAGCTAAATTATATTAAACAAATAAGCAAACAACAAAAACATTAAGCCGTATAGAGTAAAGTATATAGTTGCAATAATATGTCAGCTTTCAGCAAAAATTATGAGATTCACAGGAAAGTAATAAATAGGTAAATGTGACCCATAAACAGGAAAAAAGTAGGCAATGTAAGCTGTCTTTGAGAAGCTGAAATCAAACCAAGTCAGACAAAAGCTTCAAGGCAACTGTTAAAACACCTTCAAAGAACTAACGGAAGCCCCACTTGAAAAAGTCATGGATGGTATGATGACAATATTTTCTCAAAAATATTATCAACAAAAAGAAATAGAAAAACATATTTAATATAGAAATTATATTTTTAAAAACTAACCATCTAAGCATATAGGTAGGTGTGCTTCACGGGAGATTTGAACTGACAGCAGAAAAGAATCAGCAAATTTGAAGACAGATCAATAGAGAATATGAAATTTGAAGAACAGAGAGAAAAATTATAAGGAAATAAATAGATCCTCAGAGAAATATAGTAAGTCTTTAATCATATGTAATACGAGAATGGGAAAGAGAAGAGAACCACTGTGCCTGTTCCAATGGGCTGCAGATCAGGGCTGCAGACCTAGCCATGAGGCTCGGTTGCTGACATTGTGATCTTGGGTCAGTTTTGTGGTCCCTCTCTGTATTCTGGGCTCTTTGTCTATTACATGAGGCTGGCAATGTTATGAAAACTTTATTTCCATAAGGTGGGTAAGAGGAGTTGAAGAGGGGAGGGGAATGGAAAAAAAAGAACCAAGATATCTCATGCATAGGTATAAATTCCCTAGGATGAATTAGCATTATCATTATGTGTCGTCATCTACTGTTTGGTATGCAGAGTTCGGTTCGGGAGATCGGACTGTGAGGGTAAGGTGCGGAATCACCAGGCAGACTCCGGGGAGGTTTCTGGGATGTTTCTGCTTTATTTAGGAAATGCACAGGCTTATATAGCTTACATATGGACAACTTTGGGGGAGGAGCATGGGAGGAGCATTTAATTACGTGGCACTTTCTTATAGGTTATGCAGTTCCATACATTAGTGGAGAGCATCGGGAGATATCTTATTGGCTAGACATGGTGGGATGATTTTTCTTGGGAGAGGTGAAGGAGTCCTGGGCTAGGGGCAGAGCTGTAGCCTGTTAGATCCAGTGTCTATGCACTTAGGCGAGCTTGCTCAGGCTTAGCATGGTCTCTGAGCTTGCTCAGGAGGCAGGAGTGCGGTGCACCTGGCCCAGCCAAGCTTGAACTTCTCCTGTAATTATGTATGTATAAAATATAACAATAAAAATTTAAAAACTCCAAGAAAGGAAAAATATTAAAACACCATAGGAGTTAATTATAATTGTACATTTTGAGAGTACAAAGCATTTGTCTTACAATGCTATAGGTGGCTGCAGTAATTATGAAGGGACTAAGAATGCACACATTTGTTAGAGTTTATGGGGACGGTGATTTCACTGACTTTCACAGGGGAGAGAAAGCTTCCAGAATTTAAGGCTATGGCTGTATGTCGTCAAAGTTAAATTAGTATCAGCTTAAAATGGTGTGCTATCACCATAAGATATTTTATGTAAACCTCACGGTAACCACAAAGAAAAAGAATTCAGAAGATTCACAAGAAATAGAGAAAAGAATCAAAGCATGCCTCTACAAAAAAACGATCAAACTAAAGCTGTGTGTGGTGGTGCACATTTGTAATCCTAGCACTGGGAGGCTGAGCTAAGAGTCTTGCTAGTTTGAGACCAACCTTGGCTATATACTGAGGTCAAAGTTCACAGAGGAAGATAGTAAAAGTATATGAGTGTAATGAAGTGACTCTAAAACAGAACACAAGAAACAAAATGGTGGTAGTAAATTCTCATCTATAATTATTTTTAGTGTAAGTGTATTAAATTTTCTAATCAAAAGACAAGAAATGACTGAAAAGCTTGAAGATAAGATCCAATTATATGCTGCCTACAAAAAACATAGATTAGTTCATTGAGAGAGGACAAAAAGGTATCCCATTCTGTGCAAATGATAACCAAAAGAAAGCAAGGGTAACTATGTCATACAAAGTAAACTTGTTAGAATGTGTTATAATGATTATTATAAGGGAAAAGATAAGCATTGCCAAAGATGGGGACAAAAGCAGATCTTATGCATTGTTGTTGGGATTGTAAATTAGTACAGCCTTTATGGAAAGTAGTATGGAGTTTCCTCAAAAAATTAAAATCAGAACTATTATATGATCCCATAATTTTACTTCTAGGCATCTTACTGAAACTGTGCATGTTGATAGTAGCGCAGTTCATCATAGGCAAGTCTCAAAAGTGGCTTCCACATGGGTCGATAGATAAATAGATACAGGAACTATGGTATGTATACACAGTAGGGCACTATTCCACTGCAGTATAAACAAATCTCTAACATTATTCACCCTCACTGAAGCACTGGATCCTCCTGACCCCCATTCCTCTTCTCAACAAGTTCCTAGCAACCACTATTCAATTCTACTTCTATGAATTTGATGCTTTTATGTTCTCACTTATGATATAAATGAGATCATGCAGTATTTGTTTTTCTGTGTTTGGCACATTTCACTCAGCACATGTTATTGTCCAGGTCCATACATATTATTGCAAGTGACAGAATTTCTTTCTTTTTAAAGGGTGAACAACATCCCACCACATATATCACAATTTCTTTATTTATTAATCTGTTGTTGGACACTTAAATTGTTTCTGTATCTTGGCTATTATCCTGCAATGAATGTGGGAATGCAGATATTTCCTAGGAATACTAATTGTATTTCCTTTGGATATATATCTGGTAGTGCAGGTCCTGGAAAAAAAAATGATTCAAAAACAAGGAAGGAGTTGTTTGAACTTGTTTATCTTTTTCTTCATTGGTTTTCTTGGGGTATGAGAGCTTTTTTCTTTCTTTTGTTGCCTGTTACTTTTTTCTTCTTTTTCTTTCACATTTTGGGAGAGGAATAGTGAGTCACTAGTAAGTCCTATTTTTTTCCACACTCACATTTTGTGTGTGAATGCTGAGTCCTGTCCTACTTTTCCTGTGGATGTGATTGATCAATGCTGTCTGCCCTAGAACTGTATTCTCTCCAGCAACTCCCAGTTTAATCTCACTTCAAGTTACTGCTTGGTCCACCTGGCTTTATGTCTGTGGATTTATGGAGTACTGTCCCACACTCAGCTCCAGGAGTCCCTTTTTCCATATACAACAGGTGGTGGCAACCATTCGAGTTAAGGTTTATCTCGGATCACACTGGCAGACCGGAAGGTCAACAGTCCGCTGAGCTCTGTGCTCGAAGTGGGCAATGGGTCGGGGATGGTGTGTGTTAAGCAGTCTGCTGGATTTGATTCCAGAGTGCTCAGACCCAGGGCACTCCGAAACCACACACAAACCTCCTGGCTACTCACCACAGAGAAAAAGGTAACCATGTCCCTCCTAGCCTGAGCTTAAACTTCCCAGGGGATCTGTATTTTATTTATTTATTTTTATTGAGTTTATTGGTACATTGTAGGTATACAGTATAGTTGCATTCATTATTGGGATCTTGCATCTTTACATGACAGGTCTTGCTTCTCATTTTTTCCCCTTGTCCCTGCCCTCCCTTCACCCCCTTCTCCCCTCCCCATTTGCAAACACTTTATTTCCATTTTATTCATTTTCTCCTATTTTTTCTTTTCCCTTATTCCCTTTCCCCTACCCTTCCCACTTTCCCTACACCTTTAGCCCTTTTCTTCCTATTTCACATTGTCAATTATCTCATTAGGATCTTATGTACTATTATATTTCAGGGAATCTGTATTTAACCCAACACTCTCTATCTGTCCCATGTGGATGTCTTCTACACAGTCACTGTGGTAGGTTGACCCCAGAAACCTTAAAGTGTAGTCATTCTTAGCTCAGCCTTAAACAATTAACCAGCTCCCAAAATGGCCCCTGATGAAAACCACTCTCAAATATGGAGGGTGCTGCATTAGGTTTCCTCTCTAACTCTATTCTGCCATGTGGAAAGAGTCACTTTCAGACTAAAATACCATGGTGTTTTTCCAGTTTATAATAACTGTAGGCTTTGGTTTGGGCTAGCACTACTGGACTGGTCTGTTGATTTTCCCTAGAGCTGGTGACTTTCTCATGGCTTACTTTGTTTTAGCAGCGCCAAGACCCCCTCCTCCTTTGGAGCCAAGTTCATTGTTCCACTCTGCTTTGTCCTTTTCTCTGCATTGTTGCTGTAGTTTCCAGTTTTCTTGTTGGATCTTTCTTGACTCCCAGAGTACTAATTTTTTCTTTTCCACTAAATTGTTTTTCTTGTCCTGATTCCAGGTCCTGGAGGGATTGTATTTTGCTGCTGGCCTTTAGCAGCCCCATTTTCATTCAATCTAAATTTAGTCTTTTGCTAGGCTATATAATCTTATGAAACCAATGTTCCATGCAGTCTGTCATTGACCGGAATGATGTCATATGGTGCCTGACTGTAATCTCATAATACTGTGTGTAGCATATGGCAGTGGAGAGGAACATGCCTTATAAGAAGGAGGGAAGAATTCATGGGGTTTGTAGCCCTTTTCTTCTTTTATTAAACTCCTTTGAAAATTATCTAATAAACTTCTCTTAATTTCTAAAATGTGATTGTAGTTACAACATTCACACAGTTATATGGACACTTCTGGAGGAAATGAAATAGAAGAAAACACAATATGATGTATTTACATATGCACATATCTGAGAATACACGAAATACACGTGTATAAGCACATATCTCTATCTCGATATCTGTTGTCTGTGTCTGTATACAGACACATTTAGATCTACAAACCCTTCTGTAGAGCAGTCATATAGAACATGGTTATATAGTAGCAGATCCCCTGGCTGGAAGCTGCTCTGTGACAACTTATTAACTTTAATGACATGACACTAATGTCTACTGAGTTTACTCTTTTGTATTCTCTTTTATTTTATGCAAGTTTTATGCAGTGAGATGTAGACTAGGACTGCTCTCCTTATTATGGCTTTAATTTAAATTGTCATTTTTGGACTGCTCACTGTATGCAATGATTTAAAGCAAGGAAGAGAAGTGTACAAAAAACACTCCCAATACTGAGAAGAACCAGCAATTAATTCTTAGACATTCTAAAGCTATAGACAACAGTTTCTGTTTTCTTTCTTTAAAGTTTTTCAGGTTCTCCATATGCTATCGTGGAAGTGACTGAAAAATCATCACGACAGCCAAACAAAGGTGTGAGCAAGTGAAGTGCACTTTTTCTATAAACATGAAAATCTTCACCCAGAGGTGACTGACCTTACCTTGTCCTTAGAGGTCTGTTCTCTAAAAGCAAGCTCCTGGGTTCTTTCTTCTGGCTCTGTGGGATGAGCAGGAACAGGTCACTGAAAAGCTGACATGCTGTGGCCACGGATAGCATTCCTTTGATCAATGAAGCTTACAGGGAAACTGCAAGCCTGAAATAAATGTAAAGACTACTTTGATCAAGGAGACTCTCTGGACTGCTGTGGGAGAATATAAGCATATGATGGAGAAGACACGCATCCATAGGTGTGTACCTTCCAGTTCTTACTGGCAAAGTTTAATCACAGGAATGGGAGGGAGAACCAAGGACTAAACTGGCGTGTGGCAGCATGATGGGGATACTAAAACAATTTTATTTGGGAGAGTAATATACTTTAAAGTGGAAAACAATGGAATAAAGTACAATAACTAGAAAATATCACAGTGCATTTCATGCAAAAAGTATCATTTCATGAGTGTGCTTTTGCTTCTTCATAGGTCCTGAATTGGAATTTGGGTTTTTATTCCCTTGTAGGTCCAGGCAAAATGTTTGGAGAATGTTGGCATAATTTACATCTTTGCCACATACTTCTGGGGTTCTGAGTATGAAAAGTAAAAGTAAAAATTTGACCACTAGCCCTGAGCTTTTCTATACTATAATATTGCTCTTTTGGGAGCTGTTTATCAACTATTTTGGCACAAGGAGATAAAATCCTGATGTGGAAGCAAGCTGTCTACAAAAATAAATGGGAGATTTATTACTAAGCCTCTGGAGGTAGATAAGACCAGAGGAGGACGCTGACCAACATGTGTGGGTGTGCATGTGTGTGAAATTTAGAGAGTGAGGTTTATTACAGGGCACCAGGATGAAAATATTTCTTCCAGTAAACGACGACCAAAACCTTACTGATCACACTGCATCCTGGATGAGAGAAAAGGCTCAGAAACCTGACATGATTCCAAACCTGAAGAATTAACCTGGAAGGCAGAAACCAGTAATCCTTCAGTTTGCTTTGTTCCCTGCCTCGGGAAAGAACCATGTTCTTGATTTCTAACAGAACATATAAAGGGACTTTCTGAACTGTGGGGGATCGTCACCCTCTTCTGGATGCTACGTAGGGGGAAAACAGAGTACACAGAGCCATATCATGTTGATTGACTGTGAGATTATTTGTCCTATTCTCTCTCCTAGGATACTCACGTTGTTTCCAAATGCCATAGTTCGCAAATTATTGTTCATGCTGATATTTATTTTAGTTTTCTGGCTCATTTACTTGACTTCAAAAGACCACCCAAAGGTAGGCATTATTTTCTTTTTAAGAGTTTCATAGAAAGTGACAGTGTCTTCATTTGAATGTTTCCCTTTATCATGGAAAGAAACAAAAGTTAAAAGTATGTTATCTACCAAAAGACTGGGCCAGAGGCTCTCTGTTCAGCATTAAACCATTTGACAGCATACATGCTATTATTATTTGTTAATGCAGAGGGACTTGAGGATGCCTGTGTGTCACCTGGCACAACTTAGCATCCTGTCTCAAGGTTTTCTCCGTCCCTTGGCACTCGAGATTCTAATCCACTAAATCTCTGTTTCAATTTTCTGCCTTCTTCACAGGGTTTTAAAAAAATTCTTTGTATAGTTCAGTTACTGTTTCTTGGATTTTCACTTATTGCAGTTTTTCTAAACTGATCATGCTTCTACCTTTTCCTCTTCCCATAAACTGAGTAGATCTTTGCTTAGATGTTGTCTTTATTTAATACTAGAAGCAACCCGACGCCAACTTCTTAGCATTCCTTTTACTCTGTTTGACTTCACTTTGTTTTTTGCAACTTCCTACTACATCCTATATAATGTATGACCTACAATGTTCATCGATCACTGTATCTCTTGGCCTAGTATATGGTGACCTCAAGGAGAGCAATGATTTTAGTATGTATTTGCTTGCTGGCATATTTGAAGTGCTGAGAACAATGTCTGGCATGCAGTAGATGCTAAACAAACAACTGGTACAGTTATTTATTGATAATAATTAAAATAAATTAAGTAAAGAAAGACTATTTAGTCATTTATTATAGGTCGTAAGTAATGAGAAGCGGGAAAGTCA
Source organism: Fukomys damarensis (assembly GCF_012274545.1). Classification (NCBI taxonomy): domain Eukaryota; kingdom Metazoa; phylum Chordata; class Mammalia; order Rodentia; family Bathyergidae; genus Fukomys; species Fukomys damarensis. The sequence continues at coordinate 62,814,145 of NW_022900928.1, forward strand.
GTGAATTTAAGAAAGAGTTGACAGCAAGAGTGATTCACTAAGAGAGGGTAAACAGTGGGGTTAGGCTAACCAGGTGTTACACTCCAGGTTTGTACAAGTACATGGTTGACTATTCCATTTACTGAAGTATATACAAGAGTAGGAAAAATAGCTTTGGAGAACAAAAGATAAATTTATATATTAAAAGTCTAGGTTTGAGATTCTTAAAGTCATCCAAATGAGTGATATTGCTTCAGCATACTGTTGAATATACAGATCTGAGGCTGAAAAACAGTTGGCTTAGAAAAGTAGATTTAGGAGCATTAGAAGACAAATGGCAGTTGAAGGCTTGGAGTCTAAGACATTTCCTTATTTGTGCTGTAGAGTGGGAAGGAAAAGCTGTTAATGATGAAATCTTGTGGACCAGAATAAATACTAGGCTGAAAAGTGAATGGTAAGAGCGAAACTGAGAAAAGTGATGGGAGAGAACTCTCAATATATTTAATTGATAGATTAGGGACCTCAAAGATTTTCTTTCTTCAATATGGGAGACATTTGAATATATCTAAATTCTCATGGAAAAAAGCTAATAAAAGAATGAAGTAGGAAAAGAAAGATGTGGTTACATTTAATTTGAGCAAAAAGTTGATTTGCCCTATGACTACCGTTAAAGGTTTGAGAAGGTTCAAGAACAAAGAGCTATAGGCACTGGAAGATCTGCCTCACAAACACTGAAGTCTACCTGGAGGATGTCAGGACTTTTAGTGTTGATGAAGAAGACCACAAGCCAAGTTCTTCAAAGTCTCTGATAAGGAATGAAAGAAACCAATGGCTGAGAAAATAACAGAGAATGAGAGCATTATGTAATGATTGGTGACATTTGGTCAGATATATCATGCAGAGAAAAAGATCTTAGGGTTTTCTGAAAAGAAAAAGTATAAAGTTTAAAAATACACCTAGCCACACATAAGAGAAATGTGTGAGTACACATATGTATAACACCTTTCTTTTAGTGTGTTTGGGCTGCTCTACAAGAGTACCATAGACTTGGTATTTTATAAACAATGTAAGTTAATTTGTCATATTTCTGGAAGCCGGAAGTTCAAGGTCAAACCCAGAGCCAGGCATGGTGATATATGCCAGTAATTACAGCACTCTAAGAGGCTGAGACAGGAGGATCAGAAGTTTGAGACCAGTCTGGACAACTTAGTGACTTAGCATAATCCTGTCTTAAAATAAAAGATAAAATAAGCTCTTGGATATATCTCAGTGAGAAAGCCCTGAGTTCAACACCCAGTATCCCCCCATCTACACACGCACACACACACACACACACACACACACACACACACACAGACTGAAAGAAAAGGAAAGTCTAGATACAGTTTCTGGTGTCTATGTGTGTGTGTTTTTGTTTTGTTTTTGTTTTGTTTTTTTGGGGGGGTACTGGAGATAGAACTCAGGACCTTGCACTTGAGAGGCAGGTGGCACCACCTGGTAGAAGGGGCAAAGAGCTCTCTGAGGTCTGTTTTATTTTTGGTTTCCCTTTTTGGGGGGGTCTTTAGAGGAGTTGTAATCTCATTTTTGAAGGCTCTTCTTCCCCAAAGGGTCTACTTTCTAATACCTTACCACTGGGGGCGAGGACCTCAATGCTTCAACATATGAATTTTTTGAGATTGGAGGTATAAACATCAATCATAGCAATCTGTGTGTGTGTGTGTGTGTGTGTGTGTGTGTGTGTGTGTGAATAGGCTTTTAAAAGAATAGGAAAATTGAGGTCAGAGTGAAATTGAGCACTCAGTGCTGATCCTGATCCTGCTACTACTAGTGTATTTTAAAGAAAAATCTCCTTTTTGTCTAATATTAACTGTCTTGTACAAACTTTTTTCTTGCTCATATTTATGGCTCATATATTATGTGATTCTGTTACATAGTATTCTTGACATGACAAAAATCATAGACAGAGAAGAAATAAAGAAGAAATAAGAGACTGGTTTCTAGGGGTTAAGGTATAAAAAGGAAGTATGGGGAAATTAATTTTTCTTCACCATATCAGTGTCAATATGAAGTTTATGATTTTACTACAGTTTTGCAAGATGTTATTATCGGGTAAATTGGGCAAAAGGCACATGAGATTTCTCCTTTCTGACAACTGCCTCTAAGTCTACAATTATTTCAGAATAAGGTGTTTAATTTATTTCCTTTACTATATTCTGTTGAAGTTTATATGCATCATTCTCACTATATACGACTGTTATCCAAACAGTATCTACCTTTAGGGTTGAGAACAGAATATGGTACCAGACTTTGTTCAGATAGTCCTACCTTTCATCAGGTACTATAGAGAAGTATGTTAAGGTTTTCTCTCAGGCTGGGAAAAATTTCCATATTTTTGGTTGGAAGACCAAAAGTAGGGATTAAAAGAAAAGAGGGCTGGGGAGATTGTAGTGAAGACCAAGCTCAGGAGAGTCATTTCCTGGGGTGGAATGTAAACTTCAGTTGCACATATGCTGATCTTACCTAAACAGTGTGTCAATGGCTTTGGGACTTGAACTACAGGAAGGGCCACTGCCCAAGTTCCACATTGGCCACTATAGTCATATACATAGAGACTGAGTAAAATGGGCAAGTTCTAAATAGCACAGTAAAGACTGTGAGGACTGAACAGACATGTAGCTAGAGTCCACAGAAGATAGATTTAAACTTGTGGCATTACCCCAGCTAGATGAAATGCTTTGTTAAAAAAAATCTTATCCTTAGCATTTAAACAAGACACAGGCTCTCAAATCATACTATTTGAAATATCTAGAATATGATCTAAAATTATACAGTTTATGAAGAACTAGGAAAATCATGAACTGAGAAAAAAGTAGACAATAGTCACCAATCCTGAGATAACACATATATTGAAGTTATTGAAGACTATCAAACCACTGTTACATTTGTTTTCTATAGATCCTGCAGCAGATTTCCTCAGCTTTGGTGGCTTTAACAATATAAATTTGTTATCTTACATGTCGGGAGGTCAAAATTCCAAAACAGATCTTCCTGGGCTGATATTAAGTGGTTGACAGAATGCAATGTCTTCTGGAGGAAGCTCTAGAGGAGAAAAAAAACAAAACAAAACAAAAAACAAACCTTATTTCCTGGCCCTTTCCAGTTTCTAGACAGTCTGTTTTTCTTGGATCTTCCATCTTGAAAGCTAGCAACATTGGGCTGATTCCTTCTCATGCTGCCATCTCTCTAGCTTTTCCTCTTCTGTTTCTGTCTTTTGAGGATTCTGATTACATTTAGCTCTTAGGATTTTTTGAAATTGCTTTTCTCATCTCTGTTTCACTCATTTCTATAAATTAGAAAAATAATAGTAAAGAATAATAAGCTAGCAGCTAGTTTTATTAAAAATGCAAATAGTTATCTAGACTAAGAGAGAACCAAGACTCAAATATATAAAATCAGAAATTTAAAAAGGTGATACCATGACTGACACCACAGAAATACAAAAGATCGTAAAAGGCCAGCATGAAAAATTATAAGCCAAAAGTTGGATATAGAAGATATAAGCAAATTCCTAGAAATATACAACTTAACAAGTCTGAATCACGCAGAAATATAGAATCTGGTCACAGCAATAATTTAAAAAAACCTCTTTTATCAAGAAAAGCCCATGAGCATATGCCTGTAATTCCAGTACTCTGGGAGACTGAGGACAAAAGGATCACAAGTTTGAGACTAGCCTGGGCCACTTTGCAACTTGTGTCCATTTCAAAATAAAAAATTTTAAAAGGACTGTAAATGAACTCAGTGGAAAGGGACTGGGTTTACTTCCCAGTATCAGAAAAATAATTAAAAAAAAAAACTCAGGACCTGAAGGTTAACAGCTAAATTATACCAAACATTTAAAAAATTAATACGAGCTTTTCTAATTCTTTCAAAAAAGTTGAGAGGAATAAATACGTCCAAACTCATTTTACAAAGCCAGTATTACACTGATTGCAAAGCCTGACAAGTACACTAGAAAAATAGAAAATTATAGGCCAATATCCCCAATGAACATAGATGTAAGAATTCTCAATAAAATACTGGCTAACTAAATTCACCATCACATTAAAAGGATCATTGATCATGATCCAATATGATTTATTCCAGGAATAGTTCAATACACACTAATAAACCAGTCACTCAGTCAATATATACACCACACCAATAGGATGAATGACAAAACCCATGTAATCATATGCACAGACACACAAAATGTTGACAAAATTCAGCATCCTTCCATAACAATAACTCTCAATAAATTGGGTATAGGAAGAATGTACCCCAACATAATAAGGACATATGTGTATGACTAGCCCACAGTTAACCTCATAATTAGGAGTGAAAGTTGAAAGCTTTTATTCTAAGATTACAAATAACTCACAGTTACCCACACCATATCTATTCACCATAGTACTGCAGGTCTTAGCCAGAGCAATTATACAAAAACAAGCAAACAATAAAAAAAATCTGCATTGGAAAGAAAGATACTAAATTGTTTGAAGATGGCCTGACCTTATACGCAGAAAACTGCAAAGACTTCACAAAAGCACCTATTTGAACCAATAAATAATTTGGTAATGTTAAGGGATATAAAGTCAACACACAAATTAGAAACACTTCTATACATTAATAACAAACTATCCAATAAAGGAACCAAAAAATAATCTAGTGTACATTAGCATCAGAACAAATAAATTTCTTAGGAATTAAAGACATATACACTGAAAATGGTAGAACATTAATGAAAGAAATTGAAGACATAAATAAATGGAAAGATATCCATTGTTCATAAAAACTAATATAATTCAAGTGTCCACATTACCCCAAATGAACTACAGATACAATGTAATCCCTATCAAAATTCTAATGACATTTCATAAAAGTAAAAATAGATTCTAAACTATGTATGAAACCATAAAACCCTGAATAACCAAACATAACAAAACTGGAAGCACTACAGTGTCTAATCCCAAATTTGCTACAAATTATAGTAATCAAAATAGTATGGTACTGGCACAAAAACAGTGAAGGACCAATGGAACAGAACAGAAAGCCCTGACAGGATAAATCCATACACATATGGTCAATTGATCTTTATGAAGATGCCAAGTACATAAATGAGGAAAGGATAGTCTTTTTAATAAATGATGTTGGAAAAAGTGGTAATCCACATACAGAAAGGTAAGTGGACCCTTATCTCACACCATGTAAAAAAATAAACTCAAAGTGGATTAAAGACTTAAATGTAGTCTAAAATAGTGAAATACTAGAAGAAAATACATTTTATTAACAAGAAAAAGTGTCTTAACAAAGAAATTTTGGCAAAGATTTTTGGCTTTTGATCCCAAAAAGATAAGATGTTGAAGCAAAATAAGACAAATGGGATTTCATCAAAAAACTTCTGTACAGCCAAGAAAATAATCAACATAATGAAGAGACAACCTTTGGAAAGGGAGAAATATTTGAATATGGAGTTAATAATTAAAATATATGAGAAACTCAAAACATAAGAAATACAATAGTCTATCAGAAAATAAAACTTTTAAAACATTAATAAAATAAATATTAATAAATGAATGGAAAGATATCCATGTCCACAGAGTTGCATAGATAGTTGAATAGTAAAAGAATCATATCACAGTGACATATTCACACCCATTTTATAGAGGCACAGTTTGTAATAGCTAAAACTTGGAAACAGTCCATTTGCCCATCAACTGGTGTCTGGATAAAGAAGATGTGGTTTTTAAAATATAATATGTAGTACTACTCAGCCATAAAGATCGAGAAACTGGAGACATTTATAGCTAAATGGATGCACATTGAGGGCATACTCTTTTTTTTTTTTTTGGTATAGAGGATCAAACTCAAGCTCTAGTGCTTGCAAGGCAGTTGGTGGAACCACTGCGCCAAATCCCTGGCCCAAGGGCATAATCTTAAGTGAAATAAATAGTACACTCTGGTGTGAGAAACTGTTTTTACAGCATTATTCACAGTAATCATGAAGGAATGAATGGACAAAGAAAATGTGTTGCACACAAATTTTAATACTAGTTACCCTTAAGAAAATGAAATCCTGTCATTTGTAACAACATGAATGAAACTGGAGTACCTGCCAAGTGAAATAAGCCAGATCATCAAAGCAAGCACTGTGCTACATGATATCGCTTATACAGCATATGGAATCTAAAAAAGCTGAATGCAGAAGCAAAAAGTAGGATGGTTATTACCGGGGGGTAGAGGTGGGTTATTGAGAAGGATGGGAGGATGTTGGTCACAGTGTACAAAGTTTCAGTTAGACAGGGTGAATAAGCTCTGGAGGTCTATTATACAGCATGGTGTCTACCATTAATTAATAATAATGTACTACATACTTAAAAATTGGTAAGGGAGTAGATTTTAAATGCACCCTCAAATGATTGCTAGGTGAGGTGAGAGATATATTAACTTGATTTAATTATGTCACAATGTATATATATGTCAAAACATCACATTATATACCATAACTATATATAATTTTGCCAATTAAAGAACAAATGAATTATTAAAAGAAAAACCTTTATCACCACAAACAGAAATTCTGCTACCATTAAGCAGTAACTCCCTATTCTCCTCTCTCTGAGAAGATTCTTACTGTTCCTGGCAAATAGTTACAAACTCTTATGTACTCATGGAGCTTGTATATCTGTTAGATTACACACTTTTGGTGAGATAAATTTACATGCTATTTCTCTCTTGAAATTGGACTAAGAGTATAGTTTTATTAGCTGCAAATGCACTTGTGTGTTTTTCTTTTTTAATTTATTGGTGATAACTCTTATGTAAAGAACATTTAGAAAATGAAAGTAGAGAATATTCTAAGATGAGAAGCAATAAAAGTAAATCACAAAATTATTTTTCAATGCTTCAACTATAAATGGTTCCAGTTAATTAATTAGTTAATTAATTAATTTTTGTAGAGCTGTAATTGAACTCAGAGCTTTTATACTGAGCTACGTCCCCAGCTCTTCCCCCTTCCTTCCTTCCTCTTTCCTTCTTTCCTTTTTCCTCCCCTCTTATTTTTAAATTTTGTAGCTGGATTCCTTTGCTTCCCAGAGGGCTGGAATTATAGGCTTGTATAACCACACCCAGTTTAAGTTCTTTTAAAATGTCAAGTAATGAAATGGTAAAAATATTTTTACGCTAAACTGAGAGATTAAATGTTAAGATGACTATTATATGAAAATCTAATATCAACTGGGAAATGAAACTATCAAAGGCTAGATAAAAAATCAGACAAAAGAAAGAGGCATTTCAGAAAAAGAAATATACAAGTATTTGAAGGAAAATAAAGTAGAAACACTGAAATGAGAATAAATATAATTAATAAATAATCAGCTCCCACTTTCACTTGTGAAATTTGAAAATACTTTCATTGACAATGTTGTATAATTTTATAAAAAATATTTCAATTGATGAATTTTGTAAAGGAGATTTAGTCAACTGAGATATCCAATGAATATTCCTTTCTCCTGGTAAGCAGGCAGCTATTAATGTCATCAATCAAAAGGTGAATTTCTGTGAATCTTTCATTGATATAGCTACCTAATTATTAGAATATGATATGTATTATATTACAAAATTATTTTGACATAATTAAATATCTTACTGCAGAAAAACCTTTTTTTGTTTCAATTTTCTTTTTTGAGACAAGGTCCCACTATGTAGTATAAGCTGGCCTTGAACTTATTATATAGCCCAGTCTGACCTTGAATTTGTGTCGATCCTCCTGCCTCAGCCTCCTGAGTGCTGGGATTACAAGTGTTCATCACTATTTCCAGCTGTTCCAGAAAAATTTTTGACAATTGTTATGATGCAGGAAATAATATATTTGGACTTCAAGCTTTTCTGTACAAATATTAAATAGCAGTTGGCTATCAGAAAATGAAGCAAAACCAAAACAAACAAGACATCTGGTGTAATGGCACAGGCCTGCACTCCCTGGGTTCTGGGAGGTCCATTGGTTAAATGTGCTTCTATGATATGACTGTGATAGGACATGAACAGATTTTAGATTGATGAAAGTACTCCTCCAGTTACTCCATTGTGCATCTATTAGTTACTCCTCAGTTACTCCATCTATCGTATATGATAGAACTTATTGTCAGGTGAATAAGCATTTTATTTGAGCAAATCTTTCTTTATACTCTAGGTAAGAAACATTATTTATAACCATTATATATTGCTACAGCATCCAGAGAGACACTACTCAGTTTCCCATGTTGTTTAATATGGGTATACAATCTTTATTAAAAAGGGGATAATTTAAAAATTCAGTAAGAAAATAATCACATGTTTATTATATCTAGTAAATTGTTTTAGTCAATGACAATCCAAAGAAATCATCTTCTGACAGTAAAGAAGTTACACTATATAGAAATTAATTTCTATAGATCCATAAGTGAAACCTAGTTACAATTTATTTCCAATAACTTCAAGCTTACATATATAAAGTGAACCATATTAATTTATATTGAAAAACAAGCTATTATCTGCTGTGAATATATATACATATATATATTATATACAATAAATGTATCCTTTTCCTTTCAATATTTCAGTTCATGTTCCACTTGAGAAACTCCATCACCCTGAAATCATGGAGCCTCTTCGAAAAATTTCCACACTCTGAAACGTTTCAGAACTCAACAGTTTCACCAACAGAAATTGAACTGACAATCAGGGAGATCCTGGAGAAAATGGATCAGCTGATCCCAGCCAGACCCTTTACCCATTTGAATGCCACCAGTAGTGCTGCACACAGCGTGGCCACCATCCTCAACCCTCAAGACACATACTGCAGTGGGGACCAGCTGGATGTCTTTCTGGAGGTGAGGGATCACCTGGGACACAGGAAGGAATATGGTGGGGACTTCCTGAGAGCCAGGATGTCCTCCCCATCCCTGAAGGCTGGTGCATCAGGAAAGGTGACAGACTTCAACAATGGCACCTACCTTGTCAGCTTCATTCTGTTCTGGGAGGGCCAGGTCTCCCTGTCTGTCCTGCTCATGCACCCCAGTGAAGGGGCATCAGCTCTCTGGAGGGCAAGGAACCAAGGCTATGACAGGGTGATCTTCATGGGCCGGTTTTTAAATGGCACTTCCCAAGTCCTCTCTGAATGTGGCCTGACGCTCAACTCAAGTGCTAAGCTGTGCCAATACCTGGATGCTCGAGACCAAGAAGCCTTCTACTGTGTGAAGCCTCCACACATTCCCTGTGAGGCTCTGACCCACATGAGCACGAGAAACAGAGGCATTTCCTATCTTAGCAAGGAAGAATGGAGACTTCTCCAAAGGTAAACCTGCCTTCAAATACAGTAAGAACAACAGGAAGGTAGACTTTGAATCATACTAAACTCTAATCAAGCTGTCTTATGTCAACTAATGTTGACTGAATTAAAATTACCAGTCAGCTCATCTAGTATTATGCTCACAAGACCCACGAGGGCCTTTGTGAAAAGGAATATAACCAATGAAGTTCTGTACATAGTATGTACATTTTGCTTTTCGACATTGTTTGTAATACTCCAAATTCAGTAATTTTTATTTAAAAAATTTAATTAATTATTTATTTATTTATTTATTTTTGCAGTACTGGGGATCAAACTCTGGACCTTGTGCTTGCCAGGCAGGTGTGGTACCACTGAACTATATCCCAGGCCACAAAATTCAGTAATTTTTATAAATCTGCATTTAGTATAATGTACTACATGGAATACTAATACTACCAGTATTATTAGGGGCTATGCCAGAGAAGTGAATAGTGTCATTATTCAGTTTACTTTACCCTTTAATTCCATGAATCATGAAATTCATACATTGCCAGCTACAGTCTATCGATCCCAGTTACCTCTATCTTTGAATAAGCTATCATCACACCTCAAACTATGTGACAATCTCCGCAGCTGTTTTCTTTCAAGCTATTCTCTACACTGCATCTAAACTCATGTTTCTGAAATGCAAATGTGCTTTTTAAGAACCATGAGTGGGGGAGGCAGGGCTTCAGCGGGCATCTGTGGGTATCAGGAAGCTTTGAGGGCCAACAACATGTCTCACAGGCCCATCACGTGACACCAAGAAGGTTCTCAATAACTGCTGAATGAACGAGTAAATGGCATGCAAAATGAGATAGTGATTAAATCAGATTCTTTGCAGCAGGATGTCTCAGAAACTTTAATACTTTCAAACAGGGAAAAAATATTTTTTGATCTTCTTTGACTGGAGAATGCTTACTTTATGGGTCATTTAAGAGACTTTGGTTCCACAGATTGGGAAATGATGCTATACACATGCCTTAGTTTTCTGGCATACATTCAGAAGAGCAAATTGGATAGAATAGTATCCTGTAAATTCAAGTTCAAATTCAATTCAAACATTACAATGAGAGGGAAGAGGGCACACATGATCCTACATCTCTATAGAATTTCCCTTCTACTCTTGCCTTAACTTCACTTTTTGATTTTATCATCAAAATATGTAAATATCCCTTATCCTATGGCTTGGCCAAAAGATACTGAGCTTTTTCAAATAAAATTTTTATTAATAAACACAGGAAAAATGATCATGGAGACATAGAAAAGCATTTCGATTTTAAAGAGTTCAGAATTGTGTCTCAGCTCTCAGGTGGAGGACATTTGTGCCAATTTCTTACTTTCTGTTGACCACATTGCCATCCCTCTAGAGTTGGTCTTCACTGAGGCCTGGCTAGGAGGAAGTGTTTGGCACAGTCTCCCAAATGTGTTAGGAAATCCAAAGTTGCTGGTGTGGCAGATCTTCATATATTTAAAATCCTAATCATATTTCTCAAAGGGGCTGTACTTATGGCATTAATGTGTTTTACTTCCCAAATAGACACATTTCCTTCTCAGATCCCTTACTTTATTCAAACTGTAAAATTTTTTTCCCCATTGCATGGAGATAGATACTCATGTGATTTAGTGCTTATGCAAGGAGTTGGCTCACAGGTGATTAAGCAACCAAGAACGATCAAGAGTTGCTAAGCTCTATGGCCCCTTCTTAGATCAGAGCCTGTTCTAGGACATCTTTCCTGTCCATGACCCAGAACTAAGCCTGTTTCACTTTCATTTGTAACTTAGTAATACATTTTCTTATTGGGCTCTGTCGAGTACCTAGTGTTGCTCTGATAATACTTGTTGGGACAGTCTGATCTGGGCATATTTACAATGCCCTTTGACAGGGCAAGAAACTTGGGAATGCAAAAGGGGCATATTAGGGGCCTGTTAAGGCCACATTAGCGGCTTGGTGACAAATGCCTTAGTATTTTTGTTAAAGATTGATATGTAGAGTCTAACATTATAGACCTTTTTCTAAATGTAATGTACCATGTACACAATTAGAAAGACAAACATTGTTAAATGAATGCCTTCATATTATCTATCTATCTATCATCTATCTATCTATCTAATTTTTTTGGTACCGGGGATTGAACTCAGACCTTGCCTCTGTGAGGTAGGCAGTGGAACCACTGAGCTAAATCCCCAGCCATCAATACATATTTTAATCCTACTTTAATATACCATAAATTTGTCAACAAAATTTATAAGATCTTCGTCTCTTTTACCATTCCCAACCTTACCTGGGATAGACGAAGGAGAATAAATGCTTCGATCAGGTTCAAATTCCTACTAAAACAGATTTTAATCTTGGACCAAAGATGGGAATCTTTGGGCCAAAGATGGGAATCTAATGGGAATCTCAGTAATAATAATTTGACCATTGTTGAATACCTACTACATGGTTCATGCCTCCTTTCTGTTACACCTTTAATCCCCAGGAAAATACTCTGGATTGACTGTTATTATTCCCACCATAGAGATGAAGCACATACATATTAAATAGGTTGGCCAATGTCAAGCTATTGATCTAGTGAGCTGCAGAACCATAACTGAAGTCACAGTGTACCTTTTCTCAAGTCAGTGAACCACAGAACAGTCTCACAAGATCCCCAACATTCTAGGTAAACATCACTTTCCAGCTACCCTGGCCTCTCAGTTTTCCAGCCCTAAGAAGCCCTCAATGAAATGAAATGTGTCTTATTCTGATGATCTAAAAACTCCTTTCCAAGGATTTAGGCCATCCTTCTCAATCTTGGAAAACATTCATTTTATTTATCCTAGAGCTTTCTAAGATTGTGGCTCTGGAAGTCCTACCTTCCCCAAGATAAATTACATACTGATAGAATAAATTTGACTTGGCCAGGTTTAATGCTTAGCACTGATATAGTGAGGCAATGTTTACTGTGCTGGGCACTTGGAATACTATAGTGAATAAGAATGGCCTGATTCTACTCTCAAGCAGGTAGTAGGCTATGGAAAATAGACTCCTGGGGACTTGTGAAGGTGGAGAAGGGATGAAGCTGAAGCTGGAGAGTTAGACACTCATAGGAAGTTGTGACCAGGTTGGCTTTTGTCCTATAGGTGATGTAGGCTGGTGATGAAAACTTGAGGGAAAAATTTGTATGGTAGAATAAAGCAGGCAGCAGAGAGGTTGGATTAAACCAAAAGAGCAGGAAGGTAACAATAATCTAGGACAGAATTCTCAGTCAGGTCCCTGGGCCAGTAGCTTCCACTTTGCCTGAGAGTTTATTAGAAATCCAAATTCTTAAGTTTCATCTCTGAACTACTGAATCAGAAATTCTGGGCTAAAGGCTCAGCAATCTAATTCATACCAAATATTCCAGGTAATTCTGATGGATACTTGGATTTGAGGAGCACTGGCCTAGCAAAAGTTAATAAGCTATGTGTAGAGCTGCATGGGTATAATCCCAGCACGCTGGCAGGTTGAGGCAAGATCATAAGTTCAAGCCAATTCTGGGTAACTTACTTGGATTTGAGGAGCACTGGCCTAGCAAAAGTTAATAAGCTATGTGTAGAACTGCATGGGTATAATCCCAGCACGCTGGCAGGTTGAGGCAAGATCATAAATTCAAGCCAATTCTGGGTAATTTAATGATTTGGTGAGACCCTGTCTCAGAATAAACGGATAAAAAGGGGCTAAAATCTCCACTAGTACAGGTGCCAGAGAGTTGATAGGGTTCAAATTATTATGGGTCGCTAAACCCCTAGATTCTCTACCATCAGCTAGGGATAGTTTTCCAACATTCTGACCAATTTATTTCCCTAGAATATCTTAAATGGATTTGCTCAAAATATATTATTGCATGTTTGAAAATGCTACAATGAAACCCTTTATTCTGTGTAATTAATATGCACTAATAGAAAATTTAAAAAAATAGATCAAAATAATGGGGAAAAAAGCATTTTTGGAGTGTTAAGAGTGGTTCAACCAATCTAAACCAGTGAAACATTCTTACTCTAACATCTGGACAAATGTTAGACTAACTTATTTTCCCATTTCTTGAAGGTCCAACACAGGGATTGAAATGTTGAAGAACTTTGCCTCCATCAAAGTTTTACCATGTAACAGTGAGTCTAGTCTGCTTTTACCTGTGTATTTACAATTTATTAATTTAAAGGAATGTTTGTTCTACATTGGCCACTTTGATTTCTCACTTCCTAGGATGCATGATTTGTGTATCAACCACCTTAGATGTTAAAGAAGGAATTTTATTCTTGAAAATTATTTTCATCTCTCTTTAAGCCAATTCTCATTCTGAGTCAGATATACTAGTTCAAGAAAACCAATAATTTTAGTTGCTTTCTCTCAAAATATACAAGTTATTTGTATTCCCACTTATTCCCTAAAAGCCAATAACTGGGTGCTGATGCTATATAAAATGTCTCCAATGAGCTGCACAAATTCAGAATTAGAAAATTTTCTGGTGGATTTTAAATTCTCTTTCAGCCAAATCATCTCACTTAAAGTTTTATGAACTAGAAATGTCTGTGGATTGTATTTTCAGTTTCGTCACATGAATTTTGAAGGTTAAAAGAAAGTCATGTTCATAAAATGATGTTTCTGATACACTAGAATTAAAGTTAATTTCAGGAGAGTAAGTGATATCCCTTATAGCATTTTTTTTTTTTTTTGGTACCTGCGATTGCAGGCCACCAATCCACTGAGCTAAATCCCCAGCCCCCTTATAGCATTTTTAACAGTAGTACATAATGATTACATTTTTCATGGGGAGTTTTGCAGGATAAATAATTCTTGATTGAAAGTTGTTACCTTTTAAGTTTGAAACAGTTCACTCTAAGCTCTCCTGGCTTTCAAGGTTTGTGTTGAGAAGTCTGATGAAATTCTGATGTGTTTACCTTTACAAGTGACTTATTGCTTTTTTAAAAAATAGTATTTAAGATTTTGTTTCTATGTTGAACTTCTGGTATTTTGACTGTGATGTAATGTGAGGGGTTCTCTCTCTCTCTCTCTTTGGTACCAGGGATTGAATTTGGGACCTTGTGCTTTCCACATTTTGTTGCCTTGTCTTCTCATGTTTCTATTTTTTTTTTGTTTGGTTTTGTTGTTTTATGCTTAGGCATGTAGTAGGGATTGAATTTGGGACCTTGTGCTTTCCACATTTTGTTGCCTTGTCTTCTCATGTTTCTATTGTTTTTTTTGTTTGGTTTTGTTGTTTTATGCTTAGGCATGTAATTGCTTATCATGAAAATACTTTGCTCCTATCATAGTAATCTCTTTAGTTAGTCTGCTGCTCAGTTATGCATTCAACCACCTCTGTTAATATGGAGGGTGGTAGTTCAGTGTAATTAGCCTAACATTCAGCTTTCTGTTTATGGACCATGGTATTGTTAATGTCACAAAGGTAATCTAGGTATTGCCATACAGGGAAAACCTATTAATATCAACAACTATGTGACCCTGGCAATATCAAGTAAATAAGCAACAGTAATATCTTCCAAGACAAACTAGATACTGACGTAAGTACCAATAATGTACAACCCTTAACCTGAGAAAAGAAATCTACAATTACAGTATAAACCCTAAGATAAACCACACATTGACATATAGGGTACATCTACTAAATGTGGTAACTATACCTCTATTAATGATAGGAAATAATTTAACAGTAGTGGCATGGAATTAGCTGCATGAAGATTAATAAAGCTTAATGTTTATATTATTAAAGATATAGGAGTTGGGAATGGGAGAATGCAAGACAAAAAATTTGAAAAATTGAACAATAGGAGAGAACAAGGAGGAGAGAAAAGTACTAAAAAGGAGCCTATGATGGAGTAGATACTTAAAGAATTATAAAAAATGAGATATAGAAGATAAAATAAAAAGGGAGAAAAAAGTGGAGAACAGAAAAAAATAAAAGGGAAAAAGAAAAGAAAAAGAAAAAAAGAAAGAAACTTAGTCCAAAAACTGAAAAACAATTTTTCTCTGTATTTTTGAATGAGTAGTTTCTTTCTAGGATCCACAGTTTTGGAGTCAGCAAGTCTCAGTTTTTCCACCTAACTTTATGGCCAGGGGTTTGTGAGGTGTTCCTCTTATTCCAAAGGCCCCTCTTTTTACCCCAGGTTGTGACAATGTCCACACTGAGACGTGTCCTTGACAACACTGGTGAATAAGGAGGGCAATCAGACCTCAGATCTGTGGTGGATGTAGGCAGCAGTACAAGGGCTCAAGTACTTAATGCTAATAGACACTTTTGCACCCAGCTGCTTCTAAGTGCAATTCAAACCGGGCCTGGCTTCCCACTGTGGGGCATTGGGCTGGTGTCATTTCCAGCCTGAATTTAAAATTCTTGGAGGATCTCTTTCTGGCCTGATCCCTGTCTGTGGCTATCTCCTGTGGCTGTTTAGCACCCAGTCACTGTGGGAGGGTAACACTAGGAGCCCTGAAGTGAGTTGTTTTTAGTTGTTCTGAGGCTCTGATTTAAATGATCAAACCCTCCCTGCAATGGCACTTGATCAAGCACTCTCTGCCTATATAGTGAGTGCCCAGACTGATGTCCCTTTCTGGCTGTTGCTTACTACAGGGAAGGAGTACCCTCAGAGAAAAATCCAGTGATGTTTTGTAGTTCACAATGGCCATGACCTCCATTGCTATTTCTCCTGGGATATTCCAGCCCTGGGTGCTTACCTTGCTTCTAAGGAGCCAGATTCCTCTCCCTGCAAACCTGGAGAGCCAGAGAGTCTAAATTGTTTCTTGTTTTGCATAGTGGATCACCTTTCCAACTTCTCTGTAGCTTCTAATTTTCTTTCCTTTTCTGGTGATCTGCATCTTTTTTTTCTGCAGTAAGTTGTTGTTTTCTAGAGTTTGGATTTCAGATCTCAGAGAGGCTGAATTTTGCTGTTAATCACCAAACTGCCAATTTCTTTCTTCCTGTAACATTTAATAGGTACACATTTATTCACTATTCCTTTTTCATGCAAATGTTTACTGTAGATCTACTGTATGCAAAGAACTGTGCTAAACCCTGTGGAGAATACAAATAAATCATGAACACAGATCCAAAGCTCACAGTCTATGAGAATGATATATCACTTCTCTGCCTGGGCAGCCATCATCCCTGCCCAACTTTTATGCCAAAGAAAGTTCTTAGATTCTTGAGGCAATTCTTAAGTCTTTATTACACCTTTATTACTTCACTTCTACCTGGGTAGTAATTTTGATTAAAGTGAAGTCAGTTCTTAAAAGATAGTGTCATATAGTTATTTTTTTGGAAGCACTTACATGTCTGTTTTAATTCAATTGAATAAATGTAAGGTCTTAAATTTACACTTCAAATCTCAACAATATAGATGACGACAAAAATGTGGTTTTTAGGTGGCAAATATACAAGTGCCTTCAGAATCTTACCTGGGTGAAAACTCAATAAGAACTGGTGACCATAGTTTAGATTATTTCATTAGTGGAGCATTCAGAACAAGGAGTTATAAAATGGTCTTACTTTTTTCTGCACTAGTCAGACCACATGAGAATATTATGTTTGGTTCTAGATATATTTAAACATTTAAGATATTTGTGATTAACCAAAGAATAATCATGGAACACGCAAAATAAGTATATTAATAATAATTAATATAAAACTAGTATATTAATAAATGTGTGAACTCATTTCATAAACATTTTCAAGCTTCTTTCAAGGGTAAATAGTTTGAGGAAGAGAGTTACAATTCAGCAAGGCCAATATCATTGGTGAAATATTCAACTAGACCACTGAATTCTGCTATTTCACGGCCACATATTTTCTCCTAACTTTGGTCAGCTGTCTCACAGTTGAGTGGACTAGTGGCCAAGGTAGACCCCAAGGGAACATTGTGAATGCACAAGGGAAAATTGATCCCTGCTCCCTGAAAAACTGTTCCAAGAGAACTTTGAATGCATCCCTTTAACATGATTTCATTAGATAAATATTTGGGGAAGAAAGCGCAGGAACAGAGATGAAAAGAAGGATGAAAGGAAAAGAGAAAGGAAGGGAAAATGAGGAAAGTATTTCACAAATAATTTGCAGTAATAAAAATGACTTATCTGGGAATTTTTATTGCCAGAGAGTGCGAATACAGAAAAGAAATGCCAGGTGGGAATGAAGACCCCTTTCCCCAGTGGTTATACTTTGAAAGGAAGTTGGATAACAACATTTTGCAAACAAACCAAGTTCAATACAGCAAAAAGTATAAGCGACTGTTTGCAAAGAAAACTTGTTTACCTCATGGGAGATTCAACACTACGCCAGTGGATTTACTATTTAAAAGATTTTGTGAGAAGTATGTATTTTATTTTTATTTTGAAGTTACAGTTGATTTTTGGAGTTCTAAAAATAATGATTAGAATTCTTTCCTTTCCTTTTGTGATCTTTGTTTAGTTATTAATTTTAATATGATAAACTTGGCTCCTGGCTTTTAATAAAAAGTTAAAATTTACTTTTTCAATCACAGATACTAATGCTATTCTATTCTTTCTCTTCATGTATTCTTAAAAATCAGAATTTATTAATATTTCAATGCTCCTAGTAAAATTTTCTACTTTGCACATTCTCTAGTAAGAGGTGATGTTGGTTAGAACTTTTCAGATGTTTTATGTTTTAAAGTTATATCATTTTCCCTTTGTTAAAAGATTTGTTGATTTGTTTTCCATCAGCCTTAAAATATTTTGATCATCATGGAACTGGGCTTTTTAAAACACATATTCTTCTGGATATTGAAAGACACATTTTGATTCAGTGGAGAAAACATAGTCATCCATTTGTTACCCAACAAATATTCTCTCTGAAAGATGAAAACTATATCCCAAGGGAAATTGACCAGGTGGCAGGAGACAAAGACACAGCAATTGTCATCACCATTGGCCAGCACTTCAGACCTTTTCCCATCAGCATCTTCATCCGCAGGGTTGTCAATATTAAAAAGGCCATTGAACGTCTATTCTTACGAAGCCCGGAGACCAAGGTGATACTTAAAACTGAAAACACCAGAGAGGTACATCAAAATGCAGAGATGTTTAGTGACTTTCATGGCTATGTCCAGAATCTTATCCTAAGGGATATCTTTGCGGATCTTAATGTGGGTATTATTGATGCCTGGGACATGACAGTTGCATATCTCACTAATAATGTGCACCCACCTGATTATGTTATCGCAAATCAGATTGGCATATTCTTAAGCTACATTTGCTAGAGGAAAAATACATTACCCATTCTCAATTAATGATTTCATATATACTGCAAAAATAGTTTAATGTAATTCAAGGCATGAGAAAATAAAATTCTTAGCTAATTTAAATTGTAATTAAGAATATATATATATGTAATATATATATATAAAAGAATATATATAATTTACCATTGAAACTATCATAAGTATACAATTCAGTGGCATTAAGTACATTTACAATGTTGTGAAGCCATCATCTGATCAATTTCCAGAATGTTTTTATCATCTCAGATAGAAACTCTGTACCTATTAAACAATAATTCCCTTATATCCTTCACCCCTAGGCACCAGAAATACTATTATATTTTCTGTCTATGAATTTGCCTGCTCATATAAATGGATTTATATAAAGTATCTATCATCTTGTATCTGGCTTATTTTACCTTAGCAGAATGTCTTTTAAGATTTGTCCATGTTGTAGCTTGTATCAGAATTTCCTTTTTAAAAAAGTGAATTAATGTTATTCCTTTGCATGTAACACATTTTGCTTATCCCTTCATCTAGTGAAGGACATTTGAGTTGTTTTCACCTTTTGTACACCTGTGAATGATGCTACTGTGAAAAGAAAACAAATTTTGTTTAAAATTTTTTTTGTGTGTGATAGCAGGAATTGAACATAGGGCCTCACTCTAGGCAAGTACTTTACCACTGAGCTACAGCCAAGCCCTCAAATTTTGAAGACATGTCTCCCATTCTGAGCTTGATGTTTATATAAATAGTATACTGTCATCATCCATAATTTAATTTTAAGAAAGATATAGCCATAAATGCATAGCCTAAATGATTTAAATTGACAGAAAATGTGTTTATATAGGACTATAATAGTAGTCTTTTTGCTTAGAAAAATTACTTGAAATTTGGTAACCAATTGTTTTCTAGATTCCATTAGGATTCATGGATCACAATACAAAATCTATAAGCTCATCAACAGAAACCAATTTAATATTATTATGTCAGTGTACAGATCCTGAAATCTTGACATTTACTGACCCTAAAAGTATGGTGGTATAATATGGGATCACTACAGAGGACCTCAAATTACTTCATAAACTTTACTTTTGCATCTTCCTCTTATTATAATAGTAATCACCCTTTCCATTAATATATTTTGACCACTAAGAGTCATAATATTGTTTTCAAGAATGATTGACATTTGTATTTCTTTTCTTTTCCTTTCTTTTTTTTTAAGGATGCTGTTGTGGTGTAGTATGTCATTCAAGTTTAGTTTGAACTCACTGTATCCAAAGCTGGCCTTGAACTCACAGTGATCCTCCTGCTTTAACCTATTGAGTTCTAGGATTACAGGTGTGCACCACTGCACCTGGCTGGACTATGTTTTTAAATGAGAGGAAATGAAATTGTAATGCTATAATATCAGTGCAAAGATGAGTTCATCCAATTTAGGACTGGAGTCCTCTACATAAAGAAACTTGGAAACAAGGTCATTTACATTACAAATTAATTCTATTTATTGAACTACTCTTTGGTTCTAATTCTTCCTACAGTAAATATTAAAATAAATCTAGTTATTTCTCTAACCATTTCATCATTAATTGCCTAAGTGAATAATCATTTCACTCAAAGACTTCTTCAAATTTCTTTGACCTAATTTTCGCATGATATAGTGTCTAGTTTCTTTACCATCATTCTTCAAATGCACTGAAATTTGTCTATATCACTCTTTAAAATACCTTCCACCTCATTTCTTACCTCAAAAAATTGAATGTTCTAACTTAAATAGCCAGAACAATGAGGGTTCATAATTTCTCTTTTTCTAGAGCTGCACTGTACAGTATAACAAGCATTAGCCACATGTAATTGTTTAAATCTAAATTGAATTAAAAATCAGTCTTCAGTTGCATGAACAACACAATATTTTCTTGCTTCTTCTACAGACAATATTCTATATGACAATATGTTTTGTTAGTTATAGTATTTGAGTGTTTCTAAAAATAAATTCAGGGAGCCAGGCATGGTGGTACACCCTTATACTCCTAGCACTATGGGAGGCTGAAGCAGGAGATTAAGCAAAATTGAAGCATTAGGCAAACTTACCAAAAAAGGAAAGGAAAGATTCATATCAATGTAATTGGAAATGAAAAAGGAAAAATCAAAATGGATAGTACTGAGATCAAGAAGATTATAAAAGCTACTTTGAAAAAGGTCTAAAGGGGAAGGGAAAGTGAGAGGAGTAGGGGAAAGGAAAGAAGGGAAAGGGAAAATATAAGAAAAAGAAAAAATTGAAATAAAGTCTCTGTAAATAGTGAAGGGGGAGGGGTTGAAGGAAGCACAGGGATATGGGGGAAAAATAAGAACCAAGATATATCATGTAAAGGTAGAAGTTCCCAATGATGAATATCATCATATACCTAAAATGTACCAATAAACTTAATTACAAAAAAGAAGCTATTTCAAAAACTTATATTCCAGGTTGAAAGGAGGCAGGTGGATGGGAAAAAAATAAGTACCAAGATGGATTATGTAAAGGTGCAAATTTCCAATGATGAATGTCATTATATTTTAACTTTAAATGTACCAATGAAATTAATTTTAAAAACTTCTCCAATAAATTGGAGACTCTAGAAGAAATACATTCCTAGACATATATGAATTATAAAATTGATCCAAGAAAATATAAAAACCCTGGATAGAGCAATAACAGGCAATGAGATAGAGGCAGTAATAAAGACCTTACCAAATAAGAAAAACCCAGGTTGCAATGGAATTACTGCTGAATTTTACCTGAACTTCAGAAAGAACTAACTGTAAAACTCATGAAACTCTTGCATGAAATTGAAAGGGAACATTACCAAACTCAAACAGAACGCAACAAATCATTAAAGAGATCATATGTCATGGTCAGCGATACAAGAATAGTTCAACATACATAAATCAATAGATGTAATACACAACATAGGGAGAAGT
The DNA here is from genome assembly GCF_012274545.1 of Fukomys damarensis. Taxonomy (NCBI): domain Eukaryota; kingdom Metazoa; phylum Chordata; class Mammalia; order Rodentia; family Bathyergidae; genus Fukomys; species Fukomys damarensis. Next base: position 62,835,722 of record NW_022900928.1, read on the forward strand.
AATGATAAAAATCACATGGTCATTTTAAAAGATGTAGAAAAAGGCCTTTAGAAAAATCTAACATCCATTCATGGTAAAAACCCTAATGAGGTCTGGGGGTTTAGCTCAGTGGTTCTGCCACCTGCCTTGCAAGCTCAAGGACCCAAGTTTGATCCCCAGTACAAAAAAAAATAAAACAAAACAAAAAAACCAAAAAAAAAACAACCTCAAAAACCCTAATGAAAATAGATATAAAATGACCTTACCTTAACCTGATTTAAGACATTATGACAAACCCATTGTCAGCATCATGCTAAATGGGGGAAAGCTCCTCTAAAAGCAGGAACAAGGTAAGGATTCCTCTCTCACTACTTTTGTTCAATATAGTACTAACAATTTTAATTACAGGGATCAAATAAGAAAAGGAAATAAAAGGAATTTGCTGGACATGGTGGCACATGTCTGTAATCCCAGAACTTGGGAGGCTGAGGCAGAAGGATCACTATGAGTTTATGGTGAGACTGGGCTACATAGCAAGACCTTGTCTAAAAAAAAAAATGATATTTGAATACAAAGTGAAGGCATCAAACTATCCTTTTTGCAAATGACATGATCCTTGATATAGAAAACCAAAAAATGTCTACCAGAAGACTCTTAGATGAATTCAGGACATTGGCAAGATACAAAACAAACACACAAAAAGTCAATAGCATTTCTATACACCAACAATGAACTCACTGAGATAGAAGTTAGGAAAACAATCACATTCATGAAAGCCTAAAAAAATTTAAATATCTAGGAAATAACCAAACCAAGGAAGTGAAAGACTTCTGTAACAGAAAACTATATTTCTCTGAAAAAAAAAAAGAGACCAAAGAAGACATTAGAAAATGGAAAGACATTTCCTGTTCATGGAAAGGCAGAACCAATATAAAAATGGCCATACTACCAAAATAATATATAGATTTAGTATAATTCCAATCAAAATACTACCAGTATTTTTCACAGATCTATAAAAATAATTCTAAAATTTATATAGAACCAGAAGAGACCCAGAGAAGCCAAAGCAGTCCTGAGGAGCAAGAGCAAAGCAGGATACAGCACAATCCCAAACTAAAAGTTATATATGAAGCTACAGTAATAAAAACAGCATGTTGACCAATGGAATAGCTTACGCAGAAACAACACCAGGCACAATCGGTTATCTGATCTTTGACAAAAGAGCCAATAACATGCTCAAGAAAAGAAAGCGTTTTTAATAAATAGTGCTTGTGGTTTTTCTATAAAATGGAATATTACTCAGCCATAAAGAGCGAGAGAATAGATTCATTCATAGGAAAATGGATACATATTGAAGATATACTCCTAAGTGAAATAAATAAGTCACACATGTGTAAATACCAAATAGTTTCCCTGGTGTGAATATTCTGCAACAATGCATAAGATTCTAATAAGATTACTGACATTTAGAAATGGGAGGAAAGGAGCTAAAGGTGTAGGGAAGGTGTGATACGTAGGGGAAGAACAAAAAGGGAAAAGAAAAAAATGTGAGAGAATGAAAAGATGAAAATAAAGCATTTGTAGATGGGGAGGGGAGGAGGGGGTGAAGGGAGGGCAGAGGTAAGGGGAAAAAAATGAGAATCAAGACTTGCCATGTAAAGGTACATGATCCCAACAATGAATGTAACTGTACTGTATCCCTAAATGTACCAATAAACTCAATAAAAAAAATAAAAATAAAAAAAATAAATAAATAGTGCTGAGAAAACTGTTTGACCACATACAGATCCATATATCTAGATCCATATATCTAGATCCATATATCTCATCCTACACTAAAATAAAATAAAAATGGTACAAAGACCTGGATATTAATCAGAAACACTGAATCTGCATAGGCAAGGACTTCCTGAACAGAGCACCAATTGTTCAAGATGAACAGTTTGAAAAAGGAGAGGCTTCATTGGGGTCACAGTTTTAGAGTATGTAGTCCATCATCTGCAGGCTCTAAGGTAGGAATATCATGGTAGAAGATCTTGACAGAGCAAAACTGCCTAGTTCATGGTCAGAAAGCAGAGCAGGGGAGCAACAACTGAGAGGAGGAAGTGAGGGACCAAATATGATATTCAATGTCATGTCTCTATGATCCTCCCACACCCACACTCCACAAGTACCTTGGGCACCTCCCAAGCCAATCAAATTGATGTAATCAGCCTTATCATCTGGCCCCCAAAAATATTTCCTTAAATCATACTTAATCCCCAAATAAACACGAAGTTATAATTCTATCTAACATGATACAACTGTCTTTCATACAGCTGAAAACACAATAAATAATCCCTTTCCCCAGGTCTCAACAGTTCTAGAGTTTTTCAAACTTACAAGTGCAAGTCTTTTCTGTGACTCAAGGGAAACTCTTAGTTGTGAACCTCTGTAGAAATAAAAAGCAAGTTATATAATACTAAGGTATGAGTTCTAGAGGGCTTTGGTGGCCATACCCTTATGACTTTGTCAGATGCAGCCTGCATGACCTATCCCTTGGGCTAGCTTCACTCATGCCAGCAGCTTTCCTCTGCAGATATTCCACATTCCTGTATCTCCAACTTTCTGGGATCCCTACTGCATCTTTGTCTTCATTCTCACAGCTTCAAGCATAGTCAGTCCTCTCAGGGGCTTCCTGCCTGGCCTCTCAGGCCTACCTTTGAAAATGGAGTAGAAGTCTTCCTGACTCCATAACCCCATTCTGCATGTTGATAAAATCAGCGTCACATGGATAAGGCCAACATCTTCTACCAGTGTGGTCTGTAGGCAAGCCCCCTCAGATCACAGTAGCAGAAGCCTCCAAGTGCATGGGTGGCTGAGCATGGTGAAATGAATCTCAGAGGATCAATTCTTTAGAAAGCCCTTTTTTTATTGGTACATTTTAGGTATACAATATGGTTACATTCATCACTGGGAACTTGTACCTTTACATGATGTGTCTTGGTTCTTCCCCCTCCCCCATTCCCCTGCCCTTCCTTCAACCCCTTCACCCTTCCCTATTTACAAAGACTTTGTTTCCATTTTTTCCTTTTCCCTCATTTTTCCTTTCCCCTATCCCTCCCACTTTCCTTATCCTTTTAGACCTTTTCTTCCTATTTCACATTAGCAACTATACATTTTGAACCTTACTTACACTTTTACTTTCTCACACCTGAGGAACTATTAAATATTTACACATTTCCTATTTACTTCACTTAAGAGTATGGTCTCAGCCAGGAAGGCCTGCTTAGGCCCAGGCCGGGGTCTGGGTAGCTGCACCCTCCCCTGCGTACTGCCTCCATTGCTCCAGCACCAGAAAGGTAGCTGTGCAGGTGCCCCTGAACCCCCTGAACTCCCATAATCCAACCCTGCTATTAGACTTCTTGACTGTGCCAGTCTTTGGACCCACTCTGCAGAGGCAGAGGTGGTCATAAAGGGTATTTTCCTGAGCTTCCAACTTTGAACTTCTTTAAAGAAAGGGTGGGGGAAACCTGTAGTATACTGAACTGTGTGGAATTCATCCCTTCAGGAGGTTGGGGAACTCAACCTGGGCCTTGCAACCCAGCCTGCATTGTGGAGTTCTGCCATCAGCTAGCTGAGATCAGGGGACTTGGTTCTGCACATGGCTGCACATGTTGTATATTATGATAGCAGAGATATGGTCTGAAAGAGCCCCTTCAAATTCGTTTTTTTCTTTCTTTTCCTCATTCCACTCTGCAAATTCTTTCTTATTTCTATCCTCTTTCTCCAGCTCAGTCTATTGCTCCACCATATTACCCTCATCTCCCTTTCTGTTTCTGCTCCTGCCCTAACTCAGGTTTCTTCTTTTATCATTTTTTCTCTTTTCTTTATGTTCTTTTCTTCTGTCATTCTACCTCATTTAAGGGTCAATAGTTTCAAGGGAAAGTGAGTCCCTATTACTGTTAAGGGGATATATTCCTGTCCTTGTACTTCTACTCTGTCTATCCCTTTTGAATTTAACAGTTTCCTAAAGATTGTGTGGTCATTCTGTGTCCTCTGGCTTCACTTGAAACCTTCTCCAAATCTTTTATGTATCTACTCCTCTTGTCCTAACTCTATCTAAGTCCCCATCCTAAATGGTAAATATGCTATATTGAAAAGTTTATTCACTACAAACATATTTTGGACTGCTTTTTGATTTTAATTTAATTCACTTGGTTTAAAGGTGATAGACTGATGACTACCACAAGTGGTCAATTTACAAGTTGTGCTTGATCATATTGTGTAGCTGATTGTATCAGTTAGGATAAAGGATTTTGATTGATTTATTGAGTTGTTTTCTCTGATATTATGAAAATGAGAATGTCTATGAGTCATTAGAGACCCAAAAGCTAAAGCACAATTCTATCAGGAAGATTTAAGTAATAACCCAAAAATTAAACCAAGGACAACCCAACAACAAAAATAAAAATGAGAAAATACTTAAGCAAGACACAAAGACAGACTTCCAGTTCACCAATGGCAAACAGTAGGGCAAATGAGGATGAAAAGGCTGATAGTGAACCACCAGTACACCCTGAACTCAAAGCACAGGAAGTAACAAAACAGATCAATCAGGCTCTAGAAAAATTCAAAACAGTGAAATAATTTCCCAGATAACCATAGAGATGATGAGCAAAATGGAAGTCATAATTCAAGACTCTAAAACGGAAACTGAAAAAAAAATAGATAAGCTCAGGACCATGAGAGAAGCCATGAAGACTCAGCATAAGAAAGAAATGGAAACAATAAATGCCCAACATAGGAAAGAAATGGAATCCATAAAACAGATTCAAACAGATGTCCAGGAGATTAAACACTCCATTGAAAGCATACACAACAGAATAAAGGAATGCAAAGATAGAATCTCAGATATAGAAGATAAGATTGCAGTCAGTGACCTTGAAAAAAGAGGTCTCTTAAAAACAGTAGGGGATCTTGCGAAATCGATCCAACAACTCCTAGATGATGCAAAAAAGAATAACATAAGATTGATAGGAATCCATGAAGTAGCAGGAGAAAATACAAATGACTTAAAAAAGCTGTTCAAAGAGTTAATGACAGAAAACTTCCCAGAGGGGAAGAATTTGACATACAGATAAGTGAGGCATATAGGACTCCAACTAGCCAAGATTAAAAAAAAAAAAAAATCTACACCTAGACATATAATAATCAAGATCCCAGAAACCCAACAGAAGAACAAGCAGTAAGAGAAAAGAAGCAAATTACATGCAAAGGAAAACCCATCAGAATCACAGCAGACTTTTCAGCACAAACCCTCAGGTCAAGGAGAGCCTGGAGTGAGGTATTTCAAGTCCTAAAAGAAAACAACCTCCAACCTAGACTGATGTATCCTGCAAAACTCTCTTTCAAAATGGATGGGGAAATAAGATACTTCCATGACAAAGAACACCTGAGAAACTTCATGAATGCCAAACCAGCACTACAAGGAATTCTAAACAATATCCTAGAAAAGGACAATGAAGGTCACAATGCCATGAGGCCTAACAGAGCAAATCAAATAGGCAAGGCAAGAAACTAAAATGAGAAGGCAAAAAATTAAAAAGAGTCATCAAAAGGCCAATAACATGACAATAATAAGTTCATAAATATCAGTTATAACCATCAATGTCAATGGCCTCAACTCACCAATCAAGAGAAATAGATTGGCAGAATGGATAAAGACGCAAAATTCAACAATATGTTGTATACAAGAAACACACCTCGTGCAAAAAGAAGCCCATAGACTGAAAGTGAAAGGATGGAAAACAATTCTCCATGTGACAGGAGCCCAGAAAAAAGCAGGGGTAGCAATCTTATTCACAGGCAAAGTAAATTTCAAACAAAAACTGATTAAGAGAGACAAAGAAGGCCACTACATCCTTGTAAAGGGAACAATTCAAGAGTAAGAGATGACAATCATAAACATATATGCACAAAATATTAATGCCCCAACTATGTAAAGGAAATATTAAGAAACATGAAAAACCAAATAAGCAATAATACAATTGAAATGGGGGATCTAAATACCCCACTTTCACATAAATACAGATCATCTAGGCAAAAAATCAACAACAAAATACTAGAACTGAACCAAGCTTTTAAACACATGGACTTAATAGACGTCTATAGAGTGTTCCACCCCACAAAATCAGAATATATATTCTTTTCAGCTGCACATGGGTCATTCTCCAAGATAGATCACATACTAGCTCACAGAACAGGTTTGAATAAATGCAAAAGAATCAAAGTAATTCCCTGTATATTATCAGATCATAGTGCCATCAAGCTGGAGATCTATAGCACAAGAAACTGTAGGAACTTCACAAACACATGGAAATTGAACAACATGCTCCTGAACAATCAGTGGATCACAGAGGAAATTAAAGAAGAAATCAGACAGTTTTACAAATAAATGAAAATGCCAATACAGGAATATAGGGGCACACTGAATGCCCACACTAGGAACACAGAGTGAGCTCAAATAAACAACCTAATGATGAATCTTATACTCCTAGAAAAACAAGAGCAAGAAAAACCCAAAGCTCAAACAAGAGAGGAAATTATAAAGATTAGAGCAGAAATCAGTGCAATAGAAACTAAGAAAATGATACAAAAAATAAATGAATCAAAGAGTTGGTTTTTTGAAAGAATAAATAAAATTGATAAACCCTTAGCTAACCTTATCAAAAAAAGGAAAGAAAAGGCTCAGATCCATGCAATTAGGAATGAAAAAGGTGAAGTCATGACAGATCCAACAGAAATCCAGAGGATAGTCAATACCTACTTTGAAAACCTGTACTCTAATAAAATGGAAAACACAGAAGAAATGGACAGATTTCTAGATACTTATGAACTACCAAAGTTGAACAAAGAAGATAAAAAAGATTTTAAACACCCCAATTACAATCAGTGAAATTGAAAATATAATTAAAAACTTACCAACAAAGAAAAGCTAAGGTCCTGATGGATCCACTGATGAATTTTACAAGATGTTTAGAGAAGAACTACTGCCATTACTCTTCAAACTTTTCAATGAAATTGAAAGGGAAGCAATACTTCCAAATTCATTCCTGAAAGCAAGTATCACTTTGATTCCCAAACCAGGGAAAGACACAACTTAAAAAGAGAACTTCAGGCCAATCTCCTTAATGAATATAGATGCAAAAATCCTTAATAAGATGCTAGCAAACAGAATACAGAGGATCATCAAGAAGATCATACATCCTGACCAAGTCAGATTTATTCCAGAGATGCAAGGATAGTTCTACATATGTAAGTCAATAAATGTAATACACTATAGTAACAGAGTGAAGGACAAAAACCATGTGATCCTCTTGATAGATGCAGAAAAATTATTTGACAAAATTCAACACCCTGCAAAAAATTGGAATAGATGGTCTATATCTCAACTTAATAAAGGCTATCTATGAAAAACCAACAGCCAACATCATATTGAATGGCCCAAAACTGAAAACCTTCATGTTAAAAATCAGGAACAAGACAAGGATGCCCATTATCACCACTCATCTTTGATATAGTTCTGGAAACAATAGCCATAGCAATTAGACAAGAGAAAGAAATTAAAGCAATAAGACAGAAAAGGAAGAAGTTAAACTATCATTATTTGCTGATGATATGATACTCTACATTGAAGACCCAAAAACTCTACCAAAAGACTTCTAGACTTAATTGACACTTTTAGAGGAGTAGCTGGATACAAGGTCAACACCCCAAAATCAATAGCCTTCTTGTACACAAATAACAGACTCACTGAGAGAGAAATTAGGGAAACAATTCCTTTCACAATAGCATCCAAAAAAATGAAGTATCTAGGAAACCATCTAACAAAAGAAGCAAAAGACCTCTACCCTGAAAACTACAGCACTGTGAAAAAAGAGACCGAAGAGGATGTAAGAAAATGGAAAGATATCCCCTGCTCCTGGGTAGGAAGAATCAACATAGTGAAAATGTCCATACTACTAAAACTGCTATACAGATTCAATGAAATGCCAATTGAAATTCCAACACTATATTTCACAGAACTAGAAAAAAGAATCCAAAAATTCATTTGGAACCATAAGAGACCTAGAATAGCAAAAGCCATCCTAGACAACAGACACATGGCACCGGGTATAACAATTCCCAATTTGAAACTATACTACAAAGCCACTGTGACAAAAACAGCATGGTAGTGGCAAAGAAATAGACCTGAGGATCAGTGGATCAGACTGGAAGACACAAAAACAACTCCAGATGTACTCAGCTACCTCATCTGTGACAAAGGAGCTGACCATCCCCACTGGAGGAAAGATAGCCTCTTTAATAAATGGTGTTGGAAAAACTGAATCTCAACCTGCCAAAGATTAAAACTAGACCCTTATCTTTCACCATGCACTAAAGTAAAATACAAGTGGATTAAAGATCTAAATATTAAAACAGAAACACTGAACTTGCTGGAAGATAAGTTAGGCAGAACTCTTGAAGATATTGGCATAGTAAAAGACTTTATGAACAAATCCTCAGTAGCACAGGAACTAGCAGAAAGAATCAACAACTGGGATCTCATCTTATTAAGAAGCTTCTGCACTGCAAAAGAAACCATCAACATAATTAAGAGACAACTTACAATGTGGCAAAAAATTTTTACCAGCTGCTCCTCAGACAAAGGACTACTATCTAGAATATATAAAGAACTCAAAACAATCAGCCCCCCAAATATAAAGACTTAATTCATAAATGTGCATCTAAAATAAACAGACATTTCTCAGACAAAGAAGTAAAAGCAGCAACTAAATATATAAAAAAAAAGGTTCCACATCACTGGTCATTTGAGAGATGCAGATGAAAACCACACTGATATTCCACCTCACCCCACAAAGAATGGCTACTATCAAGAGATCAACCAATAGAAAATGTTGGCAGGTTTGTGGGAGAAAGGAACCCTTCTCCATTGTTGGTGGGAGTGCAGACTGGTGCAACCACCATGGAAATCAATATGGAGATACCTCAAAGACTTGGGACTAGAGGTTCCATTTGACCCAGCCATAGCTCTGCTGGTATCTTTCCAAAAGAATTAAAGGAATCACACCACAGTGATATATGCACACCTATGTTTATAGTGGCCAGTTTGTAATAGCTAAAATTTGGAAACAGCCCATTTGCCCATCAGTTGGGAACTGGATAAAGAAGATGTGGTTTTAATATAAAATGGAATACTACTCAGCCATAAAGAATGAGAAATTACAATCATTCATAGGAAAATGGATACATATTGAGGATATACTCCTAAGTGAAATAAGTAAGTCTCACATGTATAAATACCAAATAGTTTCTCTGGTGTGAACAAACTGTAATAGTACATAAGATCCTAATGAAATAATTGACAATGTGAAATAGGAAGAAAAGGGCTAAAGTTATAGGGAAAGTGGGAAGGGTAGGGCAAAGGTAATAAGGGAAAAGAAAAAAAAACATGAGAAAATGAAACAAATGGAAATAAAGTGTTTGTAAATGGGGAGAGGAGGAAGGGGTGAAGGTAGGGCAGGGACAAGGGGAAAAAATGAGAACCAAGACCTGTCATATAAAGGTACAAGATCCCAATAATGAATGTTACTGTACTGTATACCTAAAATGTACCAATAAACTCAATTAAAAAAAAGAGTATGGCCTCAATGTGCATCCATTTAGCTATAAATGTCTCTAGTTCCTCATTCTTTATGGCTGAGTAGTACTCCATTTTATAATTAAGAAACCCCACATCTTCTTTATCCAGTCTCCAGTTGATGGTCAAATTGAGATTTTCCAAGTTTTATCTATTACAAACTGTGCTGCTGTAAACATGGGTGCACATATATGTTCATGGTATAATTATTTTAATTCTTTTGGGAAGATACCCAGTAGAGGGATAGCTCAGTCAAATGCAACCTCTAGTCCTAGTTCTTTGAGGTATCTCCATATTGATTTCCACAGTGGTTGCACCAGTCTGCACTCCCACCAACAATGGAGAAGAGTATCTTTTTCCTCACAACCCTGCCAGCGTATGTTATTGGTTGATTTCTTGATAGCAACCATTCTTCGTGGGGTGAGGTGGAATTTCAATGTTGTTTTCATCTGCATCTCTCAAATGACCAGTGATTTTGAACATGTTTTGTATGTTTATTTGCTGCTTTTACTTATTTGTCTGAGAAATTTCTGTTCATTTCAGATTTGGCAGCCCTTCTAAAGCCAGGATATCAGGAGGTGAAAAAGGATTTCTTTTCTTAAATGAAAGGTTTACACTTTTGTGCCTTTGAGGCTATGATTTGTGGCATCTTTCTGCTCCTTAAGATGTCCTCAAGGCATCTTTATTCTTGTCTCTATCAAAGTATTTCAGCAATACCTTGATTTACAAATGCTTCTGTTTGCAAACAATTTAGTTCATGAACAAAAATGATTGGCAAAATTTTGCTTCTCTGTGAAAACTCCACTTTGGAGTGGCCATGACCATGGCCATCTTCCCCATAGGAGCACAAACATGACCATCTTCCTCAGCATAGAGGAATGAAATAAGTTTGTGAACTGAGGTTAGTGGTATTAATCTCTTAAGCAGCCACATCTTATTGACCCATATTTTATACATGGTTCCTTTTGGGTCAAAGTTTAATTTCTTAAAAATTTTCTGATCTGTTTTGTGCATGCCCCCATCCCATCCTTACTATAAACCTGGCAAAAAGCAGCCAGAAGTATTCATGCCACTGCTTGAATGTTGAGCTGTATTGAAATTTTTTTCTGCCAGATCTTAGTTCACCCTTTAATCTCAGTCTACTGCAAAGTATCAGATTCACCCAATGGACTCAGACTGCAGCATTCTAAGGATTTTTCTGAACTCCTCTGGCAAACCAGTTACAAAGGCTTTTAAGCCCCATGGTCAGGTTTAGTTACAGCAACACCACATTTGTTTGGTACCAATTGTCTGTATTAGTCAGGTTTCCCTCTACTGGGACATAACACCTGACACCCACAATTTCAAGATTTATGGACCAAACTGACTGTAATTCATGCATTACTACCTTTAAGACAGCAATTTTGTTAAGAACATAAATTTTGAGAATATAATAATCAAAATACAGATCACATTTATGAAGTATAAGTAATGAAAATATTCAACTTTTTCCTTGAGACTGATCAAACACCTTTTGAGTGATAGACCATGGCAAGCCACACTCCGGGAACAGTGTGCTAACTCTCATAGGACATTTTCAGAGATAGCTTCCCCCATATTCCTCTATACCACATCTATCTGAGAAGCTGTTAAAACATGGATTCCCAGACCCAAATTTTGACCAATCAAATCAGACATTTCCTGGGTAAGGTCCAGTAATCTGTATTTTTCAGTTTCCTTGTTGTAATGCTAATATACCTATCCCAACACCTGGCCATTTCAGAATCTCATTCTTACTGTATTTTTTTTCTTCCTTACTCTCTGTGAACAAACAGCCAATTGCTGCATGCCCACTTTCCCTCTCCAGATGCTTCCTGGATACTCACCTATACCTATAACTGGGATCAGTCCTCTCTAGGGAATGCAGTAAGAAGAGTATCAAAGCAGCTTCCTTCTTCCCAAAATACGGAATTCAAAATTCTTTCAGAAACATTGTCAGCAGCCTTGTTACCAGGCATCCTATTTCTACTTTCTTCTAATCAAGATTCAATGAAACTATATTATATTTCTACTACATTTCATGACAATAAAGGATTCTGATGTTCAGTGATGGTCATTCTATTTCCTACATACTAGTTACCCTAGGTGGGCAGGAGGAGAGATGAGGGATGAAATAAATATACTCTAGAATATAGGTTGGTGTGTTGTTTGAATCCTTCACTCATCTCTGTCTTAATTAGCTAGATTCAGAGATATTACATCAATATGTTCTTGCAAGGAAAGACCCAGAGGGAATTGTGAACTAGTTTTTAAACATGCATTTGGTCAGCACACGTAGAGGAGGCAAGTTGACAATGGCATGGTAGTAAAGCCAAGAAAGCTCAGTGCCACCCTCATTGTCCTGAGCAGTTCAACTCTGACCCCAAAGCTTTATTTTTCACTAAGCTAAACAAAGCCGCTGTCATTAAAAAGCCCTGTTCTATTCAGAAAGCAGTTTGGTATCATGACATTGCACTTGATTAGGTGTGGGAGGAGGTAACAGGTGCTTTTCAATGCTCCGTAGTTTAAGCAATGATTAAAGCATTCCTGTAATGTGGCATAGTGTACTTTCTCTAAGAACAACTGACATCAAAAGTTTTGTGTTTCTATATATTTGGTACTAGTTTATAATAGGGGCCAGCAACTAGTGGCCATCAGCCAAATACAGACTTAGCCTGTTTTTATAAATACTGTAAGCTGAGAATGATTTTAAAATCTTTTTAAAGGTTTTAAAAAATAACACCTAAAATATTTACCATCTGGCCCTTTAAGGAAAACTTGCTGACCCTTGGTTTAGAACCCCTTCTGGGTCTGGGGATTTGGCTCAGTGGTTCTGCCACCTGCCTTGCAAGTGCAAGGGCCTGAGTTTAATCCCCAGTACCATAAAACAAACAAACAAACAACAACAACAACAAAACCTTCAGACTGGTTGTATATAGTTATTATTCTTTTTGCCTCCACAGTGACTATTAACTAAGGTGCCTTTCTCACTTAGTTTGCATATTTACTTTCCATTTTACTGCATCCAAGGGCTGGACTGGTTAATGTTCAACAGGTAGCTCTATGGATAAAAAGGTTTGTTAATCCACCAATTTCTGTGTTGTAAATACTGTCCTTTATGGCTGATACCAAGCCACCAATATGATGTCACTAAACATGGAAATGAGAAGAGGCACACACAGTCAGATCTTGCTGGGTGGTACTAACCAGTCCCACATATCATTATCTGGTCATTTTTGAGGCACCTTGCAACGTGGAAATAGCATTATTACTAGGTGGTTAAACATTCCTAAATCTAAATTCAGTCTTCACCACTTTATGAGCAGGGTGACCTTTAATAAGTCACTTCCATGAGTTTGTTTTCTTATTTTCAAATCTGAGATAATGCCTCATGCTTTTCAGCAAGAGGGATCTGTAAATAGAAAGACTAGGTGTAAATAATTACCGACTTCCTGGCTTGTACTCCCATTTCCCCTTCCACTGGCACAACAGCAGGGTAGAGGAAGCTCCTTATTGTCTACCTACACTTTTTCCCATAGCTATCTCTGCATTAGCTATGACTACACTTGGGTCTGGGGCTCCTCACTGGTCTTTTGTGGAGGCTGAGGGTCACCAGAGATTTGAGAAAGCTGGCCAGGGCCTTAGGAGCAGAACAAATTTGAAAGAAGAATAAATCAGCGAGGGTACCCTGCTGATGATTAGATTCCACTTAAGGGCTATAGTTATTTTTCTGTGAGTCTAAAAGTGCTTGGCTTAATTGTTGGGTCTATAGGATCCACTCCACATTTAAATTCCAGATGAACAAATAGATGACAAATAGATGGGCCAATAAATGGATGAAATCATATCTTTGTTTTGTTTTGGTACTAGTGATTTGCACTGAGCTATAGCCTCAACACTTTTCTTATTTTTTTCGCTGACAAAGAGTCTTGTGGAGCTGCTAAGATGCCCAGGGTGGGCTTAAACTTGTGATCCTCTTGCCTCAGCCTCTCAGATGGGACTACAGGGGAGCACCACCACATCTGATAGTGATCATCCTACTGGTAAGAGACTGGGCTCTGAGCAGTCTAGAATTGAATCCCAGCTCTGTCCCTTAATAGACACGTATACTCAGACAAGTTACTTAAATTTTATCCTCCTCAGTTTTATCTATAGGCAGGATAATAATACTGTACACTGCCGGATGAATTTAAATTACTTAGCAAAACAATCCTGCACAATGTAATCAATCAGTAATATAAACTATTATTATCCTTATCATCAAAGTCAACATTCACAACACTCTTTGATGTTATCATCTGTGCATCAGGTTCTTAGTGTAACTTATGTTATTCTAATTATCACTTCAAGGAAAGAAATCAGAAAAAAATGTGAAAGTATCACTCTAATATGTCAAGATGCCTGATTATAATAAATCAAATTCATCATAACTGAACATTTCTATTCCTTTGATTTCATCAGATTAAAGGAGCAAAGGCTGAAATAAAGACCAACCAAGTCCTAATTATAGTAGACAATTAAGATTCTGATCCTCCTGCCCCACTTTTACCCCTGAAATGCTTGCCTCATCATCTATATTACTACATCTCATTCTTAGATTTTATTTTTAAAATTAATTTTATTGGTGCATTTTAGGTATATAGTATAATGATATTCATCATTGGAAATTTGCACATTTACATAATCTGTCTTGATTCTTATTTTTTCCCCATTTCCCTGCCCTTCCTTCAACCCCTCCATCCCTCTATATTTGCAAAGACTTTGTTTCCATTTTTCATTTTCTCATATTAATTCTATTCCCTTCTTTCCTTTCCCCTAGCCCTCCCACTTTCCCTTCCCCTTTGCCCCTTTTCTTCCTATTTCACATCATTTATTATACCTTTTAGTCCTTATTTACATTTTCATTCTTAGATTTTGAATCTTTTGTGAGACGCATGAGAGGTAATTGTTACAAAATAGAAAGTTTTGATGTACATAGAATGATTTGGGTCATTTTGATCCTTTCTGCAGATGGTGGTGTGTGGTACCCTTAGACCTTTAGCCTTTGTTTTTCCTTGGTAACTGGTGGGAGAAATGAAAACTTTGACATTGTTGCCAGTTTCTACCTCACGCCTTAAACATAATGTAATTTCTGACATTTTCTTTAAACATTTTACTGCCAACTCTGTAATGGTTAATTTGCTGCTAAATCCTGCAATTAAACTTTGGTTTTACAATTAAGCAACTAGACTTAAATCATGACATCAATTTGTAGCTTTAAAGAACTGACAGGCAGGATACGTTTCCTGTCAAGGTGGCGGATAGCCTCCCTTCGGAGTTTGAAGTGATGGTGATAGGGACAGGTTTGCTTGAATCCATCTTTGCAGCTGCATGTTCAAGGAGTGGCCAGAGGGTTCTGCATATTGATTCAAGAAGCTACTATGGAGGAAACTGGGCTAGTTTTAGCTTTGCAGGGCTGTTATCCTGGATAAAGGAATATCAGGAAAACAGTGACATTGTAATTGAAAGTTCCATGCGGCAAGAGCAGATCCTTGAAAATGAAGAGGCCGTCGCTCTTAGTAAGAAGAACAAAACAATTCAAAATGTGGAAGTAGTTTGTTATGCCAGTCAGAATTTTCAGGAAGATATTGAAGAAACTGGTGCACTACAGGAAAACCACGCTTCTGTGACATCTGCAAACTCCACAGAAACTGCAGATCCTAACCAGCTACCTACAGAAGATGAGTCATTAAACACTTTGAGCTGTAAGGTGTCTGCAGAACACACCCCAAGCAGTGAAACAGAGATTGATGTGGAAGTAAATGATACTGAAGAAACAGGGGAGAAAGGAAGCCATGGTGATAATTAAACTTCAGAATAGGAAACAAGGGAAAATGTGTCTACAGCAGAGGACACTAAAAAGCAACTGAAGAAAAATGGGATTACTTATTCTCAGATTATTAAAGAAAGCAGGAGATTTAGTACTGATTTGGTATCAAAGCTACTGTATTCTTGGGGTTTGCTAATTGATCTTCTAATCAAATCTAATGTTAGTTGATATTCAGACTTTAAAAATATTACCAGGATTCTTGCATTTCAAGAAGGAAGAGGGGAACAGGTTTCTTGTTCCAGAGCAGATGTCTTTAATAATAAACAACTCACTGTGATAGAAAAATGAATGCTCATGAAATTTCTTACATTTTGTATGGAATATGAGAAACATCCTGATGAATATAAAGAAACACCAGCAGTACCATAGATGGTCTCAAAGTTACCAAAACTTTCTTCCCTGTCTTGGATGATATGGAAATACTCCTGTTTTGTTTCCTTTGTATGGTCAAGGAGAACTCCTCCAGTGTTTCTGTAGGATGTGTGCTGTGTTTGGGGGCCTCTATTGTCTATGCAGTGCCTTGTAATGGAGAAAGAATCCAGAAAATATAAAGCAATCATAGATCAGTTTGGTCAGAGAATAAACTATTAAGCATTTCCTTGTGGAGGACAGTTACTTTTCTGAGAACACATGCAAACATGTGCAATACAGGCAAATCTCCAGGGCAGTCCTAATTACAGATAGATCTGTAGTAAATCCAGGTTCAGATCAACAGATTTCCATTTTGACAGCACCAGCAGAGGAGCCAAAAACTTTTGCTGTTCGGGTCATTGAGTTATGTTCTTCAACAATGACATTCATGAAAGGCACCTATTTAGCTCATTTGACTTGTACATCTTTTAAAACAGCAAAAGAAGATTTAGAACCAGTTGTGTGGAAATTGTTTATTTCATATACAGAAATGGAGATAGAAAATGAAGATGTTGAGAAGCCAAGAATTCTGTGGGCTCCCTACTTCAATATGGAGAGATTCTGCAGAAGTCAGCAGGAACTGTTACGATGATTTATCACCCAATGTTTATGTCTGCTCTGGGCCACACTGGTTTAGGAAATGACAATGCAGTCAAACAGGCTGAAACACTTTTCCAGAAAAATCTTCCCCACTGAAGATTTCTTTCCAGCCTCACTAAATCCTGAAGATATTGCTCTTTTTTTGGTACTGGGGATTGAACTTGGGACCTTGTGCTTGAAAGGCAGGCAGCAGAACCACTGAGCTAAATCCCCAGCCCCTGAAGATATTGTTCTTGATGAAAACAGTTTACAAGCAAAAGGTGCAGAACCCAGTGCCATAGCAGAGACCAACTCAGAGTCTCCCAAGGAAAGCACAAGCCTTGGAAACCCAGAGGAACCCTCTGAATAATGGATATATATCAAAACTGATACCCTATTTTAGAAATCAGAGTCTTATTGATACAAGGAGTGTTTGAAAAATATTAGAAAATGGCAGCCAGTTGACATGCAGAATTATAAGAAGAAACATCACAGAAATTGCAAAAGGGATTTTCCTTAAAGAGCACATTCCAAGAACACAAAATACTTGTAAAAAAACCACTGACTTGCATATTTTAAAATACCATGAGATTAGGAGATATAAATTATAAATGAACTGATGTTCAGGAATATAGCTGTAGCTGTGAAAGAGATCCTATACATTGTAAATAATTCTGTAAGGACAACTTTTGTTTGCAATGTTGGATTGTTGCCAATAAACCACATTTTAAGAATCAGGTAACAGGGGCTGGGGTTTTAGCCCAGTGGTTCTGCCACCTGCCTCCCAAGCACAAGGACCTAAAGTTGATCCCAGGTACAAAAACAAAACAAAACAAAAACACAAATCAACTAACATTTCCTTTGATTTTTTTGAATTACATTTTTAAGAGATATGAGTATCATGATGTAAAAGTTTAAAATATATATATAAATTCACTGGAGAAAACTAAAATATCATGATCTAATACATAGGAGCCTATTAGAAATAAAAGGTTTTTTTTCTATGATAAGAAAAATTGAAAATTCTAATAATGAGATTTTAACACATTTTTAGACAAATCATGAATCCATCTCTCAGTAGTGGCTTTATTAGTAGTAGTGATATTATTATGTGAATCATGTATAAACTAGGAAAAGTAAATACTGAAAAAATGAAACAATAAAAGGAGATATTTGTATATAATCATTGATATTTGGAGATACTATTGAGTCAAGTAATTAGAACACCAACCAAATTGTCTGCAGACCTGATTGAGTTCTGGCTCTGCTACTGATACTGTCAGGCAAATTGTTTAATTTCTAAGCCTCAGTTTCTTCAGATATAAAGTGGAAATAGTAATATTATATCTACTGTAAAAGAATGTTTGTGAAGATAAATTTAATGCCACCCTTAGACTATTTTTTCCGGAAAAATTTGTTTCAGAATTTTATTGGTGTGAATATATTAAAAAAAAAAACACTGGCAAATAATTGCTTACTGTCAATTTCCTGACAAAATAAAGTGTTTTTTATTGCACGAAATAAAATAAACAACTGACACCATGAAATACTTAAGGTTTTAAATGACTTTGTTTTGGGAGAGCTGCCTTTCTCCATTAACAAAAGAGTAGGCAATATTCTGGGGGAAATGGCTTAATTCCTTACATTTTCTTTGCATAATAATAGAAGAAATAATCTTTATTGACTTAATAGAATACAAAAATACAAAAGAAATAAAAGGCAATTTTAGAATTAAAGAATTAATCAGGAATTTATATGGAGGTGAAGAGCAGGGCAACTCTCAAACAGAATGTGGGGATAGGTAGGGGTGATGGATGAACATGGTAGTAGTTGTGATCGTATCTGAGAATTTTCACAGCTAAGCCAGTTCCCCCCTTCTCTCCCCTCTCATTTCTGTATCACTCTGTTTCTTCCTCTTCACTCCCCTTCTGTGTTCACTTTTCTCTTCCCTTCTGTCGAAGGGGTATATTGACTACTTGTAAATGTCAAACAGTAGCCTAAAAACAAATGCACCTAAACTTCATGTACATTGTAGAAAGGTCCTGAGGCTATTTTGTATTTGCTTTTGATTTGTGTCTAATTATTCCCCATCCCTGCAATGTATATTTGACATGTTTTATAGTGTTTTTTTCTGCTTCCTTACCTTCAGTGTTATAAACTTGCCTTTTATACTGGGAAGTAGTTGTGAGTTGACCTTCATCCTGTTTTTTTTTCAGGCTTCCAGTAGCAGTGGACAATTGTACATACAATGCTTCATTCCTTTTTATGACTGGAGATTGCTGGGTGAAAGGCAAGTTCCTATACATTTAAGGGGTCTGAAAAGGAACTCAAGGGGGCTCCCTTTGGACCATTGGAAAGAAAGAATTGTTGTAATTATTTTAAATATATTTAATATATACTTTTAGGTGTTTATGAGACAAGGGGGGAGAGAAAGGAAGGAGAGAGAGCAAGTGAGAGCCTTATTTTTCATCAGAAAATAGCTAGTGTAAACACACTGCTATGGCTTGAATCTCTTCAAACTTCATATGTTGAAATCCTCCACATGAAGTATTCTGCTGCTAAGGTGATGGTGTTATGAGGAGAGCCTTTGAGAAAATGACTGTCAGAAGGGCTCCACCCTCACAACTGGGATTCACGCCTCAGTAGGAACAGTTGAGGGAAACTGCCTTCTGCCCTTTCCATCATGTGAGGACAGAAAGAAGCCCATGAACTTGGAAGCAGGCCTTTATCAGACTCCAGATCTGCAAATGCCTTGATCGTGGACGTCTAACCTTCAGAACCATGAGCAATACATTTTTTATTGTTTATGAGTTACCCAGTCAAAAATATTTTATTTTAATAGCCCAAATGAACTGAGACACATATCTTACCATAAAGTGATAATTAAAATGAAAGAATTAAGCATGTATCTTATTTTACCTGTGTAAAGTTCATGTCAAGAATACGTACCAAAGAGCTCAAACTGATGAAGGAAACCTCAGCAGGAATGTTCCAGTTAACGCATGTGGAAATGATTAGAAAAATCACCTTTTTCAACTCCTAGTTACTTTACCTATTTAAATGATAACCATTAGTAGATGCTACAGTAATTACAGATACTCATAGGGTGCCGTCACCCACTGATTATTTCCTGGTACAAGAGGAGAGTGCATCCCCACAATAGGGAAGTTCACTGACACTGAGAGCCACTTAGCATCACTGAAATTCTGTGCCTTCTGATGGGAAGCTATATGAAGTACTTTTTCCAAAATATTGAATCAGAATCTAATAATCTTCAGATCAAATTTCTAGTTCATAGAAACTTAGGTAAAGGAACAAATTAAATAACACCATGAAAAAGCAGTAAGAAAAATCTGGAAGGCTATTCTGCAGAACAAACTGCTTCATTTTTCTTCAACAAGTCAATATCAAGAAAATAAAGGGAGCTGAGAGATGATTTGTAGATTAAAAGAAACTTGAGAGGTAGAATAATGGTTGCTAAGGGGCTGAGAGAGAAGGAACACAAAGAGTTGCTAGTCTCTCTTGTTTTGAGACAAGATCTTTTCAGCTACTGACGTAAGTTCCAGAGATTTGCTACGTCTCATGGTCCTTATATTTAACAATGTGGTCTTTACTGTACCCTTAAAATTTGTTTGCTAAGAAGGTAGATCTCATACGAAGACATTTAACACAAAGCATGTGTGTGTGTGCATGTGTGTGCATGCGTGTGCGCACTCTGAGGGAAGTTCTGGAGGTGACGAATATGCTTGTCCATGTCTGTGGTGCTGGTTCACAGAAGGAGGCATATTCCACACTCACCAAATTGTTCACACTGCATATGTACAGATTTTTTAATATATGAATCATATCTCAATAAAACTATCGCAAAAAGCAAAATCTGAGACATATCTTCCAATTTTTGTATTATATGCTTATTAGACCCTGGTTTGAATGTGTAAAATATGTTTGGAGATAGTTGGAGAACTTTGGGTATGTGTAAGGTATAAGGGGCATTAGGTGATATTGAGCCATTTTACATAATTTTTTTTTTCTTTTTTGTGGTGCTGGGAATTGAACCCAGGGTCTTTGCACTGGGCTGCATACCCAGCCCCACTTTTTGTTTTGAGACAAGATCTTGCTAAATTGCCTAGGCTTGGCTCGAACATTTGATCTTCCTGCCTCAGCCTCCCACAGTGCTGGGATTAGAGGTGTAGGCCACCCTGCCTGGTCATAACTGTAAATTTTGTTAGGAATGGCAATAGCAATGTCCTTGTGTAAGAAGTGCAATTTTTAAAAAAGAGAGAGATGCATATGCATTTGAGGATACAATGTCATTTACTTTAACATATCTCAGCCAAACAAAATGAATGGGGAGACATAACAAAGTGTTAAACTTAATCCCACAAGAATGAAGCCAACAAACTTTAATATCCTGACATTAAAGACACCATCCTCACTCCTGCCCATCATAAATAATGTTATAGCCAGAAGCCTCTGTATTGATATCTGTTTTTAAAAGTGAAGTTATTTTCTCATATTTTTCCCCCTCCCTGGACCAGTTCTTTGCCACACACAGTTTTGGAGCCCAAATGTCAGTTGGTCACACCAAATAACACTTTTCACTATTACCGTCAGATTTTAAGTGAAGAGAAACTTTATAATCCTCCATCGCACCTTCTCATAATAAAGAGTATTCCTGGAGTTTTGTGATCATCCTCAAAAGGTACCCTAAGAATCCACTTCTTGGCCTCACATGTCCACCTCTTCTGGACTCCTCTGCGTTAGTTCAAGACTATGACAAGCAGTGCTTGAAAAGCTACTTGAAGAAGTGTTGTGCTGGCTTTCCTATCTTTATTTTACCCTCTCAGTAATAATTCTTTCAGAAATGGTTACTTACTTATGCTAAGCAAGCTAACAATCCTCAAGTGCCACTTGAAACTAGCTGGGCTAGTCTTCATGGAGAAGCTGGGAGAATGATGTCTTTACAGTTCACTGCTGTTCTTTTGCATTTGAACTCAATAGCAGCATTGTTCCTAAAAGTATATTGCCCACAATAACAACATCCAAGGCTACTCAGCCAGCAAATTTCCTTATTGTCATTTATCATGCAATAATAGAACTTAGAGCTAAACTGGATAGCACAGTCTGTGTTAACCCTGTCAGTAGTCCTAAATCCCATTTATAACAGTGGCTTTTACACTTTAGCTTATTTTAGAATCACATGGAGGTTGTGTTAACAAGCTTCATAAGTTTGTTTCATATGGTTGCTGTCCAAACCTGATACAAGTTGGCCACTTTTAGGCCTGATATAAATTGTTGGAAATCCCAATTACATGTAACTCATCACCTTTGGCAGAGTTAAAATTTCCCTTAACTGTAGTTTCCTTATAATGAAACTGTTGTTTCCTTAACTGACTGACTGGAAACCTAACATACCCCACAGTTGCTGACTCTGAAGAAATGTAATAGGCAACACAAGAGTTATGTAAATAAGGTCTCCTCTTCATAATATTTTCTTTTAGCTATTCAATCTACACTCCCCTCCCCAAATACAGAAAGAGCTAAAGTATACTGCTATCCATGACCTTAATAAAAACTGTGGTCCTATATGTTCTGTCTCATTTCCCACCCTTTGAGCTCTCTGCTGCCTCTGGACTTTCTGTCAGCCTCTCTCCAGCATCCCAACCTCTCTGGGACTTGTGAGCAACACATTTCTCTGATTACATGCATTTTGGGTTCACCTTTTCATTGTGACTATCTGCCACACAGGGACACCTTGGCTCCACTGTTAACCTCTCCTGGTGAGTGGCTATCTTGGCTGATGGCCACTCTGGACAGAGACTTCAAGATCAAATTAGAAAGTAACTGTAACAATACAAATTATAACAGTGTTTCAAACATGATGATCTACTGATAATAAATTTTTTTAGTTTATTTTATCTGAAAATGCTTTGTTTTTCCTTCATGCTGATGGGTTTTTTTTTTTTTTTTTGGTTTTTTGAGACAGGGTCTTACTATGTAAGTTGAGACTGACCTGGAACTCACTATGTAGCTCAGGCTGGTCTCAAACTCCCAGTAATCCTCCTGCCTCAGCCTCCTGAGTGCTGGGCTTACAGGTGTGTGCCACCACACCCAGCTCTGATGGATATTTTTGCTGGGTATAGAATTGCATTGACAAATTCCTTTCTGTAAGCACCTTGAAGATGCTGTTATTTTTTTCTGGCCTCTATTATTTCCAAAAAGAGATCAGCTATCATTTGAATCATTTCATCTTTTAATGTAATATATTGATCTTTTCTGTTTTAAAGATGTTCTCTTTATCTTCAGGGTTTAGAAGTTAAATTAGGACATACTTAGATTTTCTTCAAATTTATCCTGCCTGGGTTTTTGTGAAATTCTTGAACCTATAAATTTAAGTCTTTCTTCAAGGTGAAGGTGTTTGGGGTGGGTCATGTTTTTTTTTTTTAAACCCTTTTCTCTCTATTTTTCTTCTGGAACTTAAATTGTTTGTTAAACTTTTTAGTATTGTCCCTGTGGCTTTATTCATTTAAAAACATTTTTCAATTACATCAACTAATCTTTAAGTTCATTGAGTGTCCCCTATCATCTTCATTATACTGTTAAGTCCACCCAATGATTTAAAGTATATGTCATTTTAAACAACTACTTTCTATTTCTGTGCTGATGTTTCCTTTTATTTGTCATGTATTAAAAGTGAATCTTTTAATGTTATTGAGAAAATTTAAAATCTGCTAATTCTAACATCTGAGTCCTTTGGGATTCCATCTTTGTTGAATGTTCTTTTCCTGGAAAATGGGTCACATTTTTCTGTTTCTTCATATGCCTAGTAATTTGAAATTGAATATTGGATGCTATAAATATGCTATGAACACTGGATTTGGTTACATTCCTCTGATGAGTATTTTTTACATTATTGTTTCAACAGGAATTTCACTTGGTAGAACTCAAACTGCAAACACTGTTCCTTGGGAAGCAACTCCAATCTCATTCCAGCTCTCTCCCCATTAGCTGGGAGGCTTGGATTATTTCCTGTATGTGTATGTCTGGGAACAGCCAAAACTTTGGTTAGACTAGGTACAGCATTTCCAAGCTTTTCCTCTAACTTTCTAATGACTTTCTAGTGATTATTCTTCACACTTAGTCATAAAATGAAAAATTTTCAGTAGGCATCTTAGGTATTTTACACAGCATGGACTACTTCTTCCTCAGGTTCAAAACATTTAAAACCGAAAACTGATGTAGTGCTGCTCCCTTCTTTCAGATGCTCTTACCTAGCTGGGTGTGGTGGCACATGCCTGTAATCCCAGCACTTGGGAGGCTGAGGCAGAAGGATCACTGAGTTCGAGACCAGCCTGGGCTACATAGTGAGTTCCAGGTCAGTCTCAACTACACAGTGAGACCCTGTCTCAAAAACAACAACAACAACAACAACAACAACAACAAAACCAAACAAACAACAACAAGTACAACAACAACAACAAAAAAACCCCAAACCAAAAACAGATGCTCTCACCTACATCAGAGTTTATAGTTGTTATCTGTGGAAGGTTAAACCCAAAGAGGCACACTTAGCCCTCCTGGAAGCAGAAACCCTACAATAATTTGAAAGAACATATCTTGTCTGTTTTTCTTTTTCAGTAGTAACTTTAAAAATTTTAACACGTACTATTACAGATTGAATGGTCCCCTCTGTCTTAGTTGCTTTTCTCATCGCTGAGACAAAATACCTGACACCCAAAGTTAAAGGGGAAGTGGTTTATTTTAGCTCACAATTTGTAGAGATTTCAGTCCATAACTGCCTGACTCCAAGTCAGGGTTGCATGGCAGAGTGGCATCACAGAGGATAAACAGTCCATAGCAAGCAGGTAGGAGACAGCAAGGGGCAAGCAGCAACAGAGAAAGAGCTGAGAAGCATTTTTTTTTTTTTGGTCCCTTTATATTCCATCCAGGCTACCTACTTTTTGGGTTGTGCTACCCACATCCAGAGTGGGGCTCCCTTAATCTTAGCATCACATTATTTTTTTCATTAAGTTTATTGGCACATTTTAAGTATATAATACAATAACATTCATCATTGGGATCTGGCACCTTTACGTGATGTATCTTGTGTCTTATTTTTTTTCCCATAGCCCTGCCTTTCCTTCACCCCCTCTACCCTTCCCTATTTACAAAGACTTTGTTTCAATTTTTTTATTTTCTCATATTTCCTTTTTTCCCCTCTTCTTTCCTTTCCCCTACTCTTCCCTACCCATCAGGAGCCTCACTGATATTTATTTATTTAATTATGGCGATGCAGCACAAGAAAGCCCAAACCTAGCAAAACAAAGTCCATAAAATCTTAAGCCTCAAGAAGTATCTTCTGCTTTCCAGACTTTCTGGAATGCCAGTGTCACTCCCATGGTTCAACAGGGTTCTGCCCATGCTCTTGTGATTCTCTACAAAGGCAAGGGTCAGATGCCCACAGGTCCATTGGGTAGTCCCCTTCCCATGGCTCTATTGGATACTGTTCTTGCCCTCTGGTTCTGTGGTAAGAGGGACAATGCTCATGATCTCTGAATCAGGCTTGTGGTCTTTCTTCTTTTGTCTTGAAGAATAGTGTACATTCCCAGATACCTAGTTTTATATTTTGGTCCTGTATGCTTTAAGAATCTTTTTTCCTCTGTTTTCAGCTGACCATGTTTCTGCTGGTGTAATCCTAACTGTATTCCTGGGTTTTGTTGATATGGTTAAGACCATAATTTATATTCATACCAGTTTCTCTTCTGAATGGCTGATCCATCATATCCTTATGATTCTCTTTGAAACATACTTTATAATTTTTAATATTTTGGACAAGCTGAGAATTTCCTAATCCTTAAATTATGGTTCCTTTTTGCATAATAATTCCATATTCAATTCACTTCTCCACTCTCACATCTTACTATATGTAGTCAAAATAAACCAAGCTGCTCCTTTAACATTTTGCTTAGAAATCTCAACTCATTATCCAGTTTCATTGCTTGAAAGTGCTAAACTTCCGAGAAGCACTAAAACACAAACACAGTCCACCCAAGATTTTGCCATATTACACATGAATTGCCTTTGCTCCAATTCAGAATAGCATTTTCCTCAGAATGGTTAGTAAGTATTCACATTTTGCCAATATTCTGTTCATCATTCTTTCTAAAAGATGTGGTTTTTTCCCTACAGCTCTCTTCTTTTCTGAGATGCCACTAGAATTGCCTTTAAAAGTCCTTCACAATAATTTAGATATTTCTAACACACACATCAAAACTCTTCCAGGCTTTCTATCCATTATTTAGTTCCAAAGATTCTCCTGCATGTTTTTGATGCTTGTTACAACAGCACTATTATGGCTTATGTCCAGTTGTCCCCCCACAAAGCCTCATGAGGTCCTAGGTGGTCAGAGGCTTTTCAGAGATGGCTGGATCTATAGGGTGTGATGCTGGGTGTGTGATTACTAAATCAGTCCACTGATTGGTTTAACATAGTTCTGGAGCCTGGGGTGGTGGCACATGCCTTTAATCCCAGCACTCGGGAGGCTGAGACAGGAGGATTGCTGCAAGTTCGAGACCAGCCTGGGCTACATAGTGCATTCCAGGTCAGTCTCAACTACATAGTGAGACCCTATCTCAACCCCCCCCCGAAAAAAACAAAAACACCCCCCAAAACACAACAACAAAAAAAAACATTGTTCTGGATAGGACTAAGGGTGCTTCATCCTGGGTGTGAATATAAGGGACAGAAAGAGGACCATTGTTGGAATTAAGTTTTCAACACATGAATTTGAGGGGAACACATTCACTTCATAATAAAATTTAAAAGTCACTATTTTATTTTTAAGATAAAAACTATATAGGTGAATTAACAATGTTTAGTATTATACCACTTGTAATAAAAATTGCAATCTCTTATATCTTTACTTTTTCTTAAATTCTGTTCTCTAAATCTACTTTATTACCTGTATTTTGTATTTCCACTTGGATAATTATTCACTGGCTTACTATTTAGGAGGGTGTATGATTTTTTTCTTACCCTGTCCCTCACTTTCATATACAAATACATGTATCTATCCCTTTCTCTTTTTTTTTGAGAGGATTACAGTTTCAGTTTATTTCTCAGGGTTTTATATTACTGGGGAGTCTAATGATTTTCCGTGGCTGCCATAATAAATTACTATAAAGCATTGGCTATAGTCAACAAAAATTTGTTGTCTTACAGTCTTTAGATCAGAATTCAAAAATTATTCCATTGGGCCAAAGCCAAAGTGTTATCAGGGCTGGTTCTGCCTGGAGACTCTGGGAGTCCTTCTTCAATTTTAAAAAATCTTAATCAGAGATCAATGAACTTTTCTCTAAATGGCAGGAAAGTAAACATTTTAGGCCTTATAAGATATGTTACTACTCAGTTCTACCTTCATAGTGCAAAAGCTACCATAGATAATATATAAATTTTTAGGCTGATTTTATTCAAATAAAACTGACTTACAAAAGCTAGAAAATAAAGAGTAATGATTGAAGAGAGACATTCATAGACCAATGGGATAAAGTAAAGAACCTTGAAATAAACAACAATTAGTTGCCCAACTAAATTTTTAACAGAAGTGAAAAAAACAAATGAAGGAATGATAACTTTTTCAACAAATTAGCAATGGTGTGAAAAAAACTGTCCACAGGAAAAAAATGAAAGGGTGGAATGACCCTTGACCTAAACATGACCCCTTGAACAAAAACGGACTCAAGAGGGGTCATGGGCTACAAAAACTAAACAATTTTAAAAAAGAAAACAAAATTTTCAAATTCTAAAGCTAGAAAAAGATATCATATGCTTTACACCAAAAGCATACTCATTAAAGGAAAAACTGATGAATTGGACTCCCTCAAAATTAAACATTTGTACTTTGTCAAGACTGTTAAGAGAATGAAAAGACAAGCAATGTAATAGAAGAACTAATTTAAGAATTATATATACAAACACTAGAGTCTGAAATGTATAGATAGCATTCAAAACTCATCTGTAAAAAATAAGCAATCCCTGTCAGGCACATCTGTAGTCCCAGCACCTGGGAGGCAGAGGAGGGAGGAGAGCAAGTTCAGGTCTCACTTGGAAAACTTAGTGAGAACCTATTTCAAAATAAAAAATAGATAAGGGCCATGGCTGTAGCTCAGTAGTAGACCATCCTTGGGTTCAATGGCCAGTGTGGCAAACAAAACAAAACAAAGCACAACAACCAATCAATCTAATTACAAAATGCCAGTAGGCATAAATAAATATTTCACTAAAAGGAATAGGCAGGTAGTAAATAAGCACATGAAGAGAAGTCCAATTACTTTTAAGGAAAATGCAAATTAAAACCATAGTGACATATTACTACATACATATAAAAATGCTGGTGAAGATGAGGTGAAACTGGATCATTTGTATACACTAATGGACACTTTGGAAAACAATTTCATATAATACCAAATACGCATTTAACCTTATATACCAACATATGTATATTAGAATATTTATGTCAGAAGATGAAAAGTATATTCACACAAAACCTGCACATGAAACTTCATGAACCTTTATTGGTAATAACTTGAACTAGAAACAATCCAGGGTTAAACACATTGTGGTAAATCCATGTCATGGAATATTACTCATCAATAAATAGGAGCAAGCCGTTGTTACATATAGCAACTTGAAAGAATTTCAACAGAATCATGCAGAGTAAAATAAAGGCAACCCTAAAAGTATACATGTTATATAGTTTTGTTTACATACATTCCTGAAGTTAAAATGTATAATAGCTAAAGGTTGTGGTAATGGGTACACAAACCAGCATATACAATAACATTTTATAGAATTGAATGTGTGCAGGCACACACGTGTGCACAAGTAAGACTAAATAAGTTGGAGTAAGATCAGTGGATTGTATGTGTCAATATCCTAGTTTAGAAACTATTCTAGTTCTGTAATATGTTGCCATCGGAGGAAAGTGTGTAAAGAACTGTATTAGTCACTTCCCTGTCACTGGGACAAAAATGTCTGACACCTGCTACTGAAAGGAGAGGTTTCTTTATTTGCCTTATCTGCCTTATGTCAAAAGGTTCAATGCATGGTCAGCTGGCTCCAAGGCAGGAACAGCCCGGTACAACGGCTTGATGGAGCAAAGGTACTCCATAGAGAATGAGGAGGAAGGAACTGGGGAAAGAATGCGTGTTTTCGGGTCACACTCCCAGTGACTCACCTCCTCTAACCAAGCCCTAGCTCCTAACAGCACATGCCGATATGAAGCCATGGAAGGATTCATCCACAGATGCGGATAGCACCTCAGTGATCCAGCACCTTCCAAAAGCCCCATCTTTGAACACATGAGACTTTTGGGGGACATTTTAGATATAAATCCATAGAATCTCTCTGTTACTTGTCACAACTCCATTTGAATCCATGGCAGAATTATCATTTGCTCTAAGCCAGGGTTAAACTCTCATTTTAGGACTTGGCTACCACTCTATTATGTTTTTCCAATTTTTTTTAGAACTCCTCAAAAAAACTTTTATCTAAGTGCATCTTATATATAGTAAAACTTCCTAAATTAAAGTACATAACTAAATGCATTTTGAAAAATGCATTATCAATCCCAATATAGGACCTAAAAATGATCTCTCATCTCCTTTGTAGTCATTTCCTCCTCTTGCAATAGAAAAATATGCGTTATGGTGCTGTTTTGTCTTTCCTAGAATTTCATCAAAATATAATTCCATTTCTGAAGGGCCTTACACCAACTTCAGAGCTGCCTATGAGATTAGCTGAAGCCACCATTGTGACTGTACCACTATTTAACTCCCCCTTCCAAACAATCTTGCTTTGTCTGCCTTCTCATGAGTTTTGTTCCCTAAAGCTACCCGCCCCAAAACTTTCACTTACTTATTCTAGATTCTGAATTTGCTACTATGGTAATCCAATCTACAACATCAGTGTTTTGATTTTTATTATTATTATTTTTTTGGTATGGAGTTGTTATGATTTGGGTCTTGAATACCCACTTAAAGACCAGTATGTCAAAGGGTTCATCGTCAGCCTGTGGCTCCATTGGGAGGGCTCAGACCTCTGAGAGATGCCACCTAGTAGAAGGGAGTTAGATGGCTGGAATATGCCCATGCCCTTGAAGAGAGTATGGAGATTGGCCCCTCCTTTCTCTCTCTTTTTCGCTTCCAGTTGCCACCTGCACAATGTACCGCCTTGCCATCAGCCCAAGCAGAGGAGTCGAGTGACCACGGACTGACTGAAATTTCTGGAAGAGTGACCCAAGATAAAATGTTTCTTCTCACATGTTATTTATCGGAGATATTTTGTCAGAACCATGGGAAGTTGGCAAACTGCTTTTTATTTGTCCCTATCAATGTTCAATGTCCCCTTTTAATCTGATGGCTTTTCTTGCCATTCTTCAGCTCATGGAAATATTCTCTCAAATGGCTTCTTTTTGTTCTTTTCCTAACATATTTCAAAATATTTAATCAATCGTCCTTTTCCGTTGATTTCCCTTTTATATGCTCCAAACGTACCTTTGCATTGCAATCTGGGAAAGGTCCTTGGCTAGGTCATTTAGATGAATTCAGCCACACTTCCACAAATTGACAGACTATCAAGTCAATCAGTTGGACCCTTATAGCAGTTGTACAACATAATTTCTTAGTTCCTTATTTTCAGCTTGAAAAATAGATATAATATTCTGTAGCATCTGTATGAGGATATTATGACTTTGACTTATGATAAATAACTTTTCTAATTTGTTCTTTTAACTGTTTTCTCAGTATGTGTTCTGCTTGTTAATTTCAGATGTTTTTGAAATGGATTTCCCTAATGCTAGGTATTTCTTGTATATATATTCATTCTATATGAATTTCCCTGTTCTATTTTTAATAAATGCTGGGTTTTTGGTGGTGTGGGAATGCACAATTCTCCTCAAGTGATTGTGGGAGGTGGAACCCTAAATGTATGTAAAAGAGCATATGATACTAACTATTATAGAGGGAATAGGTTTTCTGATTCTTCCTGGGTTTTGTAAGTAACCTAATACATTCCCCTTCCTTTCTTGCTCTGGCTCTCATATTCATAATTTTAGCCTAGAGGTTAATGTTCTGTTTGTACAGGTGGACATGGGAAATGATGGTCCTATGGGGTACATTGCCCTATTGTACATTCAAAGTATATTTCTTTACTCTCTCATCCAGATGACTCCTTTTGGATATCTCGTGTTTACAACCAGAGCCGTAGATACCTTTCCCCATTCTTATGTGGTTTAGGCAGTGGTTTGTTTTGTTAATTCAAATCAAACATGCTTATTCTTTCTTTTGGAGATTCTTCATAAGTACTGGTTTATTAATTTGATGAATATATTCCCCTAAAGAATGTCTTTTCTGTCATTTCTGAGGATTTAAATCAGGAAATGGAGGGAGGTGTTTGTGTTCAGTTTATTCTCCAATATATTTTCCTATGTTTTGGAATAGTTTAAGTAGCACCAAAGGTATTTGTTATTTAGTTTCAATAGAATTTACCTTAAAGAAAGAAACCTTTTGGGCTTGAGTTAGGAATAAAATTTTGATTATCTACAATATTTCTTAATCTGATGTGATTTGGGGAGATACTGGCAATTGAATCCATGGCCTTTGCACTTTCTTATGCTTTTAATTTTAAGTCAGGATCTCACTAAGTTACTAAGTTGCCCAGGCAGGGCTCAAACTTGCGATCCACTTATCTTAGCCTCCCAGAGTGTCACCAAGCTTGGCTCTGATAAATATTTGACAATTCTTATAATTTAAAAACTCTACTACACTATACATCTTAGAAGATACACTTACAAATAGTGCTTGTATAACAAGCAACTTTTGGGCTGGGGATTTAGCTCAGTGGGCTGCTGCCTGCCTTGCAAGTACAAGGTCCGAGGTTGATCCCTAGTATAAACAAACAAACAAACAAACAAAAACCCAAGCAACTTTTAGGGCAAAGATCATTCATCTTCTTTCCTCTGTAGTGTGTGAACATAGTGTGTTAAATAGTATTTGCTTAGTTTCCTTTTTAATACTTTCGAAAGTCCTCATTGCACTGCCATTGGTCATGATTCCAAACACCAGGAATTTTTTCTAGGACCAGGTTTAGAACTAGTAATTCATTCCTGTGAACTGCTCACATTTAAAATTGAGTGTATCAGTCAGTATTTAGTAGGGAAACAGATTTAATACAAGATATACAAATAAATAAGAATTTACAGATTGGCTTACTATGACCTCCCACAGAGTTAGGTGTGGAAGAGTGCTAAAGGTCTGTCTGTGCACTGGGAACCCAAAGGATACAGCCAAAGGTTTTGAGCTCCGTGGAGAGCCCCGTGTGAGTCCATATCAGGAAGTTGAAGAGTCTGTGCCAGAAGCTAGAGATTACATCCAAGGTGAAAATGAAGACTGGAGTTACTCCAAAAAAGACAGAAGCAATCCTTCCTTCTTTGTTTCCCCATTACAGCATTCTGGTAATAATCCCCCCTGAGTCTTCCACACCCAGAACTACTTTGAGCCAATTTAGTTGGGTGTTATTTACTCAAGCTGACACAATCAATCAACTATCACAATCTACCCCTCCTCAACCTGATAATTTACGCATTTCTTTAAGCCATAGACTCTAGATACAAAGACAAGTTTATAATTATGCCTAACAGGTTATAACTATTGTTCATATAAATGGAAACACACTAATTCCCTCCCCAGAATACAAGGCAAGTTCCCTCTGGGTGATGCTTACTCTTTTTTTGGTGGGGTACTGGGGCTCAAACTCTGGACCTTGAGCTTTCAAGGCAGGTGGAGGAAACACTGAGTTAAATCCCTGGCCAAGTCATGCTTACTCTTAACATTTCAGGACTTGAACATTATAACCTAGGTTTAAGAATACTTAAGAATCAATATTAAGTCTGTCAATGGTATATTACATTGGAATCATATTAGGAACAAGTACTACAATTAAAATCCTTGTTTCTATAGCTAATCACGGAGTCATAGCTTTTACTTAGAACTACCTTCTACTACCCATTCTGAATTTCTTTGGCCTTCAGAGAGCATCTCAACAGGTCTTAGTTCTTTCCTTGGTGGGGTGATCCATACCATCATTCCTAAAGGTTCTGGATCATTTGTCATTCTGCCAGGATTGGGTTGCTGTAGTTTCCCATTGCCATTAATAATAGGGCATGGTAATTTTAGGAGGTGCCCTAAGGAATCTCCTGCACTCCAAGCATATTCTTCCTTTTCTCCATTGTGGAGTAATAGTCTAATTTCTCTTTGATAGTCTAGGTCAGTCATATTGTAACTCTCTTTTTAGCTTGATTCCTCAGAGGAACAAGGAGATCAAAATGACCAGGGCAAAGTCTTAGCTTCCCGTTCAATGGTATCATTGTTTTGCTTCCTGGCATAAGCCATCCCCCCTCTGACTCTAAGACTTCTAAGCCATCAGAGCATGAGGTCATGGGAACAGGTAGCAAAATTTTTGCTAATGGATGGATCACTGTGGGTAATGGTGAGTGATACCATTTCCACTTCCACCCCTTGGCTCTTGGACTCATGAATCCTGGCTAAGGGAGACAGAGAACCATATAGTGGACACTGGTTCAAAGCATATACAGCCTTTTGAAGAACCTTGTCCTAGCCCTGCAATGTATTGCCACCTAGCTGATGCTGTCACTGTGTCTTCAAAAGGTCATTCCACCTTTGTATCAATCCACCTGCATCTGGATAATGAGGAACATGGTAAGACCAGTGAATTCCATGAGCATGAGTCCATTGCCTCACTTCTTTGGCTATAAAATGTGTTCCTTTGTGACAGATGATGCAGTGTGGAATTCCATGACAATAGATAAGGCACTTTGTGAGTCTATTGATGATAGTTTTGGCAGAAGTATTACATGCAGGGAAGGCAAATCCATATCAGGAATAAATGGCTATACTTGTTAGGACAGAGTGCAGTGCTTTCTATGACAGAAGCTGTCCAATATAATCAACCTGCCACTGGGTCGTGGCTAATCACCCTGGGGAACAGTGCCATATCGGGAACTCAGTGTTGGTCTCTCTCTCTCTCTTTTTTTTTTTTTTTTTTTTT
>NW_022900928.1:62869644-62901131 GCF_012274545.1 Fukomys damarensis
TTTTTTTTTTTTTTTTTTTTTTGGTACCAGGGATTGAACTTGGGTCCTTGTGCTTGCAAGGCGGCCACCTCAGTGTTGGTCTCTGCTGCTGGCATATTGGGCATTCAGCAGTGTCTCTAGTCAGATCATCCTTGGTGAGTGGGAATCCATGTTTCTGAGCTCATGCATAACCTTCATTCCTGCCACTATGACCACTCTGTTCATAAGCCCTCTGGGAAATGATGGGAGTGGTTGAAGAAGGTTGATCACTATCCACAGAAGGAGTCATCTTGTCCACTTGATCTTTAAAATCTTTGGCTGAGGTTGATTTTTGGCGAGTGTTTGCATGGGAAACAAAAGTTTTTATATCGTTTGCCCATATGGAGAGGTCTATCCACATACCTCTTCCCCAAATACCCTTGTCACCAATTTTCCAGCCATGTTCCTTCCAAGTTCCTGACCATCCGGCCAGACCATTTTCTACAGCCCATGAATCAGTGTGCACATCTGGCCATTGCTCTTTGCAGGCAAAATGTGCTGCCAGATTCATTGCCTGAGATTCTATCAATAGGAAATGATAAAAGTGACACATGTATGACCTTTATTTACTTAGTTTCACAATTTCTTCTGTCCTGGGTACATTATTTGTACCTTTATAAATTAGTAGGTAAAGTAAACTTGGTAGACTTTCTGGCTTCTCCAAGATACATGCTCCAGGAAAGAGATAAACACTTTCCCTTAAAGGGAGTCATTAATGACCGTTGCTCAACTCTCCCCTCTTGTGGTGCTTGGGGAATTTTTCTTAGTATTTCTGAGAGCAGAAGAAAGTTTTATTTTTTCAGCATGTTCCAAATAATCTTCTGTAAAAAGAGTTTCAAATCTAATCTATATTTCTAAGGGTGTAAAGATCTCTGCTGTCAAAACCCACTTCTTATTAATGGTTTCCTTCTACCAATGTATTTTTAAAGGAAAATATCTTATATTTTAATCTAAGGTTTTTCTTTTTCCCCTCAGATTAGCCAAGTTTACACCCCATCTTCACAAGTTACTATGTGAATGTGGGCAAATCACTGAAGCTCTCTGAACAGTTTCTTCAGTTGCAAAATGAGGGAGTCAAAATTGTATCTGTCTCACAGGATTGTTGTGAAGATGAAATGAGATATTGTGTACATTTCTTAGCTTGGTATCTAGGGATTAATAAATATTAGGTGGCATTGTCCACCATCATTGCCATCATTAAAATCACCATTATTATCCTCAAGTTCTTCTCCCCAACAGTATGCAAAACTCCAGCTTAAACTTGCAGCTGATATCTGGAGTGATCACCTACCACCAGAAACGAACCACAGCACTCTGTCCAACAGGCCTCTGTTACAGAGACTGCTGTCTCTATCTACTGGATCTTTAGTTGAGCAGTTCTACATGGGCTCTGTCGATCAGTGTGTGGTGCTTCTGGAAAGTATACTTCTAACACCTGCTTACTGCCTTTTTTCCTTTGGAAGTGATAACCTGCCAACCTCAGAGTGTAGCAATTTGCAGTGTATTGATTTACCTGACTCTTGCACTCCTTCCTAGAACACACACACATTGTAAAACCTGTTTCTTCCTTTATACAATTGGATTTCTCTTATTTTCTATGTTCTGACAATAGTCCAATTTCGATCTTTGCCCTAGAATTTTAGTGCTGTGTTTTCCTTTTAAACTGGTTCTTTCAGCACTGGTATCAGCTAATGCCCCAAACTCATCTCTACTGATATCAGTAATACCCCAATCCCATCGCTACTGACATCAGTTAATGCTCAAACCCATCTTCACCAATATCAGCTAACACCTCAAATCCCTCTCCACAGAGATCGAGGAGGAGATGAATTTGGGGCCTGAGCAGATGTCAGTGCTGCAAGAGTTGGTTTAAAGATAAATAGCAATAAATTACTTCAGCAAAGATTAAAATTAAAATTTTAATAAAGCATAAAATAAATTGAAATATTAAATTATAAACACTATTGGCAACATTTCCTGAGTTCTTTCAGTGTGTCAAGTACTTGGCAAGCATTTTCCTTGGGTCACACCATGTCTTAGTACCAAAGAATCCTGGAAGCGATTTCTAAAATCATCACCATTTTTCAAATGAGAAATTGAACTGAATCATAAGCTCATGGTCATAAACATCTATTGAGCAATGAATCCTAGACCCAAGTCTGGGGCTTGAGGGATTCCTATAAATTACTAAGAAATTCTAATTGCATTCTCGTCCTGAATTCTAAATCAAGTGAGGGGAACAAAATAATCAGAAAGATAAAGATCCAAAGTTCTGCTCTTTTACACTGATGTAAATTAGATTGGTAAACATGTATGCAGCAATAGATGTCTTCTCACTTGTCAGTGTTTCTTGGTTTCAGACCAGGGGAAAGCAGACCCATCTCACCAGGGTGCAGGCTGATGCGGATGGCTCCCAGGATGGGGATGAGAGAAATACAGAATGAATTCCTGCATATTATTCTTTAGTCCACTTTGAGTGGCTCTTTGTGTGTGGTGTGAGATAAGGACCCAATTTCATTTTGCTTTCCATATTGATATCCAATTTTCCCAGCAGTATTGTACATATTGAAAAGATTGTCCTTTCTCTAGTGTGTGTTTCTGGTGCTATTGTAGAACATTTGGTTGGCCATATGGGCTTTTGCTGTTCTATGCTGTGTATGGGTCTTTTAAAATCCAGTACCAGACTATTTTGATTACTATACCTTTGTAATGTAATTTGAAGTCAGGAAATGTGTTACTGCTAGCTTTAGATTTTGGCTATTTAGTGTCTTTTGTGGTCTCATGTGAACTTTAGGATTGTACTGTGTTGTCTGAGAAAATGCAATTGGAATTTTGATAGGGATTATACTGAATCATTGGATAACTTTTGGTTTCCATTTATTTGGGTCATTTTTAATTTTTTTAATCAATGTTTTATACTTTTGGGTGTGCAAATTTCTCACTTAATTGGCTAATTTTACTTAAGTAATTTATTCTCTTTGATGTTATTATAAGTGGTATTGTTTTCTTACTGTTTTTTGAGTAAGTAGTTGCTGTATAGAAATGAGACTAATTCTTAAAAATTGATTTTTGTATCCTGCAACTTTACTGAATTTTGTTTTATTGTAATAGTTTTTTAGTGGACTTTTAAGGTTTTCTGTATATAAGATCATGTAATCAGAGAGACAATCTTACTTCTTCCTTTGCAGTTCTTCCTTTCCCTCTCTAATCTAATAGCTCTGGTTGGGTTGGGACTTCCAGAACCCTGTTGATAGGAATAGTGAGAGTGGGCATCCTCCTTATTTGCTGATCTTAGAGGGAAATGTTAGTGTGGGCTTGGCACACCCGGCCTTTATTGTGCTGAGGTTCATTTCTTCTGTACTTAATTTGCTGAGTTTCTTTTTTAATCATGAAAACATGTGGAATGTTGTCAAATGCTTTTTGGGCAATGGTTGAGGAGGATCATATGCCTTTCATTCTGTTAATGTGGAGAATCATATTAATTGATTTGTATTCTGAGTGCTATTTGCAAGCCAGGGATTGTGATTGATTGTTGTGCATGATACTTTTAATGTGATGTTGAATTTGGTTTGCTAGTATTTTGTTGGGGGTATTTGCATCTATCCTTATCAAGAATATTGTGGTTTTCTTGTAGTGTCCTTGTCTAACTTTGATATCAGGATAATGCTAACCTAAAAAAATAGTTTGGAAATGCAGTATTTCTTTTTCTTCAAATTTTTGAAAGCATTTGAGAAGGATTAATATTAGTTGCCTTTAAATGCTTGATACAGTTTGGCGGTAATGCTATCAGATTCTGGGCTTTTCTTTGATAGGAGTCTTTTTTATTACTGATTCTATCTCTTACTCTTGGCTGATTCAATTTCCTTGCTTGTGGATCTGTTCATATTTGCTATGTCTTCATGATTGTATGCTTGTACATTGTATGTTTCTAAGAATTTATCAATTTTTTCTAGGTTTTTCAATTTGCTGGTGTGTAATTGTTCATAGTGGACTTTGTGATTCATGGTATTTCTGTGACATCAGATGTAATAGCTCTTTTCTAATTTTCAGTCCTTTCCTTTCTCTTTTTTTACTCTAGCTGAAAATCTGTCAAAATTTTTTATCTTTCTTTTTTTAAAAAAAAACTTACTTTTAGTTTTATTGATTTTTTCTAATACTTTTCTAGTCTCTACTTCATTTATTTCAGCTTTGATCTTTGTGATTTCCTTTTTCTTTCTTTTTTGTTAATTTTAGGCTTTATTTATTCTTATTTTTCTAGTTCTATGTGATGTAATGTTGGGTTAAGATATTTCTTTTTTCATATAGATGTTATAAACTTTACTCGTAATTGATTTTGCTATATCTCACAAATTTTGGTATCTTGTGTTTTTTATTTATTTAGCATTATTTTTATTGGTGTATTTTAGGTATACAGTACAGTTACATTC
Source organism: Fukomys damarensis (assembly GCF_012274545.1). Lineage (NCBI taxonomy): Eukaryota > Metazoa > Chordata > Mammalia > Rodentia > Bathyergidae > Fukomys > Fukomys damarensis. Next base: position 62,874,090 of record NW_022900928.1, read on the forward strand.
ATCATTGGGATGTTGTACCTTTACATGACAGATCTTGGTTCTTATTTTCCCCATTTCTCAGCCCTCCCTTTAGCCCCTCTACGCTTCCCTGTTTACAAAAATGTTGTTTCCATGTTTTTTCTTTTCACATATATTTTCTTTTCCCTTTTCACATTTGCCCTACCCCTCCCACTTCCTCTACTCTTTTAGACCTTTTCTCCCTATTACACAATAACAATTATACATTTTGATCCCTATTTACACTTTCAGTTTTTCACAGCAGAGAAACTCTTCAGTGTTTACACGTGTCTGACTTATTAATTTCATTATGAGTATGGCCTCAATGTGCATACACTTAGCTATAAATATCTGTAGTTTCTCTTTTGTTATGGTGAGTAGTAGTCCATTTTATTTTTAAAAAACATACACACATCTTTTTTATCCAGTCTCCAACTGGTGGGCAATTGGGCTATTTCCAAATTTTAGCTATTACAAACTGTGCTGCTATAAACACGGGTGAGCATATGTCACTGTGACATGATTCTTTTAATTCTTCTGGGAAGGTACCCAGCAGAGGAATATCTGGGTCAAATGTGACTTCTAGCTGGGTGTGGTGGCACACACCTGTAATCCCAGCACTCAGGAGGCTGAGGCAGGAGGATTGCTGTTAGTTCAAGACCAGCCTGGGCTACATAGTGAGTTCCTAGTTGTTTGAGGTATCTTCATATTTATTTCCACAGTGGTTGCATCAGTCTGCACTCCCACCAACAATAAAGAAGGGTTCCTATCTCTCCACTTCTCCACCAGAATTTGTTATTAGTTAATTTCTCGATAGCAAGAAATTCTTACTGGGGTGAGGTGGAATTTCAGTGTTGTTTTCATCTGCATCTCTCAAATGACCAGTGATGTTGAACATTTTTTCATATGTTTATTTGCTGCTTTTAATTCTTTGTCTGAGAAATGCCTGCTCATTTCAGATGCCCATTTCTGAAACTGGGTCTTTATATTTTGGGGGTCTGAGTTTTTTGAGTTGTTTTTATATTCTAGATAGCAGACCTTTTTCTGAGGAACAGCTGATAAAAAATTTTCCCACATTGTGGGTTGTCTCTTAGCTCTGTTGATGGTCTCTCTTGCGGTGCAGAAACTTTTTAATAAGATGAGATCCCAGTTCTTTGAGATTCCCAGATTCTTTGTAGTAGTTCCTGTGCTACTGAGGTTTTGTTCATAAAGTCTTTTCCCTGCCAATGTCTTCCACAGTTCTACCTAACTTATCTCTCAGCAAATTTAGTGTTTCTGTTTTAATATTTAGATCTTTAACCCACTTGAATTTTAGTTTGGTGCATGGTGAAAGATAAGGGTCTAGTTTTAATCTTTGAGAAGTTGAAAGCCAGTTTTTCCAACACCATTTATTAAAGAGGCTATCTTTCCTCCAGTGAGGGTGTTTGACTCCTTTGTCAAAGATGAGGTGGCTAAGTACTCTGGAGTTGTTTCTACATCTTCTAATCAATTCCACTGGTCTTCAGGTCTGTTTCTTTGACAGTACCATGTTGTTTTTATCTCAGTGGCTTTGTAGCATAGTTTCAAATTGGGGATTGTGATACCCCCTGCCATGTCTCTGTTGAATGGCTTTTGCTATTCTAGGACTCTTCTGGTTCCAAATGAATTTTTGGATTGTTTTCTCTAGTTCTGTGAAATATACTGTTGGGATTTCAATTGGAATTGCAAAGAATCTGCATTGAAGATTTGTAATATGGCCATTTTCGCTATATTGGTTCTTCCTAGCCAGGAGCTAGAGATGTCTCTCTATTGCCTTATATCCTCTTCTATCTCTTTTTTTCAGAGTACTGTAGTTTTCAGTGTAGAGGTCTATTTGCTTCATTAGAAAGGAATTGTTTCCCTAATTTCTCTCTCAGTGAGTCTGTTGTGTATAAGAAGGCTACTGATTTTTTAGTGCTGACCTTGTATCCAGCTACTCTACTGAATCTGTCAATTAGGTCTAGAAGTCTTTTGGCAGAGTTTTTTGGGTCTTCTGTGTAGAGTATCGTATGGTCAGAAAATAATGACAGTTTAACTTCTTCCTTTCCTATCTTTATTCCTTTTATTTTTTTCTCTTCTCTAATTGCTGTGGCTAATGTTTCCAAAACTGTATTGAACAGGAGTTGGATAGGGGATATCCTTGCCTTGTTCCTGATTTTAGCATGAAGGTTTTAGTTTTTGACCATTTACTATGATGTTCACTGTTGTTTTTTCATAGATAGTCTTTATTGGGCTGAGTTAAATACCGTCTATTCCAAATTTCTGTAGGGTTTTTTAAAAAATCATAATGGGTGTTGGATTTTGTCAAATACTTTTTCTGCATCTACTGAGCTGATCATATGGGTTGGTCTATGACTCTCTTAATATAATGTATTAAATTTATTGATTTATGTATGTTGAGGCATCCTTGAATCTCTGGGATAAGTCAAAATTGTTCAGGGTGTATGATCTTGATGACCCTCTGTATTCTGTTTGCCAGTATCTTATTGAGGATTTTTGCATCTATGTTCATTTTGGAGATTGGCCCGTAGTTCTCTTTTTTTGGTTTAGTCTTCCCCTGGTTTTGGAATCTTCCATTTTGGAATCAAAGTAATACTTGCTTCTAGGAATGAATTTGCAAGTATTGCTTCCCTTTCAATTTCATTGAAGAGTTTAAAGAGTGGTGACAATAGTTCTTCTCTAAATGAATTATAGAATTCAAAAGAAAAGCCATCAGAATCTTGACTTTTCTTTGTTCATAAATTTTTAAATACATTTTCAATTTTACTGATTATAATTGGAGTATTTAGAATTTTTATATCTTTGTTTAACTTTGGTAATTCATATGTAACTAGGAATCTGCCCATTTCTTCTGTGTTTTACATTTTATTAGAGTACAGGTTCTCAAAGCACATATTGACAATCCTCTGGATTTCTGCTGGATCTGTTGTGACTTCACCTTTTTCATTCCTAATAGCTTGGATTTGAGCCTTTTCTTTCCTTTTTTGTTAAGGTTGACTAAAGTTTTATCAATTTTATTCATTCTTTCAAAACACCAACATTTGATTCATTGTGTTTTTTTTTTGTATTGTTTTCTTAGTGTCCATTGCATTGATTTATGCTCTGATCTTTAAATTTTCTCCCTTGTAGGAGATTTGGGTTTGTCTTGCTCTTTTTTTTTCTAGGAGCATGAGGTTCAGCATTATGTTGTTTATTTGAGCTCACTCTGTTTTCCTAGTATGGGCATTCACTTCTATGAATTTCTCTTGCAGAACTACTTTTATTGTGTCCCTTAGATTCCTGTAAGTTGTATTCTTATTGTCATTTAATTGTAGAAACTGTCTGATTTCTTCTTTAATTTCCTCTGTGACCCTTTGGTTATTCAGGAGAGTATTATTCAATTTCCATGTGTTTGTGGAGTTCTTACAGTTTCTTGTGCTGTTGATCTACAATTTAATTGCACTATGGTCTGATAATACACATGGGGATAACTTCAGTTCCTCTGCATTTACTTAGACATGTTTTATGAGCTAGCATATGGTCTATTTTGGAGAGTGACACATGTGCAGCCAAAAAGAATGTGTATTCTTATTTTATCTGTACTCTGTAGACATCTACTAAGTCCATTTGTTCAGAGGCTTGGTTCAATTCTAGTATTTTGTTGTTGATTTTTTGCCTAGATGATTTATCTGTTTGTGACAGTGGGGTATTGTGGTCCCCCACTACAATTGTATTAGTGTTTATTTGGATTTGCATGTCCATTAATATTTGTTTTGTATAGTTGGGGGCATTAATATTTGGTACATATATATTATGATTGTCATCTCTTTCTCTTGGGTTGTTCCCTTTACAAAGATGTAGTGACCTTCTTTGTCTCTCTTAATTAGTTTTGGTTTGAAATCTACTTTCTGCATCGATGGTTGTTCCCTTTACAAAGATGTAGTGACCTTCTTTGTCTCTCTTAATTAGTTTTGGTTTGAAATCTACTTTGTCTGCATCGAAGATAGCTACCTTTGCTTTTTTCTGGGTTCTTGTCTCATGAAGAACTGTTTTCCATCCTTTTACTTTCAGTCTATGAATTTCTTTTTGAATTAGGTGTGTTTCTTGTATACAACATATTGTTGGATTTGCTTCTTAATGCATTCTGCCAGTCTATTTCTTTTGATTAGTGAATTGAGGCCATTAACAATGATGGTTATAACTACTATGTATGGACTTATCTTTGTCATGTTATTTTCCAGTTGTTGGCTCTTTTATTTTTATTTTGCCCCATCTCCCTTTGATTTCTTGCCTTGCCTGATGGCTTTGCTCTGTTGGGTTTCATGGTGTTGTGACCTTCATTGTCTTTTTCTAGGATATTGTTTAGCATTGTTCGGAGTGCTGCTTTGGCATTCATGAAGTCTCTCAGGTTTTCTTTGTCATGGAAGTACCTTATTTCTCCTCTTTTTTTTTGTACACTGGATTGAATGTGGGTCCTTGCACTTACAAATAAATTTTGAACTATAATTTTGCAGGATACATCAAACTAGGTTGGACCTTTTTGAGGGGGGCAGGGCTTGAAATACCTCACTCCAGGCTCTACTTGATCTGAGGGTTTGTGTTGAAAAGTCTGCTGTGATTCTGATGGGCTTTCCTCTGCATATGATTTGTGTTTCTTTTCTCTAAATGCTTGTAGTATTTTGTTCTTCTGTTGGGTTTCTGGGATCTTGACTATTACATGTCTAGGTGCAGATTTTTTTTGGTTATGGCTAGTTGGAGTCCTATATGCCTCACCTAACTGTATGTCAAATTCTTCCCCTCTGTTTTGGAAGTTTTGTGTCATTAATTCTGTGAGCTTTTTAAAAAATGTCATTTGTACTTTCTTCTGCTTTTTTGTGGACTCTTATCAGTCTTATACTTACTATTCTACTTTGCATCATCTAATAGCTGCTGGATCACTTTCTTATGATCCCTTACTATTTTTAGTAGATCTCTCTATTCATGGTCACTAAACACAATCCTGTCTTCTATATCTGATAGTCTATCTTTACATTGCCTCATTATGCTGTGAATAGTTTCAATACTTTTTAATCTCCTGGATATCTGTTTGAATCTGTTTCATCATTTCCATTTCTTTCCTATGCTTCCATCATGGTCCTGAGCTCCTCTATTGTTTTTTAATCTGTTTCTGTTCTAGAGTCTCTAAACATGTCTTTCATTCTTCTCACCATCTCTGTAGTTATCTTAGAAATTATTTCTGCTTTGAATTTTTCTAGAGCCTTGTTTATCTGTTTTGTTACTTCCCATGCTATCAGTTCAGGGTATCCAGGTGGTTGATTATCAGATTTTTCCACTTCTTTTTCCCCATAATTTGCCGTTGGTGAGCTGGAAGTCTGGGATAACACTTGCTTACGTATTTTATCATTTCTATTTTTGTTGTTGGTGCTGTTTTTGATTTAATTCCTGGGTTGCTACTTCAATATTGCTTATTGTAAGCATCTTTGTTGCTTGTATTTAGAACCCTCGTGGAATGATTGCTTCTCAGAGGTGTCTTACAGATATAGCTGGTCTTTAGATTTTGAGTCTCTAATGACTTTTAGGCAATCTTGTTTTCAGTATACCAGGAAGGACAACAGATTAGATTAATCACAACATCTTAGCCCAAGTGATACAGAAAAAACATCTGCAGCAAGCTTCAACAGGCCACAATCTGACCCTCTAATTTTCTTTTGTGACTATTGGTAACAATCCTCAGGTGGATCTTCCATGCCCAACCATGCCGATTCAGTTCAGCTGGGTATTACAAGTTGCCCATTAGTTAATTCACCACACACCCATTTTAAGGACCCTCTCCTCATGCTCCTTAGGCTCTGATGCCAATTGCCAGGATGCTGCCCACTGTCCTCCATAAGAGTCAGACCCAGATAGCCATACTATGCAGTTCCCTCACCATTCAGCTCAGTTTGCATTACCATCTTCTGGATTACTGAGGCTTTTACTCCTGCAGCAAGTACAGAGGCTGATGTGGCTCTGCTCTGGCCACCTAATGGCGGTAAGATAAAAATCTCCAAGAAGGGCAGGGAAGAGAAGTGACAGTTCCTTTTGAGACAAGTTTCTCATATCTTGTGTGTTTCTTTGCATTTTTATTCCCAGAGCTCCCTTTCTCCAGGCTATCTCACTTTTGTGGACAAGTTTTACCCTTAATATCTGCCATGAGTAATTTTACACAATTGGAAAAGATTTACTGAGCAATATATCCTTAATATGGTCCTTGCCCTTAGGTAATGTAATCTGTTGAAAGATTTTATTGGTATCTCCCTTAAAATTGCTTTTTGACTTAAATTTTACTATGTGGAATCTGGAAGCAAGTGGCTTTTTCAATCCTGCCAAGTCTCAGTTCTTCAATTTCTCCATTTCCTTCATTTCTGCTTTCAAACTGGGACATTCTTCCCTAGGCTTGTTTCTCCTAATACCTAGCCAAACATGACAAATATCACTAACCAAACACTCTAACATTATGTTTTCCCCTTGAGCTCTGGTTTCAATCCCATCATGATAGACTTTCCAAGTTACATGAATGACAGTTTTACTAAATACTTGGTCACTGTAAAACATAAATCATAACATTTCTAGCCTCTGAAATTAGTTTCCTTGCCCATGGCCATCTGTGAAGTCAGAACCCCATGTTTTGGAATTTTGTTGTTTTTGTTGCTGCAAGGGCACCAAACTTTGGCAGCAAACTGTGTATTAATCAGAAGAGGCTAGTTATGTTCTGATAATAGTCCAGAGTTTCAGTGTCTTAACACAACAAAAGTTGATTTGTTAGTTGCATTATACGACCCACTCTGGTGTCTGAGGGTAGAGTGAAGGCTCTATTTTGCATTCTTCAGAAACTTGGGCTGCCAAAGTTTTTACATCATCTAAAACTACTCCCTCCCTAGTTGCCTGTCAGAGACAAAATGGAAAGAACAAAATATTGGCAACTCTAGTGATATCTTCTATATTTACATTTTGTTAGCAGATTCTAGTTATGAGTCTTATTCTACCATTATTTATTTAGGAGGGTACCAGGGATCAAAGTCGGGTCCTTGTGCTTGCAAGGCAGGTGGCAGAATCACTGAGCTAAATCCCCAGCTCTCTTTTACACTTATTCAACAAATATTTGAGTACCATCCATATTATGTTCTAGGTACTTTTCTACACATCATCTATCCATCCACCCAAGTATCTGTTATCTATCATCTATATACCTTAGTAAATAAAAAGAAATAACTCATTGTTATTCTAATGGGCTACACAAACAAATTTTAGATATATAGTGTGTTGGTAAGATTGCATGAATAAAATTAAAGTAGAAGTATGAGTTTTCTGGTGTGTGGGGGATGAAATTTGAAACCTTAAATATTTCCATTGGAAAGACCATGAAGGAGGTCACATGCTAAGCTGAATAATGTCCCTCCCAAAATATTCACATCCTAATTCCTAGTACCTATGACTATGTTACCTTACAAATGGAACTTTAAATGGGTAACTAAGTTGAGGATCATGTGATGGGTAGATTATTCCACATTATCTAGGTGAGCCCAATGTAATCACAAAGATCTTCATAAGATGGAAAAAGAATTGGAGTTAAAAATAGCAATGTGACTGTGGAAGCAGAGACAAGAGAGATTTGAAGACACTGTGATAAGGCTTTAAGGATAGAAAATGAGCTTGGAGCCTAGGACTGTGGGTAGCTTCTAGAAAAGGCAAGACAAGGACCTCCAAAGGAGTGCAGTCAACCCTTTGACATTTGATCTCAGCACTTCTGACCTTCAGAACTACAAGATAATAAACATATGTTGCTTTAAGACATTAAGTAGGAAACCCAAGAAGTGGCATTTAACAAAGAACTGAAGGAAGTGAGGGGAAGAACTGTGTTGATATCTAAGGGAAGAACTTTCTGGTGAGATGGAATAAATGTGAAAACTCTGAGATAAGAGTGTGTTGTGTGCAAGAAGCAAAAGTGTTGCTGGTGTAGTTAAAGTCAACTGAGGGAGAAAGAGACATCTAGGACGAGTTTGAAGGGTAATGCAATCAGATCATGCTGGGTGCAACAGAGCAGTACAATGACTTTGGCTTTCACTCTGCGTTAGAGAGAGGCCACTGGAACGTTTTGAATTGCAGACAAACATGATCTGCCTTATATTTTAAAGGAATCACTGTTTTAAAAATGAGTATCAGAGGAGAATAGTAAGGGTGGGATCAGGGATACCAAAGAGCAGATATTGCAAATAGCCCACGTAAAAGGATGATAGACTGGTCTAGGTGATAGAAGAAGAGGTGGTGAGGAGTGGTCAGGTTCAGAATCAATTCTGGAGATAGATGCTAAGGGATTATCTGAGAGATTGGACTGGGTTGTGAAGGAGAATAATCCACCATGCCCCCAAATTTGTGGCTAGAACAATTAGATGGATAGGATTTCTGTTTACCAAGACAGAAAAGACTGGGAGTTTGGAAAAGATCAGCAGTTGAGTTTTGAACATATTGGATTTAAGGTGTCTTTAGACAGCCAAGTGGAGATGTCTAGTAACTATTTGTGTGGTTACTAGATATCTGTTGTTCAGGACAGAGTTAAAACTAGACATGCATATCTACAAGTTTCCAGCATAGAGATCTTTAAAGCCATGTTGTTGAATGAGATGAACAAAGGATATAACATAGATAAAAAAGAGAAGAAGGCACGACTGAACCTAGTATATACTAGGACAAGGAATGACTATCAAAAGAAACTGAGAAGTTATCATGGTGAATGAGGAAGAAAACAAAAGTGTTGCATTAAAGTTATTTTAAGCCATCTTAAGGAGTCTTAAATACTAGTGAAAGGTGAGATGAGAGTCAAATTTAACAGTTATCATAGTTAATAATATTAATGTAAATATATATAAAAACATAAAAAATTTATTTATTTATTTATACATACTTGGGATTGAAGCCAAGTCGTCATGTATGTCAAGTACATGCTTAACCACTGAGCTACACTTCTACCCTCTTTTTATGCTTTAAATAAGCTAATTTGGATATAATTATGTTCTATGACATAGTTATAGTATAAAATATTAATCAAATCTTTATAATAATTAATCAAATCATTTATTAATTGTTAGAAACTGTTTATTCTAGGAGGCTGTCAGTAGCTAAATGATGCCCCTATCCAAGCTGTGTATTGATAAAGAGAACAGAATCAAATGTACTAAAAAAGTTCCCTGTTAACAGTCATTGGTGACTTATAGCATCAAATTAACATCAATAGTACTAACCATGGTGCCAAATTCTCTCAACTCCCATTGAAAAGCAATTACATTAAAAATATTCTATCCTTCCAAAATCTTGATATTACTGAGTCATGGCATTACTGAGGTTTTGTATATTAAAAATTCTTTATTAGCCACTAAATCAAGAAAATCATTTTGGAATGTCATATTTAATTGGGTTGAATATAATCCTTCAGGCAAAACCAGAGGCAGAGTACTGAGGTAGTTAAGAGAACTGGCCATGTGCCAGGCTAAGTTTGAATCTTAGTTCTACCATTAAATTTTCAGTAACCTTGCTGTGCCTCAGTTATCTTATCTGTAAAAATGGGGATGATAGAAATAATTACACCATTCAGATGAATTCATATTTGCCAAACATAGAGCAAATGCTATCTATGATTGCTCTTATTTTTATTAATAAATTATTGTTTTTAATTTTTGTGATAGGTGAGCTCTTGGTAGATTTTAATAAACCTATGGATTTAAGGGACATAAAATCCAACAGTGACCCACACTCTAGAATCCCTGACTTCAGACTACCTACAAGGGCTCCATCCTCTGGCCTACCTGTTTTCCCTTCTTCTCAGAGGCAAAGTCCCAGAGAGGTCCTAGTCCTATGTGGTCATGTGAAACTGCCATCAGGGTGAGATCAACACCACCAGGCATGACAGTTAAGCTTGACTGTCAACTTGAATGGCTTGAAAACTACCCAGAGGATTAATAAAGCATGCTTCTGGGTGTATCGGTTCAGTCAAGAGGTATGATCTTGAGTTCTTTCCATATATGGTCCCTCATCCCTTCCTCTCTGACACTATTCTCCTGTTCTGCTTTCTGACCACCATGAACTGAGGAGCTTTGCTCTGTCATTCTTTTCACCATGACGTTTTTGTCTTGAAGCCAATTGACAATGAATTGGATCTTTGAAACTGTGATCCAAATAAACCTTTCCTTCTTTTAGTTGTGGGAATCAGGTATCTTGTTCAGCAATGGAAAAACTGACCAATTTATAAGGTCACAGCTTTGAAGGCAAAATGAGTCCTGGATATCTGCTCACTTGAATACCAGTGCCACTAGGAATATTTGCTGCCAGTGACTGAGGCTACTACAGCCAGGAAACAAGTTTGACTAATAGGAGCTGTGGCCAGGTAACTGGTATTCCGGAACATGGTGGATACAGAAAAACCTCCAGTGCATCATCTACTCAGTGATCCTTAGGGCTAGGCATGGTTCATGAGCAGGGCCAGGGGCCACTCTCCTTGTGAGGATGGGCTCAGGCACAGCATCATCAGGGAGAGAGGACATTCGAGAATGCCTTTTTGAGAGAGGCATATTCATTTACCAGAGAGAAATGAAACTGGCCTTGTTCCTAGAGCAGGGACCAAATTGTCCCCTGCAGTGGCTAGGATCAACTGTTTAATTTCTGGGTTCTGGAGAGGTAGGAAAGTTCCAGGGAATACTAGTGGTTGGTAAGGGTACTCAGAGGCCTCAGAAATGTGAGTATTTATCAAATATTTTAACGTTTAAACAACCAGTAGATCTGTAGCCGAGAATTTGCCTGGATGTTTGCTCTACTGTTAGTTCAATTAAATTGAGATTTGACTATTAGACTTTTGTGATTTGCAGCTGATGAAGGTGTGAGCCTGACTGAGTGGGTTCAGAGAAGAATGTGAGGAGAACTGAGAGCACTCTCATATAGATATATATGATATTTTGATATACAGAGGTGAGAGAAATAAATGGGATTGGAGATGGTGGATCAAAAGAGGATTTTCTTAAAATGGAAGAATAAAACCAGCATCTTTGTATATCGATAAGAAAGCTCTTGTAGAGAGATAATGCCTAGCTCTGTGGATTACCCCAGGGCTGTGTGTGGGGTGTACTAAGGCTATATATATTATTTTCAGATTTTCTTCCCATCATTTCCTCTATGAACTAGTAGGCATACCTTACACTATTATGTTTTTCTTCTCTTGTTATAGATGTTGTCTTGATTCATTTCTGGGTATTTTTCTTTTTCTGACTATTTTTAGTGTAAAGTCTGGTTGATAAATCAATAAGCACCCATATAGCCTGCATATCCTGGATGTGTGATCTTTTCTCTGCCAGGAGACCGATATTTCAGCATCTTAAACCATGGCCCAGGAAACCAAATACTATTCTGTAACATTACTTTTGCAGGAAGCTTGCTTGTTCTCCCCTCACCTCTCTTCTTTCTTTCTCTCTCCTTTCATATTGACCTATGTATCACTTATCAGTCTTTTGTCTATCTTATCTATCTCATTCTAGAAAGAGTTTAAATCATTGTGAATGGCTATTGAATGGATTTGTGCCCTCAAATCCCAACCTTAGTTGAAGTTAACACATATCACCTATGTGAACTCCAAATTTTCTGACAAAATAACCTTCTCCAGAGTGCTTCTACAGATCTACTTTTGGACACAAGTTGAAATAGTTGGAGGCAGAAAGAGTGGTAAATCCTGTTTAGTGTCCATCTTACCCTGGATTCCAATACATCAGACACAGTCCCCTCTTGACTTCTCACATCGATGTTACAATGGTTCCTCTGAGTTCCTCAGATGAAAGTTTCCTTCTTCTTGGGGTCTGTAACTGTATTACTCATAATATCTGTGAATTCTCTTTGTTGTTCCATGCAGGATGATTTGCTGCTTTATTTCCAAAGGCCACAGAAAGAGGAAATAGAATAGAAATCTCAAGGCCTAGCCTTGCCCCTGACCAGTTCAGTGATACATGTTCCCTGTAAAATGGGGACAAAAATCATACACATTTCATTAGGATCAAAAGAAGACAACAAACTAAAATACTTTAACTTTAGCTAAGTTCTTACTTATATCCTCTAGTAAAAGGTTTCTACTTCATCATGAATGATATATTTGTTTTGAATTTCTAAAATGTTATTTCTTGCCATATTTATAAATATATAAACCAGGCACATTTCTTTCAATGACTCATGATTTTCCTCCATGGGGAAAACCTTCTTTATTAATGTAATGGATATAATAGAAAAATGTAACAATCTGAAACATTTGTTTTATAGTGACCTCCTTAGAAATTTGTCCTGCTGTATGTAGTGAAATGACCTTATTTGCAGAAGTGTACATTTTGAAACATAGAATTTAAAGTAATAATAAGTAAACCACTTATTTTTAGTTTCTTTTATTCATGAGCTGAGCAGTTGAGTGCAGAGGATCACTAAGATCCCTCTTAAACATATGTAACCAATAGCATCAGCCTCAAATTTCCGTACAGAAGGGGATTTTAGAGGTTGAAAGTCATGGAAATGGGGACACCGAGGATGTCCGCTGCCCACACTCTCCTTGTCCTTGCTTATGGCAGCAGTGAGTAGGCCGGCATCATGAACTTTCTTTCTTCCCTCAACAATACATATTGTTAATCATGACAGCTCTCTTTCCAGCTGCACTTGGTAAGGTCTCGGGATCATCCTTAACACCATGCTGCAGCAAGCTTCTACCACTCTATTGATGTTGGCATGAAAATAGAAATCAATTATATATTGCTAGAGTGAAAGTGAAACTATTTGATCCAGAAAATTTATCCTTATAGCACATAGGAGACACTCAATGCCATTGCATTCTTGTAATCTTCAAGGTCATATCAACTGTAGGGAAACTATCTTCCTCTAGAGAAGGTTCTTCTAGTACAAATCATGCATCCTGTCATCCTCCATGCCCACCTTGTGCCATCGAGGCTGGGTAAGACACTTCTTACCCAGGCATATGATAACATCTTGATTTGGGTAAGTAGAATAAAAACTCTGCATTGGTAAGATTTCTCGTGGTGACAGAAGCCCCTCATTCCTAAAGTTTCAAGTGTTTTTATGCTCCCTTCTCTCCTCAGAATAGAAAATAATCATTGATAATTAAAGTTTAGAGGATGAAACATTGTTGCTCCTACCTGGGAGGGATTTGGAGAGTGCTAGCCTTACTCTGCAGCAATAACTTCCTGTGACAGGATTTTGAATAGTAAGACCAAAAGGAGAGACGTAGGAAAGAGTGGGTTTTTGGGTTGTATCTCCAATTACACCATTAGGTTTTATGGCAAGGTTTGCCAAAGGATGCCCAGTGGGAAAACACTGGGGGTCCTTAGATTAGGACTCTATGAAAGGTGTTAGAGATGAGATAAAACAAATATTCACATTGAGAAGCAGTGGCATTTAATAAAGTGATTAAGCAGTGACATTAAATGAGTTCTCAGGCCATTTTGGAGTGATTAATGTGGGTGGATAGAGGCCAGGACTCATTGGGGAAGGAATATAGGGATGTTTTTCTTGATTAAAAATTTCAAGCAATCATGGCAGTAAAAATTTCGTGTGAAGTCTTCTTTGATTGCCCTTGGTGTTAAATAACAATAATTATTAACAATTTCTGTGCCCCTCCTCCATAAGGGCAAAACAGGTAAAAGTTAGGGAGGAATGGAAGTAGTTGTTGGCACATGCTAGATTGGTGTTGGTGTTGTTTGTAGACAATTTTGACTATTCTCCATCTTCAACTTCACCCATTTTCTAGGTGGATTTCACTGACCCCACAAGTAATTGTGCTAAACAGCATTGCCTCCCAATGGCACAGGGGTAAAGCATCTACCAGGGACTTTCAGTAAGATACCATGTGTAAAGTACTGTACAAATCTATGATATTGTTCAAAACGTAAGATACTATTGTAATTTTTTATTTTTCACCACCATTTCTGACCAAAGGAGTTCTGTAGAGCTTTTATCCAGCACCTATATTCAGGTAGCTCCTTACTCTATGTTATTAACCAGTAATAGAGTATAACAGGTATATTTGTGTTTACTATCAAACATGCATGTCACTCACTATTATGTTAGATGCGTGATAGATATTTGTTGGCCTTTGAAGAATTTACAAATGAATGAAAATTAGATGGGTAAATTCCACTCAGGTGGAATTCTTGCTGCTGGAGGAGGGAGGGGGTATGTCAGTCTGTTTTTAGCTGCTGTAACAAAATGCCTGAGATCAGGCAATTTATAAAAGAAAGAAGACTACTTGCTCACTGTTCTAAAGTCTGGGAAGCCCAAGCACATGGCTTCAACATCCACTCAGCTTCTGATGAAGGCCTTCTTTCTGCCTCATAATAAGGTGGAAGGCAAATGAGCCCAAGCAGAAGAGAAAAGGAATGAGAGGCAGACTCACTTTAAAACAATTTGCTCTTATGATAGCTAACCCACTACGTAAAGAAGTCATTAATTCCTCCTAACCAACTAACCACTTCTTAAAGGACCTATCTCCCAACATGGCCACAAGGGTGATCAAGTTTCAGCATGAGCTTGGGAGGAGGAAAACCATATCCAAAGCATAGCAGAAACTAAATAAAAAGATTCTTATAGAAGGAAATGTAAATGTGGGATTAAACAGTCCAGCGTCCTACTTACAGAGTAACCACAATTTCAGATTTTTTTTCAACTGTTCTGTTTCTCCTTTAATAATGGGATTAAGAAGTTTTGAAGAATGTTGATATTGTTCTTGAGAAAAAAGCAGAAAACATTCTCCAAAATATATTAGTGGACTTACTAATATATGTTGTTAGATGAGTTGAATCACAGTACAAGTCTGAGATTTATCGTTAGTCTACATACAGGGCCAAAAGCACAGTTCTGGTCCTGATTCTTCTGATGAGTCATAAGAACAGTTAAGACTTGAGCTTTGAAAGTGAATTGGTCTGGACTAGAATCAGAAGAGATAATTTAAGCCTAGGACTTGCACTTGTACACTCCCTTTCAAGGCCAGGAAGGGGCTCTAACAATGTGTTCGTTCACATGATCATATAGTTTATTAAGATATGAGTCTTAAAATAAATAAACATATTTATTTATAATCTATCTATTATCCATTTAGGGCATTTTCTAACTCGACTTCACCCTAAGAAAGATAAAAAGTACATTGAGGGAAGATGTGTATCAGGTAGTTAGTTAATACAAACATTATTTTTCTGGATTTTGTATTGTTTGGTTTCTGTAAGTTTTTAAATCTAGAATTTGTGAAGATTTCTCAGTCTCATAAATCTACAATTTTGCAATTAATTTTGTGCTTTCAGCTATGTATTCTTTTTCTTCCCGAAGCCCCTGAAAGATCCCAGGCCCCTGGGAACCTGTATCCATCCCCATTCGGATCCCAGCACAATTCATTCACTAACATGGTTATCTTGAGCAACTTACTTCACCTTTGTGAATTTCAGTTTAATCTGTAAAAGTGTAATAATCTTTTAATCACGTTCTCTCTACTTTATATTTCATGTAATTTTATTAATGATAGATGATAATTTATTTTCGTTTGTTTTTCTTGCTAATGTAAAAAGATTAATCTTCTCAAGTTTTTTAAGAGCTCATGAAATTCAAAATATTGGAAATCATTGGTCTAGTAGATTTTAGTGTGTCTGCCCCCCACCCCGCGCTGTTCTCATACCCTATGGACACAAGTGCTTTGCAAAGGATCATGGCTTCAATAAGACCCTAAGCCTAGCAAAACATCGTATCCATTTTTTAAAATTCATTAATTTTATTGGTACACTTTAGGTATAAAATACACTGGCATTCATTATTGGGAGTTTGTACCTTTACATAATATATCTCGGTTCTTATTTGCTCCCCATTTTTCTTCCCTCCCTTCAATCCCTCCAACCCTCCCTGTTTACAAAGACTGTTTCCATTTTTTAACACCTCTTTTTATTTTTTTAAAATGGATCTTCTAAAATTCAGGTCTTTTTTTCTCCACTCTGATTAGCACTGGGCACTATGGTCTGAATGCGTGTGTGTCCCTCTCTGCAGCCCAAATTCACACGATGCTGGAGCCCTTATGAGTGAATTAGTGTTGTTATAGAACAGACCCAGAGAGCTTGCCAGCCCTTTCTACCACGTGAGGACACGGCAAGAAGGCACGTCTGTGGGGGAAGCCATCCTTCACCAGACAGTAAACCTCCCACTTTCTTCATCTTGGTCTTTCCAACTTCCAGAACCATGAGAAATAAATTTATATTGTTTATAGGCCACCCAGTATATAGCAGTCCAAACACTAACAGTTACAGGAAAGAGGACATAAATGTGAAGCCATGGGCCTTCTCAGTACTGCTCCATCCACAGGTAGTTAAGAGGCAAAACAAATCAGACACTTCTCAAACATTCAAGCCAAGGGAATGTTTGTGTATCGAGGAGAATCCAAAGTGACTGCCAACATCGAAGCGTCCAATTCCAACAGAGGTATAGTGGGCTTCTAGGCACTGGCACCCTCTTATTTTTTCATGTAGAACTCCTTTGTCCTACTCACTTTCCCACTCTGAGAAGAGAGAGCTATTTAATAATAAAGACCATTTCAAGGTGAAGAACAACCAACTAATAACAACCCTTGTCTGAAATTTTAAACCCCTCCCAAACACAAACTTTTTAATTGAAAGAACAGCTTTCCACAGCCCTCCCCTAACAGAGCCTGGCCTCTATCCACCCGCGTTAATCACTCCAAGATGGCCTGAGAACTTATTTAATGTCACTGCCTAATCACTTCATTAAATGTCATTGCTCCCAGTGGTGAAGATGTGTTTTGTTTCTCATCCCCACCCATCTGTCCCAGAATCTGACTTTGAGCACACTTATTGTCTTGTCAAGCACCATGAGAGATTCGCACTGTGCCCCGTGTCTCCTCAACCTCACTGAAGCCCCAGACATTTTGAAATGGGGTGTATTTTGGCAAAGGAGCTATATGATGGTCACAGAAGTCTCCTGAAAATAGGCAAATGCAGCTCCTGACATCTTGTTTGGTAGAAGATGGAAATATGGAAACTAAATCAACATTTCGGGAAAGTATTCAGTCTGTGGCTCTAGTTAGGAGAGTAATATGCTGAGCCATGGCTCAAGAGAGAGCAGAATTCAGCCATTTTCAGTTACCAGGATAAGGACTTGTGTATACTAATCGCTTATTGTTTTTCTCATCTACCCTGCAATCCAGAGGGCTCCAGATTTCAGGTCATTCAGTCTCCCTGGCACCCTGTCTCCTGACTTCTGTAGGGATGCCCAGGAATTCCTGTGATTTTTCCATCACACCAAATGTTTTTTGTTGATGCTATATCCTTACCTTCCTTCTTATCCCTCCCTATACCCGAGCCAGTGCTCTTAATACTTAATCATTCACTTACTTAACCACAAACTGACTCAGTAAATTTTTCCATGGGCCAAGTACTGAAGACTGATAAGCAACAAGGGGCTTTTCTTGCCTTCAAGGCACTCAGGAGTTTAAATGTAAAAACTGAAAGGTAAACAAAGCAGTAAAAGTTTCACAGGTGTAAACGTTGACTCAGGTGTAGTGAATTACAGGCCCGTTTGCAGGTTCTGGAGGGAAGGGTTTCATAGAGCAGGGCTCCTGAAGAAGTTAAGTAGGTGTTCTCCAAGTGGATGGGGAGGGGCTTTCAGAGGCATCTCTGAGCTGTGGAGGGCCGGGGCTTTGACGCGCAGTTCCAAAGGTACTCCGTGAACACTGCTGTCAGATCTCCAAGTCATATGTATAGTGTGGGGGGCGGGGGAGGCATGTAAGTGCGGCTGTGTGTGTAGACAGGTATGGTGTGTGTGTTTCACAGCCTGAAGTGTAGGAACTTCAGTGTATATGTCCAAGGCAGTCTGCGAGGCAATGAGGCTTATTTAACATCCATTATGGGATAAATAAGAGAAAATTAAAAGAGTAATTTTAGGAGGGAATAATTGTTTTCCACACACCATAATTACAAGTGCTTGTAAATGGTGCTATCATAAAAGAATCTGCCGTTTAGAATTCTCTTAAATTCTCTCGGTAATGAACAGACACTGAAGGGATGGGACCGCGGCTCTCCAGTCGGAGAATTTGGGCCTGCACTGACGCCTAGCGTCTGCCTTTGGCAGAGGCCTCCCACTGCCGTCGTACAGAGAAGCGCCGAGCTGGGAACACTCCAGAGTTTTCTGTGGTTGGAATTAGAAAGACCGGGGAGACTTTTGGGCCGCAGCAAATCTTAGAATCTGGGCTTCTCTGGACATCCCCTAAGGTTAGGCCGCTTCCTAATATTTGTCTTGGATTCCATTTCTCCTGTCGCCTGTCTCCCGTCTCTCGCTCTGTCCCCTCTGTCCCTGCTTCTCTCTCTGCACATGGCCCCATTCATTCCAAAGCTGCCATTCGGAAACCTTTGTGTACTTCCTTCCCTTCCCTGCTATTCTCATGTCCTCGATCCCACTGGGGCCTCTGCCTGTGCTTCCTGCTATCTTCCCATCGATCCCGGGCTGAAAATCAGGACACCACGACCATCTTTCTTGGATGCTACACGAGCCTTCTAAATGGTTTCCCTGCTTGAGACTCGCTGTCACCAGGGATCTTCCACTTTTTACTCACAAAATTTATTCCTCAAGTAACCTTTAATTTGCTGGAAGGTTGCTGTTAATTGCTTCTAATAAGTCACTGCATGAACTTGGCTGCATCACTTGGGCAATCTCCTCTTCTAGAAAATGAGGGTTGGGGTCAGAATAGTGTTTTTCCATCTTTTCATTCTAAGAAATTCCAGTATTAATTCTCTTAGCACTTTGCCCCTTTCCTTTGTTTCAAAAAAATCTTTTCTATCCAACAAACTCACTGATTAAAGTAAAATTAATTGATTGTCACTTTCATCAAAGATATATCTAATTGACCATTATAGCATCTGGTTAGCAGAAAATAATCAATGTTACCATAAAGAATTAATATAATCCCAGCCTAAGGCAAAACAAATCTCTGATATTTTATCTAACACAGTACAGACTTACCGTGAATCCCTAGCATCCCTTAACTATTTTGAAATATCGAGAATAACATGTGATCTCCCATTACAGCTATCTAGATATATTGTAATAAATGACCACTAAGGTCACCTGGCTGTAAGGTTCTGTATTTGTCAAGCACTCATATCTTAAATTCCTCTTAGCATTCTCTAGAGTGAGTGTGGCCCATTGCTTTGTTTTGGTACGGGGGATCGAACTTGTGCTTGCCGCTCAGCAGTGACACTTAGCTAAATCCCCAGCCTCTCGTTGCTTTTCAATTGCATCTGGTCCCTAAATAAATATTTCATCACTGATGGCAGCTCTAATTAATGAAAGCTGGGAGAAGCTCACCATGCCACTTGAAAATTGAGCATGTATATGTGTAAAGAACTTAGAACAAATTAATTTTACATAGATTTAATGATTGATTATTTAATGCATGGTAATTAAACATTTTAGGGCATAAAGTCTAATTAGCATTAGTTTTTATATTGTTAAATCATATATATTTTTTTAATTTCTTTTTTTTTTTGTGCCAGGGATCGAACTCAGGACCTTGTGCTTGTGAGACAGGCAGTGGAACCACTGAGCTAAATGCCCTGCCCCACCAAATCATATTTCTAATTTCTCTATTCTTTGTTGATCTATTCGTTACCTGACTTATTATTTTCCTTTGATGGAATGCTCCTTTCATTTTTCTTCCCACCCCCACCCCCACCCTCATCACCATCACCATAATGTGTTTGTCATTGAGCTCAGATACAGGTCTGTTGTTCACCATCTAAGTACCTCACATCTGAAATAACTCCTTTTCCTCACAGTGCAAGTCTGTCTGGCTAAAGAGCCAGGTTGTAAAATTCTGCCCAGGTTACCAGACTACTTCTCTCTTTATGTACATAGACCGAAAGTAGTATGTGATCCTTGATAGCATTGTGAACGGAGTGGGGTTTGAAATGAGTTTAAGAATAACTGGGAAAATTCAAATATAGACTGTGTACCAGATAAAACTATTCATTAATATTAAATCTGGGTACAAGATTACAGTTATCTAGGATGACTAAGCCTAGAGATCTAATGTACAGTATGAGGACTACAGTTAATGATATTGTATTGCATACTGGGAATTTCCTATGAGTAAATTTTAAGTATTTTTACCACACAAAAGTAACTGTGATATCACAGATATATTAACTTGCTGCAGTAGTCGCTTTACTATGTATGCGAATATCAGCACATCCTGTTGCACACCTTAAACACATACAATGTAAAAATAAAATCATTAAGCAAAATATTAAATGTTTTAAAATATTAAATTTTCTGGGTATAATAATAATAATAATAATAATAATAATAATAATTAATAATAATAATATTGTAGTTCCATCGGAGAAGGCCCTTGTTCTTAGAATGCACAGGCTGAAATGCTCAGTAAGTGTTGTGATTTTAGTAACTTACTTTCAAAGAGTGTTTGAAAAAAAGAAAAAAGGAAAGGAAGATGGAAGATGTAAATATTTCTAGTCAAAGAAATAACATGGTAAAATGTTGGCAACTGGTGAACTGGGTGAAGAATGTCTCTGGGTGGTCATTCTATGGGTTTCCAAACTTTTCTATAGGTTTGAAAAATTTCAAACATGAATCTTTTTGAATCACTTGGATACTATCACTGTCATTATTTTGTACTCTTTCTTTTCTTTAAATTCCAATTCCTCCCTGCTGTCCTAATCTCAGGAGGGCAGCTTTCTCCCCGTGTTCAGTCAGGTTGGGCTAGGTAATGCTGCAATAACACTATGAAAATCTCAGCCACTTAAACCATCAAAGGTTTCTTTTTCCCTCGTGCTAGGTGGCCATTTCAGATCAGTGGGAGATTAAAGATATCACTGTGAACATCTCAAGTACCCTCATTCTCACCTCTTAAAAGCCATGTTTGTGAAGTGGACTTTTTTCCTTTATTTTCAAAGGGAGAGGTTTCCTTCCTCTTATTTAAAGATAACTGCTTCACATGAACTCTGGACCCCTATCTCCTCTGGGATTTTGCTTCCACAATACATGTCTAGTTCCTCTGTCTGTTACAGCTTTGGCCTCTTTCTCTTCGTATGTTTTAGTTTCTATACCTCAGAAAGGCTTGTGTTTGATTGTATTATACCTTCTAATTTCCCCTCTTTCTTCTTTCAAGGTTATGGTCTTTGCTGATGCCTCTACTTTCTGACATTCTAATCTCGATTTTCACACAAACTGGCATTTGCTGTTAAATTATATTGAAATATCTCCTTGCATTTTAGTCCTCTACCCCATTGACCTCTATCTCTGCAGTGTGCACCGCTGCTCATTCTTGTTCTTTCATTCTCTCCTTTGATTTTAGTATGCCTAATGGTTGGGGTTCTTCGCCTCTCTTCTGGGATTGCTTCTTCTCTGACTTCTTTAATGTTTCATGTCTCTCTTGCCATCAAACTGGAGCGTATTCTCAAGGATCTTTAGCCTTTTTCTCTGTGTCCTCTCAGAGCTTGTTGGCAGTCTCTTGCAGTATGTCTCTCACATGAACATCTCCAGTTTTGATCTTACTCCTCCTATTCCAGCCTCACCATCCCAGCTCATCTGAGTGCCCTGCATAATGTGTTCTAACTCGGTTCTTATACTTCCTCTTTCCAAATGGTTTTTTCTCTTAGAGACATCGTATTTTTCCAGATTTGAGCCTAGTAGACTCTTTTAGAAGTCTTTGGCTTCTTTATTCCCCAACTTCATTTCTAATAATTTCTGATAACTTTCCTTCAGATGAGCCCTCTCTTTCTGTCCTTGCCATGCATGCTGTCTTTGGCATGACTTGGACGAGAGAGTCCGAACTGAGCTATCTACTTCCTGTCCTTGGTTCCCTCTTCATTGTCCTTTGGACTGCTACCCTTTCACCGTACTCCCTATCATGAGCCAACTGACAGAAGTATCAAATCCTGCCAGATTCTCCAGTTTAGATATAATTGGGCTTCATTCAGCTATCTCCTAACTTTGCATCATTAGCCTTCTAGCTCAGCCCTGCTGGGCTCATTCCAGCTATTTTCTCTGCTAATAACTCTCATTCTTTTATTTGGTCTTTTTCTTCTCCCGTTCTTCCCATCCACATCCATCTCCCTTTCTAGCCTTCCTTTAAGAACTTACTCAGTTCCCCACTTCCATAATGAAGACATCTTCTACTGCTTAGGTTTACACTGACTTTTTCCATCTCTCAGTGTGACCAAAGTTACTTGCAAACAGTTTAGTACTTAATTATTTAATATATAATATTTTTTTCTTTCCAACTAGCTCATAAGCTCTTTGAAATCCTGCATAGAAATTACCACAGTGCTGGGCATATGGTTGTGCTAAGCAGATACGTATGAGCTGACTGATTTCTCTCAGATCTAATGGAAAGCATTGAATAATTTCTTATTTTCCTGTCCTTGGAGGAATTAAGTACCTTAAGTACCACTGGAAATATATATTTTTTTTGTCCTCAATCCCACATGAAGAAATTTGTTCCTGAAAGAGTGGCTGATGGTTTCAAAGTTCAATAGGTTCAGGACCTTTTTCCTTGAAGCATCCACAGATACATTATCCCTTTGCTATTTAATCTCATATTACAGAAATATCTACCTTGCTTTTGTGCCTTTCAATACTTGCCTTCCTCCTATTTTCCAGCTTGCATTACGAGTAATAATGCTTTCAGTTATGTTAACTCATTTAATCCCTTGTGTAAATATTTGAAGTTTGGTAGTATCATTAGATTGGTATTAATGTTTCCCTGCCCCCCCCAAAAAAAATTGTAGTAGAGCTCAAAGAAATTCAACTGGCCCAAGAGCACGCAAACAAGTCTCACATCCAGTTTTGTCATTAAAACTTGATTAAAAGGTCTTTGCTCCTTCTGTCACTTCAAGTTCATTCAGATTGGATGCCATTCCTCTCACACGATTTTCATCCACCAAAGCATTTTTTACATGGCTGCATATATTAATTTATAAGTCTGTTTCCTCAGTGGACTGTGAGATTCTGCACATAGAGGCTAGGTTTTGTTTAATTTTGTGTGTCCAGAGAACAACACAGGACTCATTGGGTGAATGTCTGAATTGTCCGAATTAAAGCACAAATGAGGATTATCGCTTGTCCTGTCTTCTTAGAGAAGGAAGAGTAGAGCAAGACTGTATTCACCATGGTTCATTGTACACAAGTGTAAGACACTTTGAAAAATTTTCTTCTCTGAAATCTCCTTCTCCATCACTTCTCTCTTAGTAGTCCAGTACTGTAAGACACATACATCTCACTAAAATCTGTAGTCAGTGTAATATGGTTCAGAAAGTGTTGGGTTTACCACTTTCTGCTGCTATGGGTTACTGAAATGGTTGTGAACAAGTAATTAATCTCTTAAGATTCAATTTTCTCATATACAAAATGGGCATAATCATAGAAAAAGTCACAGAGTTTTTTTGGGAGCGATACAATGGGACAATTTATATGAAGCCCTCAGGACAGAAATATTCATTTCTCAATGAAAGTTAGCATTTATTATTTTGGGCAGGAGTTATTAGTGCACTTTAGGAGTCAATGAGACTATAGCAGTGAAGCTCACTGATAGGTGTGTATTCAGAGTTAAACTGAAATGGTCTTTCCTTGGCAAACCAAAGTGAGAATTTAGATAGTTCAGATCATTTGGTCTCTGATTTTACCTTCAGTAATTCTGAGGACAAGTTTCATGAAGTGACCCTGGCTGGTCCATTTTAACACCTCTGAGAATCTTACAGAGAGTTGGAAGATGGAATTGGTTGTCATATTGGTTGCTACTGATGTTTGTGAAGTGAGACCTTCCTGCCCTGCCCCCCATCTACCTCCTGTGGCACTGTGTTCCCTGAGTGGTTGAAGAACATCACACGTGTGTGTACATGTGTGTGTGTGTGTGTGTGTGTGAGAGAGAGAGAGAGAGAGAGAGAGAGAGAGACTGAGACTATGATGCTTTCTTAATGTCCTGAACTGATACCCCAAATCCAGAGGCAGCAAAATAAAACATCACTGTTGGCACTACTCAAGCATATTTAGCATATATGTAGATTTGTATCCTGGGGCAGAGAGCCACGTAAATAGAGTTAACATTACATTCGTGCTATTTATCACCAAAGGCAAAGCTTCCGATTTAGATGAAAGGTGGGTCAATCTCCATGCCATCTATCTCAGCTGTACTACATCTCGGGATAAAAAACAGCATCTGCTTTCTTCCTCACAAGGTATCGCTCCAACGAGTCAATTATATAGGGAAGCAAACAAAGGTCTAATGAGACAAAGCACACACAAGCCTAACTGAGCAGGGATAAGAGGGGGCCTATAGAGGGTTGTGACCAATGTCTCCCATTCATGTCAAACTGATAGTTGGCCTTAGGAAGAAAGGCCTAGATTCAAACCTTAGCTTTCTTCAAATATTATCCCTAAGTATTGGCTCTTACTCTGTACAGCAAGAGCCATTATACCTCTCTGCGTAATTCAATTATTCATTCATGTTACATATGCATGTTGAGGACCTATTATGCACCAGGCCCTGAGATTATAAGAATTAAATGATATTACAGATGAGTATCTGACCAAATGCTAGACATATGGTAGATACTCCGTAGCAGTTATCTCTCTTTCCTTTCAAGACTTGAAGCTTTGACTGACCTTTCTCCTGGGTAGAATTAGTCCACCCCTCTTGTGAATGAATCAGACCTGGAATATTTGCAGACTGACTTCTTTCCTTATTTCCCTCTCTCCACTCCCCTTCCATCCCTAGAACTTTTCCCTCAGGGCTTTTGGGACCAGAATACCCCACTAACTCTGACAGTTGATCTTTGAGGGGAGAGAAATCTCTGACACTCCAAGCCCTAAGTGACAGCACAAGGATATTCGAAATGATCCTGCTCATACTAGATAAAGGCGACTTGTCAAAGGGAGACAGATTGTTTTCAGCATCAGCTCGTGGGAAGCCTGACAAGTGAATAGCTCTACCCATTCTAGGACGAGGCTTGTGGCATCCCTCAAAGGTGAGGAAGGTGTCAGGGTCACAGGGAGACAGAATGCCTGGGAAACAGGTCAGCAGGGAGATAGGATCAACTAGGAGTGAGAGTCACTCAGTCAGGAGGTCCAAAACTCCTGACCCTTGCAAGTATATACCCCCCAGCACTCTTCGCTCTGAATGCCTTGTGCACTGCGGCCCCAAGGATAACCTCTGTCCTTCCCTCCTGCCTCCTTCCCAAAAGCATTTCTGCCGGACTCTCATTAGTGCCCTGCTTCATTGTGACCTCAGCCACAGTGACAAATGCAGGGAAATATAACAACATAATCCTCTTCACACCGTTTGGTCCCCAAAGGTCCTTATTCAGAATTCTCCATTTATCTGGTCATTAGATCTAATTAAATCCATCCAACTTAAAGCACTGATGAGTGGCACCACTTTCTCTCACCAATTAAAATAGAGGAGATTAAAGAATGCCCTCGACACTTTGTCCTTGTGAGGGTGGTGGCAGGGGAAGAGGCAGAGAAGGGACACAGAAGAAGGCTGCCCTTTTTCTTGAAGACAGTGCTGATGTAATGTGGGTTCCTACCAGGAAAATGTTCCCTTCGTGTGGTTTTTCCAGTATTAAGTAGCATACTGTCACAGGAATATCTACCGCTTTCCAAAGATGGCTTGAACGACTTAAGGAAAGGATACCTATGATAAGATAATGGAATAGGAAATGAAGAGAGAAACCAGACCTGAAAAAGAAGAGAGTCAAGAAATAAAATAAAGTATCAATTAACATATTTATTACAATTAATATAAAGTCTGATTAGAGCTTCTTGGTATCTAAGGTAAAAAATGAAACACGGCATATCATCATAGTTCTTATCATTTAAAAGGACAAAGTGTACTTTCCTACTTCCCCTATTTTTAGGGGATTAAAAAAATGTCCTGGCTCTAAATTCTGAAAGAAATGTCTCATGCGGCACTTGATTTTGGAGACCTTGGTTGAGAGACAATGTTTTCAATGATATTGTTTAATGCTGGTTGTTTGCATTTGATAGGCTAGCTCTTGGATGCCCAGGGCTTTGGAACAGTGCTTGCTTCTTTGAAAGATTAATTTGTCCATACAGTACTCAAATTATGACCACAGGTTTATCAGAACAGTGCTATGGCCAACTTAGCTCACTGGGCAAACAGGGAGGAGGGAAATGCCACTGACTCCACTACATCTGGCTCCCTATAGGCCTTCAGAGGAAGTGTCCCTATTCTTTGCCCCTGTAATAAGAGCTCTGGATTTCCTGGCCCTACCACACTGATACAGTTGGCTCTTGAAGAGAGTCATCAGAAACAGGGGTTTGGTATTTGAGAGGTACGGGCAGGGCTCTGGGCTCATTCCCTGGGGCCACACAACATTATTGAACCAGATTTTGATTTTATCCCTTTTCACTTGATACTCCCTAGTCTGACTGGAAATCCTCTTCCAAGTCTTCTCTGATTTTCAAAGCATGGTTGAAAAGATTCGAAGGCAGAGGGGAATGAATGGAGAGGAAAGGGTGAAGAGCTGTCAGCTCACTAATCCTGAAAAAGGAAGTAACTGGAGTCAAGCTTCTTCTCAAGCATAGGCCCACAGGGAAACCTGTCTCCCCACCCCAAAGAAAATGTCTTAGTACATAATTCATCTGTTCTCTTCTGAGTCTCTCAAAGGAGACTCCAAAAGAGAGCCTTGTGTTCAAGGTCCAGCTCACACCCCAATCCAACCCCTCCCAGTCCTTCCTCTGGGTCTGTGCAGCCTCAGACCCACTCAAATCCCAGTGTCTAAGGTTTTCCTAGGTAAGAGCTTCTTCCCTTTACCCATTACTCAAGAAAGGTCTTATTCAAGGATCTTTCTAGACAGCTTCCTTTTTCTTTTCTTTTTGTGTTCCTATCTCCAACATTCAGCAAAGCCATTAGCTCCTTACTACAGGATCTTTTTTTTTTTTTTTTTTTTTTTT
>NW_022900928.1:62901327-62932226 GCF_012274545.1 Fukomys damarensis
GGTATTTTTGAGACAGGGTCTCACTGTGTAGTTGAGTCTGACCTGGAGCTCACTGTGTAGCCCAGGCTGGTCTCAAACTCACAGTGATCCTCCTGCCTCTGCCTCCCAAGTTCTGGGATTACAGGCATGTGTCACCACGCCCGGCTGCTACAGGATCTTGAATAGCACTTTGGGCTGGCTTTCTATTTTTCTTCATGAAGTTACCAAGTGTGGTGATTAATTTTATATGTCTGCTTGACTGGGACATGGGATGCTCAGAGATGATATTAATCCTTATCTCTGAGTGTGTCTGTGGGGCTATTCATAGATGAGATTAGCATTTGAATCAGTGGACTCTGTAAAGTAGTTCACTCTCCCCAAGGGTGGGTGGGCATCAACTAATTCTTTGAGGGTCTGGATAGAACAAAAGGGGAAGGGAGGGAAAATTCATTCTCTCTGCTAGTCTACTTTTACTGGAATATCTTTCATCATCTGTCTTGGGCTACAAAATGCACCATTGTCTCTGCTGGTTCTTAGGCCTTTGGGTTTGGGCTGATGTACATAACCATCTTTCCCCAGATCTCCAGCTTGATACTGCAGATGGTAGGAATTCTCAGGCTCCATAATGATGTGGGCCAAGTCTTCTTTTATAGAATGTCCTCTATTTGCTTTTGAGGAGAGGATGGAGAACCATGACCGCCACATCAGGTACTACCTCTAATGACCTTGAAACTGCCTCCTGCCTACCGGATGGCCAAAACACAAAGCAGGTTCTCTTCTCAATGCCTGGCCTTTGCTGAAGCTATGTCCTCTTGTGTGAGAGAATATTTCTGATTCTGAGTCTGGGGACACCCTGGCAGCTGCCACATGTCACCCGTTCACTGTCACTAGGAATAGGGAGGAAGCAAGACCTGATGAAAACACACAGAAAAGGAGTATCCAGAAACCTGCTCTTGTCTGTAGTCATTTCAGGTGCCCCCTCCTTCCCACCCCAGTGCTTTCTTGTGTCCATCCTTGAGAAGAGTTGTTCTTCCCATTGATTTCACTGGAGAGTTAGAAATGTTATTTGTGGAGTGAGATGAGGAGGGAGCAGCTGCGTGTCAGTTTTCTAGAGCCAAAAATCGTGCATTTGGTTAGCAGAAAGAAGGGTGGCTTTGGCAGTCACTCCTCTGTGTCTTTTGAAGGAAGGTACCTTGGATTCTCTGTTTTCCTTAATAAGCTGGGGCTGCAGGCTTAAGGAGGTGGGATTCGGTGAACTTGTGTGTGTTGAAAATGCAGCACGGCTCTCTTCGCATCAGAAGGTGCTCTCTGGAGGACAGCACCATCTCCCCCTGCCTTTTGCCCTTTCCCTTCCTTTCCTCCTTTCTGCTGTACCTTCCCTGTCGGGATTCTCAAAGGCGTGGGAAGCTGGCGCTGCCAGTTGCAGTAGTAGCGTCATCTCCAAAGGGGGCGCTCTAAGATCAGGTAAAAGGCCTTCGGGGAAGTCAACTGTGCCTCTGAGAGGACTGGGCGCGGGTACCTATGGACATTTAAAAAATGGCTTTTATGAAATCTTTGCCTTGATATGCTATCAATTTTTCCAGATGCCTTTTCAATATCTGTCTACAGAACAGTATGAAATTATAGTAAGTCCTACAGCTGGGGGGATGACGATATGACAGGCATCTGTGGCTTGGATGAAAGGAGCTCAAGACCTGCTATTGGTAGTAGGTTCCCTCTGGGGCGGCCAAGCCGCCAGCTTCCCAAACACGGGTGGTGGGTACATCCAGAGGGGAGCTTCCTGCAGTCTTCGCCCCTGCTCCCCTCCTCCGGGACTGTGCACCCAGGCAGGAAGCAGATCTAGGCTGCAGGCCTCTGCTGTTAGACAGGCCCAGGGCCCTCCAGGTTGGGTGAGGAGAGAGTGGGCGTCTGGGAGTTTTCTCAGAGCTCTCCTGGACTGAAAGGGAGAAAGGAGAGGCAGCTCAGAGGAGCTGCACGTTAGAAACATAACCTCCTCGGCCTGTGACGGTGCCGGGAGCAAAGTTCTGCACCTGGGAAGGGCTCACGGCCACTCATCCCATTTCTTTCATTACTTTCACGGGTGCACAGGAGAGTAGAGGTGCGTCCCACGGAATCTTTGAGAAAGAGATATAAGAAGGTAGGGCCAGGCTGCAGCTGCCCCATAGGCGAATGAGTGAAGGAAGATAAACATCGGGTAAAACCCGGAGTCTGGCTTCCTCCATCCGTCTCCACATGAGGATCTGAGGCTTGGGAGGGCAGAGACCCTAGGCGAGTTCTCAGGAGGCCCAGGCCCCCTGATTTCCCAAAGGCTCTGGAGGATGAGGCGCCTCAGTGATGGGGCAGCAACTGTGGGGAGCCTAAGAGGAGGCGGGTTCCCGAGCGCGTGTTCCAACCACCTGTGGCTGCTTCTTGACAGTACTTGTCATCCTGTCCGTTTTGTCCACCTGCCAAGCCCATTTCCGCAGAGCACTCCAGAGTGGGAGGCTGTGAGGCTCCATCTGTGGCTGATAACAGAAGGCCTTGCGTGAAGTGCAGGGAGCTAAGAAGCTTTTCTCTGCCGTCTGGAGAGACCTTTGGCTGGAGGGCAGTGGAGATATTGACAGTTACAAACCTGTCCTTCAGGCTGTGGGGCTGGGTTGTTACCTAGAGTTCTGTCTGCCGTGGGTATTTGTGCCATCTGAGAAGTCTTGGGACTGGACTAGGCGGTTCTGGTTCGCTCCTTTCCCTTTTTGCCACTGTAACGTAGTCAGACGACATCACCCTGGAGGACAGTTGTGTCCTATCAGCTGGTCCTATTTAAGGGGAATGGTCTTTCCCTCTTTACCTTATTAGTGTGTCAATCTCAGCCATGCACACCTTTGACAGCCTTCTTCCCACACTGGTTTTTAGGCTCCTTAGTCTCCTTGTGGATTTTCATGGTGCCCATGGCTAAAAGAACTAGAAAAGTACCTAAGGTCAAGCAACTTTATCAGTGTTAATGTCCTAACCACTTAGTAATGATCCAAAAATAAATAAATAAATAAATGAACAAACAAAGCAAAAGAAAAGGCACTATTTCTTTCTTGAATAATCATAATCACCTCTAATGGTAATGCACAACTTCTCAAAACTTGGATGCTGCTTTTTCCTAGTTCATGTTGATTTTTGTGTAGTACTTGCTTCTTTCCACATCAACCACTGGAAAATCCCCCTCCAAATATATGTCCTATTGGAGAGGAAACCATGAGACTTAGGGTTGAAAGGGTAAATGATCTCCAGTTAATTATTTGATCAGTGTCCAGAAGATGTTGATTATATTTGTGTTTCCATCCAAAAATTAATTTGTTGCATATCTTCATGTTGAAGGAAATAGGCAAGCTAGAAGCTGGGTTGGGTACAATCAATGGGGAGAAAGACGGCTCTGAGAGTAAGCCTTGTCTTCACTTTCTCAGAACCCGTTCTTTGATCATATGGCTTCTCTAGAGAAGATCTCAGTAGAGGCACAAGGCTGGGTCTTTTCTGAGAGTGTTGAAGACAGTTGATGCTGACTAGGACTGGGCACCTCCATAGATGGGAAGGCTGGGTCATTTGGTCAGGTCTGGTTCCTCTGGTCACTCCCAACTACTTCTGAATCTATAGTTCCTGGCTCCTTCCTTCCTCAGCAAGGGTATGTGGCACTCCTTGTGTGTGAGCAGAGCACAGAGCTGAGAAGCAAGACTCAGGGATGAGACTACTCATCTACTACCTGTATGACTTTGGGCAATATCAGACCTCAGTGCTTCAAGTTCTGTATCTGTAAAGTGGTTTTAATAGAATGATACAGCCCATTGGTTTGTTATGAGAATGGCCAGATGGAGATCAGAACAACATTTCTGTGTGGACAGCTTACCAAACAGGTGTACACAATTTGTTACATTTCTTGTATAAGTTTCAAGGAACTATGTATTCTGTGTGAATATTTAACCTGGAAATGTAAATGTCTTAGAATTCTTCCCAGAGCAAATAACATTTAAGCCAGGTCTCAAAAGATAAATGGATGGGAGTGAAACGGGCCTAGATCCAGTGGATGGAGAATACATGGAAGAATGTTCCACAAATAAAGAATCCTATGATAAAGACCTGCTGCTCTGGCTAATGTCAAGATGGAGGATGAGAGAAGTGGGCAGAGGCAAAATGATCTGGGTATTGCTAGTCTTTGTTAAGGAATCTTAAAGTTTCTTTTTTCCCCAAGGAGGACAGAAAGCCATTTGAAGCTTTTGAGCAGAGCGACGGCGTGGTTTTATGTATTATAAAAGATTACTTGGATTGCTGGCTGAAGAATGGACTCCAGTGGGCTAAAGGGACAATGATGAGACCAGTTAGCGATTGTAAATCGTATGGTAACAGTAGAGAAGAGGACAGATTGGAGAAGTAGAATGGATAGGATAGCTTCATTGCGGAGAGAGAGGAAGAAACCAGGCAAATTCCCAGAAGTCTGCCCAAAGCGTTGAATGGAAGGAGGGTGGGTTGTGGTAGCAGAGACAAGGGGCCTTGGAGGAGGGAGCTGGCCCCAAAAAGGCACTAAGTAGTGCAGGAGAGAGTAGATGATCCACTCCCAACCCACTTTCTACACACAAAAGTACTTCCTAGTTGAAACAAAGCATGTTTCTGTTTCTCCTTTGAAATATCCAGACAACTAGTCAAGTCTTCATTTCATCTGCACGAAGGCCAGAGCATCAGGGATGGAGGAAGAAGACCTCCACTGTGGCAAAGAACACACTGTGGCCTGGTTCTTCTCTGACCCTAGTCACACTTGAGTAATTAGAAACACACTTTATCATTATGCTGTCCATGCATGTGCCAGGCTAGATCCTCTGTCAGTTCCTTTCTCCCTCTCTCTGTAGCCATCTTTCTTGTATTTAAGGATTTAAAAAAAAGTTTTTGATATTAATTAAGTTACATGGCAATTTCCTCCCTCTAATTAAAGTGGAATATTTTCACAGGACACTTTGAAGTACTGCGCTGTGGATGTAAGAAACTTTTCATCCTCCTCCAGAACTTGGTAGGGTCTCTTCATATTGTTCACTTCAGTCGGAATAAAACTCTTTCTGATAATGAAGGGAAGAGCATTTAGCTTTGTCCAGGCATTGCGCAGTCAAGCTGTCCAGGAGTGGGGTATTGGGGAGCCTGCTGGAACATCAGCCTGCTGGAGGAGGCATTGTGGGGGTCCTGGGGCCATGACCAGCATATGGGATGGCATTTGTGGGTGGAAAGTGGAAGAAGGAGATAGAACTGTGGGTGGGAGGGGAGCCTGGCCACTAGCTTAAGAAGATTGGGAAGCAGCAGCACCCACTCTTGGGCAACAGCTCAGCTCCATCAAAGACTTTTTGGTATGGGCTTTGATATACTCCATGAAAGATGCAATGGTTGGATTACAGGTTCTTTCCTTTTTATTTCTTAGGGGCAGTTCCTGTGCTTTGCTTAGGCCCAGAGGACCCCTTGGGCTTCCCAGAAATGGAACAGTGACAGTAAACTAAGGAGAAAAAAAAGAAGGGAAGGAAGGAAGGAAGGAAGGAAGGAAGGAGAAAATGGAAAAGGAAAGAATCTAGACAGGAAGGAGAACTCAGTGCCTTGTGTTGAAAAGATTTACTTCGTGGGGGAGGCATTTTTTACTTTTTTACTTTGGCTCCTCTGATTTACTCTTTCCCTCTAAATTTTCCTCCTCTAAACCCTTCTAAGTGCCCTTGAGGTGGGGAAAGAAAGAGTCTTATCCCTTCCCTGCCCAGAAACCAATTTCTTAGGAAAACACCCCAGGGAGCAAGCAGAGGCCACTGGTTTTTATCTGCGAATCTTACAGCAAGTGTTTTCCCTGTAGGTATTGACAGCTAGTAAAACACATATCACAGATGGAACTGCAACAGCCCCCGTGTGTCCACCTCCTCACCGCCAAGATGCCACCAGTCCAGAGTGTCAGACAGATTAATTGGATTATTGCTGTCTCAACATGTCTTCCAAATAGCTCCAAAGCCCCAGACGAAGGCCACTGGGAGAGGCTGGGTTGCTTCAGGAGGTGGGTGTGGCGGGTAGAGATGGATGACAGCTCCCTTCCCAGCTCTCCTCCAACAGCTGACCGTTGTCCTCAGTCTCAGGCCAAGGAGGCAGGGCAGGAGCAGGTCTTTAACAAGAGGCCCTGGCTTCCTGCCTGGCTGAACCACCAGAAGGGTGAGGAGCCCTCACTGCTGCTCATGGGTCCGTACCCAGCGGCTGGCAAGAGGAGCAGGAAAGGCAGGGGCTTGTGAAAGAGTTGGGAAATGGCAGAAAGGGATAGGGGTTTCCTGATTCCCTGCAGCTGAGTCCTTTAACTTTAACTCAACTCTGTGATGGTCCTCTGACTTCTCCTGAGTGCCAGGTGTTAGGCTGGGTGGAAGCAAGGAAGGAAGGAAAACAATCCTATTAGCTGGGTGGGTACTGGGGAGCTGTGGGCTCCTTCTTGAAATTCTTTCCCTATTCTTGGTATCCTGAACAAAGAACTGTATAGGAAATGAAGGTTTTATATTTGTTAAAGATATTAAAGGTAAGAAAAGAAGGGAGAAGAAGTGCTTTGAAAAGAAGTGTTCCGCAGAGTGAGTGCAGGCCAATTAAAGTAGGAAAGGAAATATACTCTGCACGAAGAGCAAGACACTAAGAAAGAGAGAAGGCAGTGGCCACCATTTTGTATACCCTCATTCTGACATGAGACCTAGGCTGTGCTATCAAAAACCTGCTTGATCTTGTGCCAGAAGAATTAAAGATAGAATTATCTGATTAATGTCATATGCAGGGCTTGGAAGCTGTTCTGCACATGACCTGAACCTTCATGACTGTCAGGTCACACCCACTTGCCCAGCTGCTTTGCCATGCCCTAATCTCCTGTCTCAGTCCCTGTATGCTTGAGCTACTCAGCTAGGAGAAGTGGCTCAGTGCCCAAGTCACTCTAGCAGAAGGCTGTCATGCCCTGTAAATATAAGAGAAGAACAAACAACACATTCTTGGAGCTTCAGGAAGGTAAACTTCTGACTAGGGGAGATCTGATAAAAGCCTCGTGGTTTGGTTTCAGCTGCCTGGACTACATTTGGGCAGGTGAATGACGGCAAAAAAAAAAGTGTTGCAGACAGAGGACCAATTAATGAAAGGTACTGGGGAGGGCAATACCTCGTGCATCTGTGTATTTGGGGTGCTGTGACCAGACAGGTACTGAAGGAGCATAAATGGGACCTGGGGGAGGGGATGGCAGTAGGTAGCAGTTGTGTGAGGCAGAGAGTGTGGCTTTTCTTTTTTGTGTCATGGGACCAGGGAAGACTTATGAGGTATGGAGTTACACTGTAGAGGAACAATTTTATTTCCTTTTGACACAAAGTCCTGAATCCTTTATCCCTGTCACATAGCTTGCCATCAAACAGGAAAAGGATATTCAAACATACTTTGGTGTGTGCATAGGAGAAGTCCCGAGCCATGGAGTCAGATTCTCCTTTCCCTACATGCTGAACCTGGCCTCCACTTGCCTGCAGCTGCTGTGCCAATGCTTTCAGCAAACTCCCAGGGAGCAAAGCACACAGAGAAGGGCTGCTTTTCCCAAGGAGTCTTGTTTAAGCACTGACTTTATCCCTGGCCAGGCTGACATTGATTAAAGGTTATTATAGTGCCTGATCAAATGTACAAATACTGAGTAGAAAGGGTTGAAGTAATCTGGGAAGGCTTCTGGCAAGAGGTATGACATAAAGGCTATGACATAGGAAGTGGTAAAATGAGTTGGAAGGAAATTCAAGGGAGAGGCAGTTCAGGAAAGAGAATCATCAAGGTGAGGTAACTGTGAGGAGGGCAGAGGCATAGTGTGTTGGGGACGGGGAGAGGGCAGCAGGTCATAGCGAGACTTGAAGGTGAGTGCCAGTCAAGGGGGCTCCGAGTTCTGGGTGGCAGAAGGCTGAAGTGTTTCTCTGAAATAATAGGTCATATCAACCCATTCTCTGGAGTTCTTCTTCTGCCATATCCACCTGGAATGCAAACAGGCTTTCCTTATGCTGCTCCCTGGGGGTGCAGCCGCACAGGATGGATAGAGCTGATCCCGCATACATAGATAAGGTGCAGTCATTGTGTCCCTCTGAAATTGGCAGAGACAGAAAAGGTGCTCCAACCAGAGAAAATGGCCCTACCATTGAATGTTATGCAAGGTACTAGGTCAGAGGCCTATATGACAACCTGTGCTCTTTGTATTTTGGCAGTGAATCTATGCTGGCTAGCTGAGAGCTAAGATTGAATTTTAGATGTGTTTTGAATACTTGAAAATGACTTTGTGAGAAAGGTAGTTTTCTTTGAGAAAGGCAGGAAATTCTACCTGTAGGAACAGATAGGTAAGAAAGTTAGGTTAACAACTATTTCGTGCTTTACCATTTTAAAAACCCACAGTAGACCATTTAATATTCACATACACCCCTGTAAAGACTCCAGGTTAGATTTTATTAGTTCCATCTTACAGATGATGACACTGAAGCTCACAGAGGTTAAGAAATGTCCCCCAAGTCTTGCAGCTCCTAATTGTCCTAATTGTAGAGGAAGGACTCAAGCACTTTCTTCTGAGGCTAAATCAGGTGTATTTTCTGTCAAGATGCAGTCCTAAGAAATACCAATTCCTTTCCACCAGAACAAAGTAGGGTTCATGACTACTAGGATCCAACACCTGATTCTTATTGCAGGACTTCCTAAGGGTTGGGTCTTTAGCACGGATGAAAGCCAGATTCCAGCCGCCAGCCATAGGAGACACCTGCAGGTGTTCCAGGCAATCCAGAGACCTAGAAAGAAAACCCAAGCATTCTTAACCTTTAAAAAGATCTTAGCCTGTGGACAGATAAATTAACTCCAGGGCTCTGGGGAGATTAAACCTTATTTTATGGTTTGCTTGTTAAAAACGCATAACTCCAAATCTCACCAGCGATTGCAATTAAGATAGCACGAGGCTAAAGCTCTATGAGAAGTATTATTTATTCTCTGCTCCCTGCAAAGTCCAAAATGACAATGGGCTTTTCCATTTTGTAACCTGCAGTCGATCTGAAGCCACCTGCCTTTGCACCTAAATGCTTTAGGGCACATGCTTCTCTCCCAGCATAGCTACTGCCACAGTTCTGTTCTCTTTTGTGGTTGCCCAAAGTAACCATAAAAACCCAAAGTTAAAACAAAGTTTCCAGGGCGTTAATGATCAAGAGACACCAAGAACATTTTTTACCATCTGCTTCTCTACCATCTGCCACCTGAGGGGCCCTTTTTCTGTATTTCCTTTGAATGCCTGGAGTGGACCAGCCCCAAATAGTTCCCTGATTTCTAGCAAAATCCAAGGAAGGGCCAGGACATCCCAGAGCAGAGGAAACCATTCTGAGCCTTCTCAACCACTGCTATTAGAGATTGAATTTGGACAGTGACATGGGATTTTCTCTCCTAAAGTTCTGTGACTAGTTGTTTGTTTACTCAAAAATTATCACCAAACTGGGCACACTGTCTCAAATCTGTAGTCCCAGCATTGTGGGAGGCTAGGCAGAAGGCTTGCAAGTTTGAGTCCCATCTGGGAAATTTGGCAAGACCCTGTTTCAAATAAAAAGTAAAAAGGACTGGAGGTGCACCTCAGTGTAAAGGCCCTAGGTTCAATCCCCAGCACCACAAAAATAAATAAAAACAATGAATTAATAAATAATAACAATTTAAAAGGTAAATAAAAATTGTCACTAAGTGCTATTTAGATGACTCTTCCTGGGATCCTTATACGTCTTAGGACTAATGGTTCATTTCTTCCATTTTCTATGTGTAGAAGAGATACAAAGGGAGTGCAAGCTTATCTCTGGGTGATTCCATACTTGTTGCTGTTGTTTGGAATTTATCATTTCCATCTTAAGACTTACCTGGGGCATTTGATTATTATTCAGATCCCAGACTCCATTCAAGAGCTCCTTAGTGAGGTAATTCTTTATAATCAGATACATTGGTATGGAGGAAAAAAATATCAAAATGGAAGTTAGGAAAATGGGTTTTGGATTAATCTGTATTACCTACTAGCTATTCAATCTCGAGTGACTTGGTGCTTGCTAAATTCCTCCTTGCAAAAGAAGAGGCTACAGTGACAAGCGTTTCAAGAATGTTCTAATGGTTTTGTGTGCATGAATCCTACAAAGTGGCCTCAAGCTCATGCAGTTAGTCAGAGGCAGGGCCAAGATTTAAAATGACGTTGGCTGTACTCAGACACCTAACCACTGTGTGACGTCCTGTCTCTAGGTGGCCACTCTCGACACTAGAATCCTGTAAGAGTTTCTCACAGTCACGGAATAATGTAAGAGAAGTAGGCCTTCTATTCCAACTTGCTCTGAGTCTGTCCTGGGTTAATCCCCCAGCTCCTGCATTACACAAAGACTCTAGGCCAGCCCTACACTCCTTTTTCCTCTCTGGTGATTATCTAGGGCTGATTTGGCCAAACTTCTGAATCTGTTGCCTAGCAAGCCCCAACACATCTGGAGTCCTGCTGTTGTCTCAATTGCACAGCTGTCTACAGCAAAGATGCGGTCATCAGAAAGCTGCTACCCAATGGAAATCCGGAGAGCAATCTTTATATGGTTCAGCTCTTTATACCTTTGTGTGGATTTCGCCTCTCACTCACAAAGACAACGGAGCGAGTTAGCAGAGTTCATACTGAGATGTGAGTGGCTTTTTAACCAGCATGAAGAAGATTTCCAGAGAAAAACCTCTTCTTTCCTGGTGACAGACCTGAATTTTTGCTAAGAGGGGAAATAAAGCTCTCTCTTCGAAAGCATTTGTGTGGACCCAAGTGCTTTGAAATGGAGAAAAGCTAGAAGATTCCTCTGAGACAAAGAAACACAGCCAAATAGTGCAGGCCCCAAATTTAGGTTCTGCAGACCCACATAGCAAAGTTTCCGAAAGCTTAAGGAGGCAGAGTCAATTGGAAGCTTTCTTTTATTTTGTGCAACAGGGTAGAGGATATTGTTTTGGGGATGGGGAAGATGGAAACCTGCAGGGAAAGTAAATGAAAAACCAAAATCTCTGCTGGAGGTGTAGATAAAATCCCGAAAATAAAAAAAGAAAGAAAACTGACCAGTCTTATTTAGCTCCCCTAGGAGAGAAGTGCTGGGGAAAAGAAGAAAGTGACAACAGTACGTAAGCCCTGTCATCATGTAGTTTGATAATCAGGCCTCTCCATAGCTTACTCTCTCCTGGACAAAGGCCACTGACATTCAAAATGGCGGCCCAGACACCACAGGGCCTGAAGCAGCAGCTGTATCCACAAAGACCCACGAGATTGGACTCAATAGTGAACCTCAAGATGTCAAAACTGGATGGGACTTTAAAAGTCTTCTCATCCAACTCCCTCATTTTGCATTTGGGGAAATTGAAGCCCAAAGATTATGAAGCTGGTGGACAGAGAACGGGGAAAAAGACTTCCAAAACCTCTGGATTCCAACTACTGTTTCCTATCCCACTTTGCTGACAGCCCAATTCTATCATTATAATTGTTTCAACATGGGTAATCTGGGCACAGTAGGTGGTGTTACTTTTATTTCCATATTGTGTAATTGACTAGAGTTCATCAATGGCTTTAATATATTAATTACACTAATGGTTTCCTTCCTCTCTGTTCAGTGCGTCTGTTGTACACTCTGCTTCCAAAACCCAGTTCTCTTTATGTGAAAGCTGCAAAGGTGAGCCAGTGAGGCAGGTGGATGATTCCTTCCTTCCCTGGGTGTTGTCAATGACTTGATTTATTAATTTTACTTCCCTCCCAGTTTAGAAACCTGGACACAACCAGAGCTCTTCACATTAGCTGTCAGTATTGTCACGTACACTTGTATCAATAATCCTGAGCTCTGACAACTTCCTTTATTTTTAGAACTAAGTCTTATTTTATAATATAAATATCACACTCTAGGCAGGGCACCATCAAGCAATTATTGTGCTTCCCAGGCGAGGTGAATTTCTTGGCCTCGACTCTTGAAGGCAGCACCTGAGATGTGCTCGAATCACTTAGAGACGCTGAGGCAGAAGATTATTATACTATTAGATATTATGGGGAAAAGAAGGCACCTGTTCCACTGGCAGATGGCCAAGTCCTTTCCTCCAGACAGAAGAATGAGGGTGGGCTGATTGCAAGTGCACAAGAGGGTAAGTACATGGAGCATAGGGCTGGTAGGAAGGGCTTACACCCAGACAAGGAGATCAAGGCTGTCTTCTTGATTTCGTACTGTGCTGTGCAACTTCTGGGTATCTTTCACTCACATAATTACACTGATCTCAAATGGATACATATTGAAGATATACTCCTAAGTGAAATAAATAAGTCACATGTGTAAATACCAAATAGTTTCTCTGGTGTGAATGAACTGCAATAATACATAAGATCCTAATACGATTACTGACATTGTGAAATGGGAATAAAGGGACTAAAGGTGTAGGGAAGGTGAGATGGGTAGGGGAAGGGTAATAAGGGAAAAGAAAAAAATATGTGATAATGAAAAGAAGGAAATAAAGTGTTTGTAGATGGGGAGGGGAGGAGGGGGTGACGGGAGGGCAGGGACAAGGGGAAGAATGAGAACCAAGACCTGTCATGTAGAGGTACAAGAGCCTAACAATGAATGTAACTGTACTGTATCCCTAAAATGTACCAATAAACTCAATTAAAGCTAAAAAAATAATTACACTGATCTCCATGGTGGCATTTGAGATTTTTATCTAGAGGTCAGAATATTGGATTATGTCTTCTTTAGTACATTTTCAGGTCTCCTATTATACAGATGAGGAAACTGAGGACTACAGAAAGGCAATTTGGGTCAAGCTGGTATACAAATTCAGAT
The DNA here is from genome assembly GCF_012274545.1 of Fukomys damarensis. Classification (NCBI taxonomy): domain Eukaryota; kingdom Metazoa; phylum Chordata; class Mammalia; order Rodentia; family Bathyergidae; genus Fukomys; species Fukomys damarensis. The sequence goes on from NW_022900928.1 coordinate 62,914,143, forward strand.
CTTCCTAACTCTTCTCTGCCTCTACATTACTCATCAAATGTGGATTTCTTTTTCTCAAACCCCACAAATTATTTCAGGTAAAACTTAGCGTCTAAGTTTTATTCATCAATTCAGTGTTTGTTTGATTAATAAAAATAGAGTGCCAGTGATGTGTAAAATGCTGTATCAGGCTCAGGAGGACAGGGATCACCAGCTTACCTACCCAGTAAGCTCAGAGGAAGACTTTTAGTGCAGACTCCCATGACTCTGAACTTCACATGAGCAGCTAAGAAAGAACTTTCAGAGAAGAATTCAGGAAATAAAACCCAAGCCATAGTTTCCAGTCTGCTCTAAGGCTTGCCACCCTTTACCCTCTGCCTGCCCTTCATGCCCAGCTGCCCCCTAAACAGCATGCCTGTCCGGTCTCAGGAAGAGCCTACCATAAGATCACACATTGCTCGTGCACATGCGCCTGCCTCGCTGTCTTTCATCCAAGACTTTCACTTCCCCTCTGTGGGGTCCTGGTCTGCCAAGGCTGCACTGTGGAGTGGGGGTGGGTGCATGCTCCCCACGAGTCATGAACACCCAGAACACCTCTATCTGGCCCCAGGCTATTGTCTTGGTGCCACCCACAACTACCCAGTCCCTTCTCCCTGCACACTCAGCAATCCAACCTCCTTGTCACTTTCCCAGAGCTCCCTCTGACAAGTTTATCAAGTTGAGAGATGACACTGTCAACGGGTATATTAAAAAAAAAAAAAAAAAAGAAGGGACAGAAAGGAAAAAAGCCTGGGAGTCTCCCATGGCACCACAAGGACACATTTCCACATTCCCAAGGTCAGCTGGGCAGCTGGGAGAGGCATCCTTATTCTTCACCATGACTTGATTCTTAAGTGAACCTTCCCCCTGGGCAGTTCCTCCTGCCTGCTTCTTGGTAGAGGAGCACAGCACGTGGTCTGTTGGAGATTGCCTGGTAAGACAGTGGCTGAGCTGATAATGCCAGTAAAGTCATGACACCAGGGGCCTCTTACAATTTTAAGATCCAATCAACTTTAAAATATTACCATCTAAGGAGGATTTGAGCACGGCTATAGCAAACAATTGATCCTAGTATATTTACTGAGAGTACGGGCACCCTGCTGAAATATTAATCCATGATGGGAAGGTAGGGAGAGGAGGGCCTGGGAAGCCTGAGACTGCCCAATTTCTCTCTAAAAATCCTTTGAAAAAGCAAATTTGATTAGGGAAAAATAGATGCATTTTTATGAACACACACACACACACACACACACACACACACACACGCCTTATCTATTTATATTCTATTCTTTACAAAAATCCCAAGAGCCACCAAAATAGAGGAACTCCTGCAGTGGCCTGACTCCTTACCCAACACTGACCTTGACCTGGTATTAACTGTTCTTCAGCATTTGCCTGGCACCTCTTTCCTTTGGAGCTTGGCTTCCCTCACTTATCACATGTTATGTCCCCACCAGCAGCCTTCCCGTCACTCTCTAGAGATTTTGCAACCTCAGTTCAGGAAGATGCAGCCTGACCTCAGGATACTCTGAGTAGAGCGGCTAGGCTCTTCCACAACAAGAGGCTAAGAGGTGGGAGGTGAGATAAGGGGAGGCCAGAAGCCTCACTGTACAATGTCAAGCACTGACAGGCAACACAAGTCCCCTGCATCCTCCCCACCAATGAAAGTATGAACATCAGTAGAATGGCTCTCCCACCACCACCACCACCATAGGCCTTGCAATATGGCCATGAGAAGGATAAAATGCATTCTCTTTCCTGGTGGAGCAGAGCTGAGTACAGTTAATAGGAGGCTTAGGGAGGACGAGCCTTGTGGAAGATTGAGAAATTCCCACCACTAACAGGTGTGGCCATGGTTAGAGGATAAAGCGGGGCCTAAAGAACAGGGTGGGCTGGACTTCTTTAGATACTCTGTTCTGGGACCCCTTTAGGAACAAATGGTATCTTTGGAGAAAAGGCTGCCTAGAGAAATTCTTGTTCATCTTCCTAGCAAGCAGGACCCTCAGAACCCCTCCAATCAGAAGCACTGCTTTTTCTTGAAAGATATATACAAAGATGTAGTCATGTGTTCCATGGATCTAGTGACACTGCCATTATCTTAGTTTGCATACTTATGCATTATGCTATTCACACAATAACAAAGTCATCGAATGTCATGTTTCTCAGATGTTTATCTTGTGTTAAGTGATGTCTGTCCTTGCATTCACAATTTTATATTCACTTTGGAGAACTGGACCACTGGCTCATGAAAGCTGCTATGTGCTGCTCTCACATCTCTCTGACTTTGTTGTACCCTTTGCCTAGAAAGCCTGGCTCTGTGAATCATGCCTCTGCAGTCTTCAGGTTCAGGTAGAATTTCACCCCATATCAAGGTTTTCCTAACCTTCCTTTGGCCAAGATCTTCATCTTCCCTACCTTACTTGAATTTCCAGCGTATATGTGTAACTTTTTTGCTACACTAACAATCATACAGAATTAGAACTTTTCTTGCCTAACTCTTCCTTGAGCTGTCAACTCCTGAGGTTAGGAATCTTGTCTCTATACTTCCAGTTTCATGTATAGTACTTAAAAAGCCGCCAGTGTTCAAAACATGCTAGATACACTGAGTAAGCTCTTTTATTTCCCCTCAGTCATTGCCAGTAAGAAATGTTTTCTTCTAAGCTAAATCAATTAATCCATCAATCATTGTTGGGTCAATGAATAAAATATCAACTTGACAGACAGGAGGAATAAGTTCAAAAGATCTATTGTACATCATGGTGATTAGAGTTAATAACAATACATTATATGCTGAAAAATTGCTAAGATTTTAGATTTTAGGTTTTCTTGCACACAAAAAAATTTAGGTGAGGAAATACATATGTAAATTAGCTTGATTTAGCCATGTTACATATATCAAAACATCACATTATGCACCACAAATATATACAGTTTTGTCAATTAAAAAAATAAAGCACGGGGCCAGGGATTTAGCTCAGTGGCACCACACCTTCCTTACAAGAACAAGGTCCTGAGTTCAACCCCCATTGCCAATAAATAAAGCACAACTTTAGCAGCAACAAGGTTAGGGACTGGCAGAGGTGTAGAAGATAGCAAGTGGAACAACATGACCCCTCCTGCCCTACCATGAGTGAGGCAGAGGGACTTGAACTGTGGATGCAGCAATGTAAGCATCTTTGGGCAGAGATGAGAAGGAGCGGGCAATTAGCACTCCCTGCCCTGTGACCAGCAGTACAAACACCCTTGGGCCAGAAAGTCATCACTCCCTCCAACTTGACTTTTGACCATCAACGCAAGCATTGCACCTGGAAGTCAGTACTCTCTCCAACTTGTGACCAGCAGCATAAGGGACTTTGGACTACAGTGTCTGGACAATGAGGGCAGCACATGAGAAAACCAGTGGTGTGGAATAGAGGAAGCTGTGCAAGGTCTGGAAGGGGCCAACTCTATAGGGGTCTGGGTCTGGGAGCAGCCTCGGGCTGTCTCTGTCTGAGGGTGCAACCACAATGGGATAGCAAGGCAGAGACAAACAGGGTAAGGAAGGAGACATAGGCAGGCCATCCAGAAAGCTGCTGGTGAAAGACTGGCCTCAGACCCAACATCTGGAGGCCATGATCAGCCCTACATTCAGCACTAATCCCAGTGCAGATTTGGGGAGATTTGTCTGACTTGGACACTACCATAGAACTGTGAGCACCAGAGGAGTTATTTTTCTTCTTTCTCTCTTTGTTTGTTAGTTTGTTTTATTGTCCTTTTTCTGTCTTTTTGGGGGAGGAAGTTGTTTACGTTTTGACTTTTACTGTTTGTTTTATTTTACCTGACCCATTTTTCCTTTTCCTCAACTGTCTTTCTTGATTTTATATTTTCATGAGAATGAACATTGTCACTTTCTGGTTTGCTTCAATATTATTTTGCTTTCTCCTTCAATCTTTCTCTCTTGTCCTCTCCTCCATTTCCCAAAAGCTTAAGTTATCAACCTCTGTCCTTCAGCCCTGCTTCTACTGTATTTCTCTTCAGTTATCACTCCATTTTGTCCCCTATCCCTCTTACTTCCCTACCGCCCCAGGTAAAATCACTCTACCAAGGGGAACTCACTGCATACAAGTTCCTGGTTTATGCTGGATGTCATTATATAGCTATCAATCTTACTCCTAGTTAAAGTTACCAAATTAGCAGTTACCAGTTTGTCAGCTTCTAGGCTGTGCTTGATGATATTGTTATTGCTAATTGTACTACTTTAGCCAGGATGCCATACCTGTTGTAATCAGTTGTTCACCCTCATATGGCAACACTGTGATTGTCCGGGGTCATAATCATCACTATAGTCCAGTACCAAAGGACTGGGAACTGAGTCAAATAGATAGCAACTTCTCATTCATAATAAAGTGGGAAGGTAGGATCTTGGGACAGACACAAAGATCAAGAGCCAGCTACCCCTAGAAGACATCTCTGAGGAATAAAAACTTCCTAGGAAAACCTTGATACTGGTGATAAAGCTACCTAACATAAGAAACTTACAAGCATCAACCCAGAGAACAAATTAAAATTTAAAAAACAGAAAATGACAAGACATAGAAGAAGAACATAAGATTGATCAGATTCATAAGATTGAAACAGACATCAGTGCAAAGGAAACAAAAATCTGTTCACAGAAATAATGGCAGAAAACATCTCAAGCATGGAAAAAGAATTGGACACACAGAAAAGTGAGGCATATAGAACTCCAATCAGCCATGACAAAATAAATCTGCACCAAGGCATGTAATAATCAAGATCCCAGAAATTCAGCACTAGAACAGAACATTAAAAGCTGATAGAGAAAAGAAACAAATCACCTATAAAGGAAAGCCCATCAGAATCACAGCAGACTTCTAAATACAAACTCTTAAGTCAAGGAGAGCTTGGAGTGAAGTGTTTCAAGGCCTGAAAGAAAACAACCTCCAACCCAGATTGATGTACCCTGAAAAACCATCTTTCAAAACCAATGGAGAAATAAGATACTTCCATTACAAAGAACAACTGAAGAGATCATGACTACCAAACCAGCTCTACAAAATGTTCTGAAAGATATTTTAGAAAGAGATAATGGAGGCACAATTCCAAGAATACCAATAGAAAGAAGCCACCAGCCAAGGAGTTAAACAGAGGGGAAAGACAGAGAGCCAACAACAGAAAAATTATAAGACAAGGTTAAGTCAATACATATCAGTAATAGTCATCAATGTAAATGGTCTCAATTCACTAATCAAAAGAAACAGACTGACAGAATGAATCAAGAAACAAGATCCAACAATTTGCTGCATACAGGAAACACATTTAACCAAAAAAGAAATTCACAGACTGAAAGTCAAAGGATGGAAAATAATACTTAATGTGACAGAAACCTGGAAAAAAGTAGGAGTAGTTATTCTACTTGCAGACAAAGTGAACTTCAAGTCAAGACTGATCAAAAGATACAAAAATGTCATGTCATACTTGTTAAGGGAAAACTCCAAGAAGACATAATAATCATAAATATATATGCACCAAATACTGGAGAACCCAACTTTATGAAACAAATATTAGCAGACATAAAAAATCCAATACGCACTAACACAATTGTAATGGGGGACCTCAATACCCCACTGTCACAGATAGATCAACTAGACAAAAAGAAAGAAAGAAAGAAAAGAAAGAAAGAAATATCAGAGCTGAACCAATCCTGTCAACAAGTGGACTCAGCAGCTGTCTACAGAGTGTCCCACCCCACAAAATCAGAATATACATTCTCCTCAGCTGTGCATGGGATATTCTCCAAAATAGACCACATACTAGCTCATAGAACATGCTTAAGCAAATGCAAAGGAACTGAAATATCCCTTGCATATTATCAGCCCATAGTGCAACGAAATTAGAAATCAATGACAAAAGAAACCACAAAAACTTTGTAAACATATGGAAATTAAATAACAGTCTCCCAAACAACCAATGGATCATAGATGAAATTAAAGAAGAAATTAGGTTTTACAATTAAATGATAATGCCTATGTAACATGCTGAAATGTATGAGTTGCAATGAAAGCAGTCCTATGAGGGAAAGTTTTAGTGGTGAACACTCACATCAGGAAAACAGGGTTAGCTCAAATAAATAATCTAATTTTGAACCTCAGGATTCTAGAAAAAGAAGTCAAGCCTAAAGTTTGTACAAAGGAGGAAATTATAAGGATCAAAGCAGAAATTAATGCAACCATGACTAAGAAAACAATACAAAGAATCATTGAATCAAAGAGCTGGTTCTTTGAAAGATCAGATAAAACTGATAAACCCTTAGCTAACCTTATCAAAAGAAAGAAACAAAAGACTAAAATCCATGCAATTAGGAATGAAAAGTGTAAAATTACAATGGATCCTGTAGAAATACAGAAGATCATTAACACGTATTTTGAGAAATTTTATTCTAATAAGATGGAAAACACAGAAGAAATAGACAGATTCCTAGGTACATATGATTTACCAAAGTTGATTCAAGAAGAAATTAACCAATAACAAATGCTGGTGGGGCTATAGGGGAAAAGGAACCCTTTTCCATGGTTGGTGGGAGTGTAGACTGGTACAAACTCTGTGGAAATCAGTGTGGAGATTACTAAAAAACTAAGACTAGAGGTTCCATTTGACTTAGCTATCCTCTTCTTGATACCTTCCTGAAAGAATTAAAAGCATCATACCACATTGATATATGCACACCCATGTTCAGAGCAGCACAGTTTATAGTAGCTAAATCTTGGAAACAACTCAAATGCCCATCAACCAATGAATGGATAAAGAAGATGTGGGTTTTTATACAATGGGATACTAGTCAGCCATAAAGAAGTATAAACTTGAGACATTTATAGCTAAATGGATGGACCCTGAGACCATATTCTTAAGTGAAATAAATCAGATCCACATGTGTAAATATCGCATTGTTTCTCTGGTGTGAAAAACTGAAAATGCAAATGAGGACCAAAATGTGTAATAGATATTATAAAATAGGAAGAAAATGTTCAAATGAAAAAAGGCACAAGGGAGTAGGGAGAGGGAAAGGAAGGGAGAGAAAAGAAAAAAATGTGAAAAGAAAGATAAAATGGAAACAAAGCTCTTAGAGGTAAAAGGGAGGAGAGGGGATGAGAAAAAAATAAGAATCAAGATATATCATGTAGGGTTAGGGATTTATCTCAGCAGTGGTGCCACTGCCTGCTTCTTAAGCACAAGGTCCTGAGTTCGATCCCTGGTACCAATGAAATAAAATAAAATAGAATCAAAATATATCACGTACAGATACCAATTCCATACAGTGAATGTGATCATCATGTATATCTAATTTGTATCAACAAATTTAATTAATGATAAAAAGTAAAGGACGTGTGTAGCAATGTTAACATAATTGCACAAAATCATTAATGATCATCAACTCTAGGCTACGCTAATGGTAGTTTCCTGTGGTTCAGTCCAACCTGTGCTATAGACATCACTCTAAGGAAGAAAGGGAGCTGGCCTTCATTGAACACCGACTGTGTGCCAGGTCTTTTTAAAATATCTTCCTCAGTTTAATACTCATTTAATCCTGGCTCAGAAGGAAAAAATGAACATGAAAGAAACAAAATATTGAAATGCTAGGGCAGGTGGTGCAGGAAGAGAGAGTCAGCTGCTGAGGCTTCTTGGAGTCAGATGTCCCTTTCCTCCTTCCCTCGGCCCCTACTCTGCTTCCCTCCATGCGCCCCTCCTCACACGGCACCTGGCTGTGCATTTACCACTTTGCTTCCATCCTACACTCTGGTTGCACCCCTCAGCTGCAGAGTTCACACCTTGTCTCCCTTTATATGCATCTGCCCAGAGTGACTCCAGGCATACTGTGTACAACACAAATAGTTACTGACGAGGATATTTTGAAAAAAGTGAACTCAAAGATTCTGAGAGTCAGGTGCGTGCTGGCACTGCAGCTTCCCTGTTTCACTGTGACCCAGGAGCAGAGGGCTCAATCCAACTGAGGACAAGGAGCTTGAGACCCAAGGTCGGGAAGACAATTCCAAATAAAGGTCAGTAGACCTACCTCACCATTTCCTGTTTTTTCTGTGGTCCTCACAGTTGATACTCAGACTTTGATATCCTGGCAGATCACATAGCTGCCCACTTGGGGACGAAAAGTGCTTTTGGGAAGATACACGGTGTACTCATTAGAACAGCTGCCATTTACTGAGCACTCAGAGGTAAGTATTATCATCCCCATTTTATAGACAGAGAAGTTTTATGCCTCACTCAAGACAACCAGCTAGAATTCCAGGCATGTCTGGCCCTAAAATTCATCCTCCCAATCACTAAAATTTATCAGTACAAAATCCAGGTCTTGGCTGGCCCCAATTTCCTAGTGCCTGTAAGTTGACATGTCTGTGTGGGATCTCTGGTGGCCTGGGGAATCTGAGGCCAGAATTGCACGAGGAGTCTTTTCTGGTTTCTTTACTCTAGCCTGCTACTATTGGGACAAGTCCTGCAGACACTGGAGCAGTCCTGGCCCCTCACCAAGTCCATCCTCATGCCAGGTCTCAGAGCCTTTCATTCATCATCCTCTATGAGGAATTAACTCATTGGGGTTGATTTGTGGGGACAGGCAGGATCTTCTGCCAGCAGAGCCCTATGTCTTGATATATGGCCCCTCCTTGTCTCTAAACAGCCCCCACTGGAACTAAAGCTCCTCTCAAATCTAGGAGCTCATTGTAGATTTAAGCACATGACCTCCTGACCCCAGGATTATGTGCTTTTTTTCTTCTTAATCTTTAAGGAGGTGTATCTCCAAAGGGAAGGCAGAGTTTCACAAAGAAGAGAGGAAGGTGGCAGAGAGAATAAACCTTGAATATGCTAAGACCTCTATTCCATGCTTTGAATGACAGTGAAGACACATCTTGTCAAATTACTGCTTCAGTCAAACACAGCTAACTCTCACCAACGTTGACAATAAATGACTTATAAAAAGGTGAGAGAAGGGGGGATGAAATCTTGGGCTATTAACAGGGTTCCCATTTTAACGAGGGAGAACAGGCTCCCATGTACTCCTGTGCACTCTTCCAAATACTTGCTAGGAGAGAGAAAGGTCTAAGTTTGGTATATGTCCAAACTATACTTCGGTCTGAAAAGAGAACCCTCAGGGGAGTCTATCTCGAGTAATCAGCCACCCCGAAACTGTGAGCCACCAGCAGAATGGTGCGGATGCTCTCCTCTCCACCTGCTCTCTTCTGATGCCCAGGCTGTGTTGCCCCAACCTTGTCACAGGGTAGCCACAGAGCTCTCTGTGCTCATGGACTGGAGGTCATCGTCCAGAAAAAGTTGGAGGTCATGAATTTTCAAGGTATCGGTGCTCATGTAAGAGGGAGATCCAAACATCAGAGGTCGAGTCAAAGTCAGACCCCAGAGAGGGTGAGTGATATCAAAGCTAGTACGAACAAAGAGTGCAGAAGGATAAGGGAAAGCAGAATGGAGACAGGGATGGGAACAGCAGGGAAGGTGCCACCGAAGGTGAGCTGGAGAAGCAGTGCTGGAAGATGAAATCCACACTCAGTGCTAGCAGAGCCTGGGGTGGAAAAGGTAGGGTGAGGGGACATATGCTCAGCGGCTCCATATGCAGGAACAACACAGAGATATGAGGGCCTTTTCCAAGTTCCCTGGCCCCATCCCCATGGATATATTTTCAATAGATTTAAGTAGGGTACCCTGAATTTTACTGCACCAGGGATGTAGTTCAGCTCTGGGAGAAGCAGCTCTTACCTCATAAAAAAGTGTCTTGTCATAATGATCACTGCTGGGCTCCCACAAACTCTTATTTTTAGATGCCTTTTAATCTGTATCTTACCAATCTGGATTCTAACCCCCTATCTGCTCCTGACTTTAAGTTTTTTACTTGGTAAACTTGATTTCTTGCCCGTATCTGTCCTTTAGTAAGTCTCTGCTGCCAGAGACTACAAATAAGCACTTCCAGACCCAGGATCATTCTCATGATTGTTTTCTTTCTACTGCTCTGGGCGCAGAATGATCCTTGTAATTCACAAAGGAGGTGGAAGCTATGTGATATCAGCTGTCCTTGGACAATATGCCGTCTCTTCAAAGCCAATCTCACCAGTAAATACTTGTTATCATCATAGACATTTGTGTTTGAGAGAGATTTCACAAGTGTCTGATTTGATGCCTCTTCTATTCAATGTGCAAATCCAGTTATATTAATTATCTAAAAATAATAAGCTACCATTAATTAATTCTGCTGAACACTTTACATGCATCACCTCATTTACCTGACATCAGATCTACAAGGCAGATACTGTTATCTTCATTTTTATAATTTAGGACACAAAACCCATGATGTCCACTACCATCCACACCAACCTTCGTGTTGGTTCTAAAGTTCTACTTGAATGTCAGCTATCGAGAGGAGACACTACCTCTTGGAACATCCTGCTTATCTTTGGACAGCTCTCACCTTGAAAAAAACACCTCCTTGTGCAGAAATAAATACCATCTCCTAATTTTTACCATTTTTTATGGTTTTACACTTTAGTAAAATAGAACAGGATTTAAATTCCTCCACCACCTTACTGCTTTCTAATTACTGTGTCAAAAAGGTTTCTATAAAAATTTGCAAAATATTCTCATGTTCAACTTTCCTTATGGTACTGCTTGTGATGATACATGATGTTGCCAATTTACCTACCATTATGGTTCCCTAGGTAGGACCTCACTAATTTTATGTAATACAAATTATATATTTGACTATATTTTCTGTGTTACAATTATTTCTTTTTCTTGGGCTAAATTTCACTCTAATCAAAATGAAAAGTCAGTTTTTCTTAGATATAAAACAACAAGACAGTATATTCAGTGAGCTATATATTGTATAGAACTCACCGTGTATATGGTAGAAAATCCAGTAAGGAGGAGCAAAGTTGTCAGGAGCCTTCAGGGAAAGCTTTGGGAAGGCTTGTGGCTTAACCTGGGCTTCGGTAGTAGAAAGCTTTGGGAGGAAAAGATCAGAGGGCTTGGGTTAGTAAACTACACAGACCTCAGATAGGTTCTGAAGGTAAGAGCAGAATGGCTCTGAGTAGAGAGGATGGGGGAAAGTGAAAGATGGGCTTGAGGGGAAGCCAGAGACATCTTGAATATGAAACTGCAGGATTTATGTATGTGTGATCATAGCATCAGCGTGACAGAAGGAGGTTATTTTAAGGGCATTTCCCTCAGTCCAGCCTTTCATTTATCTCACTTTTGCAAGCCCAATATTTCTCAGGAGGGAAACTGTGCTAATTTCTACCAGCATTTCTGTTTACCTGTAGCTGGCTTTTCTGTCTGTCGATTTCATTCAAAGCCAGTTCCTTTTCTTCTTCACCTTTGCCTGAATCCCACTTTACCTGGCCAGTGCTGTGATTCTACAGTGAGGGTCATCATTTCCTCCCTGGATTCTGTTCTGAGATACCTTCCTGCCCCCTGCCTCAGTTGTTCCTAGTGTTTCCACCACACATTTGCCGGGTAGGGCACAAATCTAAATTAGCACTTTCTGTTCAGTCTTTCCTGTCAGCTGTCCGTCATCTTCAGAACAAAGTCCACACTTCCTGCTCACCTTCCTGGTCTTCATTCTAACTGCTCCTTCTGCTGACCCGTGCTCAGTGGTACCAAGAGCTTTAGTTTCTTGATCACATAATATTCTCCAGGACTTTCTGGCCTTTGCATTTTCATTCTCCATGGAATGGATTCCCCATTTCTAATATCGCTGTACTATTCTTTGAGATTTACTGTAGTGTGGCCACTGGGGACACTTTCTTGGCTACCTGAGCTCAATCAGGTAACCTCCAATTTCTGATCATCTGGTGGCATTTTATGAGTGTTCACTCTATTGGATGTGAATGTGCACTTATCACGCTGGGCAAAAAGCAAGAGAAACCAACTAGGGTGCCTTATATATATTGGAAAGCCACCAAGAATCCAAGCTGGAGAACTAGGCTTGAAAAATAAGCAGAAATCAAATGAAATATAGAAATTTGGCTGCAGGGACAACAGGAAAGGTCATATTATAGATGCAATCTGTTTTGTGTGCAGCCACTACTGTTGGGATAGCCTTGACTTTCAGATATTCTGACCAAGGCAGAAGGAATATCCATTCACGGAGGAATTTAAATTAGGAGATCTCCAGTGGAGTAGAATAAAGGATGAAGAAACAACTCTGGGCACATGCAGCCACCTGATCTTTGACAAAGGGGCCAAAAACATTCACTGAAGGAAAGATAAACTCTAACAAACGTTACTGGGAAAACTGGTTAACCACATGCAAAAGAATGAGTCCAGACCCATATCTCCAACCATGTGCTTAAATAAAATAAAAGTGGTCAAAGACCTAGATATTAATACAGAAAAACTGAACCTGCTGGAAGATAAAATAGGCAGAGGCAGAGGTGAGGACTTTCTGAATAGAACCCAGTTACACAAGAAATAAACAAATGGGTTATATCACATTAAAAGCTTTTGCACAGGAATGGAAACAACCAACAGAATAAAGATAATTTTTGCTAGGTACTCCTAAGACAGAGGAATATGATCTAGATTATATAAAGAACTTAAAAAATTAAAACTCCCCAAATAAAAGACCTAATTAAAAAATGAGCAATAGAAATGAATAGACACATCTCAGAAGAATACATGGAAAATGTTCACATTGACTATTAGAGAAATTCAAATCAAAATGACACTGAGATTCCAAATTACTCCTGTAAGAATGATTATCATGAACTCAGAAACAACAAATGCTTATAAGATTGTGGGGGGAAAAGGAATCCTTCTACACTGTGGGTACAAATGTAAACTAACCCAATCACTATGGGAAGGAATCAGTATGGAGATTTCTCCAAAACCTAAAAATAGAAATTTCATTCTCCACAGCTATATGTCTTCTGGGTATCCTCCCCAAAGGGTTAAATATATCCTATTTCAGTAATACATGCATACCCATGTTTACAGTAGCAAAACACACAAAAGCTAAATCTTGGAAATGGTCTCTATGCCCATCAACAGGTGAATGGATAAAGAAAATGCAGCCTATAGTCACAATACAATACTGATCAGCTACAAAGAAGGGTACATTTGAGTCCTTTGTAGGAACATAGATGCATCTTGAGACCATAATGCTAAAAGTAATAACAAGATACATAAAATTAAATATCGCATGGTTTTTCTTATATGAGAAACCCAAAGTATGGATAATTTAAAAAGCAAAACAAAGGACAGACAATAGAAAACAAGGAGGTAGACCTTTTATAGATGCGAAGGGGACCTAGGGATAGAGGGAGAGAGGAGGGAAGGGAAGTAAAAAGGACTAATATATCCCATGATGAATGTATTCATTATGCATCAAAAACTTGTGCTAATAAAAATAATCAAAATAAAATAGGAGAGCTCTACCCTCTATTCTTCCTCAAATTCCCTGCCTTCTTAACTGTCATAATTAATATCTTCATTGAAGCAAGGGCATGGATGAATTGAACCTCCAGAATTCTAAAGAGCAATTCCTTTCAGCTGTGAACTCTGAAAACCCAGAAAGCAAATCAGAGTGTGTAGGAGCCATTCTCCTGACTTCCAGAGATGATGCCTAATAAACAATTTCTAGCATTTTGTGGCTGATAATAATTGCTCACTTAAGGGTCCCAAAGCTTTAATTTAGTAGTTCTGTAATCAACGGCAGTTTTCACCTGGAGATAGCACAAGGCTGAGTGACAGAGAAAAACAGCTCCCCGTGTGTTGTCAATCCCAAGAGCTGAAGGAAGGGGGAGGAAGTTAATCAGGTTTGTGACTGGATGGAGATGGGACATAGAGAGGCTGGATCTAGACTTTGCAGGTAAGCACAGATAAAAGACTAGGAACTTTAGAGATGGGATTCCTTTATCATGGATGATGGTTGCCCTCCTTCTGTATTCAGCTTCCCAAACGTTCAGCTGGTTTCCCAGTTGGCTCTCAAAAGTCCACTCAGAGCAGATTCTACTTTAGGCTTATGAGGTTTAAATTTTCCTAAAGAATCCCAGCCAAGGATGATCCTTCCCATACAGCCTCACTTAGTTCCTGCACATCTTCACAGTTCCTCTTAACTCACAGGCCGTGGTCCCTGCGTGCTTCCTGGCTTCAGACGATACGAACACTTTCCAATTTTGTCTCCTTTCATCCCCCTCCCCTTTCTCCTCTTTCTTCTTTCTTCTTCCTCTGTTTCTTTCTGTCTCCCCTTCCTCTGCCCCCAGTACTAGGATCCCACACATGTTAGGCAAGTTCTATGCTGCTGCGCTATGTCCCCAGCCTTTTTATATTTAATTTTTATTTTGAGACAGGGTTTCACTAAATTGCCCAAGCTAGCCTCATACTTGTGGTCCTCCTTCTTCAAGTTTCCCAGTAGCTGGGATTATGGGTGCACTCTCAGATTAACTTGGATTACCCTTTTATACATTTCTCCACATCTCTTTCAGCCCTGTTGCCCATCTTAGCTTTGGCTTGTCCATGACAGCAGTAATGTCCCAAGAGGAATGTACCTTGTAGGACAGGATTTATCATCATCAGTTGGCATTCAAGGCAGCCCCTCAGTGAAACCACTTTTCTAGCTAGGATGTTGCCCTGGCATGCAAATTGCTCTATCTTTGGCCACCATATAACTTTACATGTCCTGCACTCACCTTGGGATATCAGACAGTCCCAGAACCTACTCAATCAGCTGAATACCAAGGCCAAATTGAGTTCACCAAGAAGAGTCATGTGTATCTTCTCCCCACGATTGCCTCATGGTGAACAGAGGAGGAAGTTGCTTGATTTTCGCAGTACCAGGAGTACTCACCCTGAAGTACTTTCTCTCACACTTTTGCTCAGTGACTAGATTCCTCCACTAGCCACAGGGAGTCATAATAGTATGAGAAAAAAGCATAGTAGGACTTGGAGTCAAAAGATGCACCACTTTTAATTCCTGGCTCCATCCTTTCTGTCTCTGTGACACTGGATAAACCATTAAGCTTTCTAGGCCTCAGTTTATTATCGGAAACAAATGGAGAACTACTGCTAATGTTGTACAGTAGAGTAACTATGGTCTATAACATTCAATTATACATTTCAAAATAACTAGAGGAAAAGGTTTCTAACACATAGAAATGAGAATATTTGAGAGACAGCAATGCTAATAATCCTAGTTTAATCATTACATTTGGTATATATGTATCTAATTATAATACTATACCATATATATAAGTACACATATTATATGTCAATTAAAAATAACATGAGAGATTTTTTGAAAATTCTAAAGTCATATTTACATACTAATTATTTTTGGTCTTCATCTATTCAGTCCGTGAAGACTTTTTACCTTCCCAAACCATGTTTAATTTTATACATTCAATAGAGGGATATAATTTTACCCATAGAAGATAACACCTTACATCTTAGAAGTTGAGAATAAATATCAGAGAAGGACCTACAGTGATAGTTTTAGAAAAATCTGGAAGCTACTGAAGAAGTGGTTGATTCTTTTCTGAGACCTCCTTCACAAAAAAATCTTTGTGGCTACTTTCTCTGCTCAATGTCCAGCAATAGTATATTGAAGGCATAGTGAAGCACCCAAGTGTGTACAACTTCAGTTGATTTGCTCATACAAATTTCCCATAAGAACCTAGTTGTGTCAGGCTTTCTGCCACTTGCTGGGTACGATGAACATGTATTCCTAGCCTCATAGGTGTAAATAGGCGTGTAAGTGTCACTTCTGAAACAGATAAATAGATGCTGAGATGAGCAAAAGTTCCCTGTGATATGGGAACATACAGGAGAGAAATCACCCAGGCAAGCCAGGTTGGAGAAGACTCTCTGGGCAAGGGTATGAGTGAGTGAGCAGAGCAGACAGGGCTAAAGAGTGGAGGAGGAGGTGAGAGTGTTCAAAGCAGACTGAATAGCAATGGCGTGAATACAGAGGTGACCAAAATAGAATTGATTTAAGAAATGGAAAGCCATTTGGTGAAGATGACACACACAGGGTGAAGAAAAGAAAGTTGGGAAGGTAAATGGATCTGTGTATAACAGATCTTAAAGGTCTTAACCTTTAGGCAGGAAGTGTGGGTCACAGAAAGGTTTTATGTAGGAGACTGGCATTCACTGCTGCATGACTCAGAGCACAGTAGCATAGCTTGAGATTTGACTGATCTCCTTGCCCACCCACTATGCTGTGAACTGCAGAAGAGCTGGATCATGTGCTATTAATCAGCATCCTGACTGCCTGGCCTGTAGGAGGCAGTATTTTAACGTTAATGGAACTGAACAAAACTTGCTGTCCCTACTTCTTTACCTTCCACAACTGCTCTAGGAATAAACTAGTGTGAAATTAGGAAGGTGAAGTAAGAGTTTAATGGAAGCCAGGAGATGGCTTACCTGGCTCCCTTAGGTGTTGACATAACTTCTACTTACTCTTGGGCTCATAAAAGAAGAGAGCAGTCTGAGTTCCCAAGAAGATGCTGAAGTAAGGGTTAGCTCCCACCAGGTCATGAGGCCCCCTAGTTAGTCCCCATGAGGCATCTGGTCGCCACTCCCTCCTGTACTTATGGCACAGAGAACTCACCCAGCTCAGCATCCTTCCCTCTGAGCAGTGCTCCTTCTCAACACAGCTCTTCTCTGCAAACTTCCTGGAAGATCCTATCTATAACCGGTTTGCTCCTGAGAAGAAACCCACTCTCCGTTCCAGAGCTACATGAATCCTACGTACCATTCAAGTAAGCTGCAACACAGAAAAGGCTTTTCATTCCAGCACCTTTGTTAGCTTGTGCCATGAACTTCCTATGGGTAATTCTCCTATGATAATATTGTGATTAAAGGGTTTCATATTAAAACGATAATGTTGCACATGAAGTTCCGAGGCTCACAGCCTTGAGCAGCTAGTGTCAGAAATAGACAGGCCACTTAGAGAAAATACTTCTGGGCCATATCCTAGATCTGCTCTTCAATGTCTGAAATGTCAATATTTCATCTATTGATGCAGAAACCATGGAGGAACCATCAAAACTGAAGTAATATTGGCTATCAGATTACAGTTGTGCCTGGATTATCTTCTTCAAGTCTTACTTCTGTTTCTATTATTCTTATTACTTTTATTCTAAAAGAGAATGCTAACCTAATGCAAATTTCTATTTTAATCAAAAGCTCTTTCATTAGAAACATGTTAAGCAATACTTGAATCTTGTGTATTCATCTCTGAGACCCTTAATAATAAATGGCAATTTATAAAGCTTAAAATGGCCATCACCATCAGATGACAATTTCCTGAATTGCAACCATCACCCCCAGGAAATCTGGCCAAGTTTTAATGACCTTGCAGGGTAACCTTCATCTCTTTCTTCCTTTAGGTCTCTTACTTTCTCTGCTCCTCACAGCTTACCATAGTTTACTTCGTAAAGCTCTTACTTGGCTCTCCAGGCTGTCTCTGTCTCTGTCTCTGTGTACGTTTCTTCATGTAGCTCTTTGTGTTTCTAACGTTTTGTTCTGTTCCTTGATCTTCCTGCCTTTACTTTACTATCTCTATCAATACCTCCCATGCCCCCACCTCCCGTTGCCCCTCCCTCCAAGGTAGAAGGCCATTAAAGCTGCTCCCCATGCTTACTTCCCACTGTTGCATTGCTAACAGTGACTCCTTGCCGCTCTCACTAGAAATAGCTTTTGCCTTTTGTTGCCAAATCAGAATCTTCTCAGCAGTGAAAATGTGGCTTATGAAAGCAAGTGCCTTATAATTAAATAAATGGGTAATTTCAGTGTTTTTATTTTTATTTTTCTTCCTCGGGATTTTCTTAGTAACAGGAAGGAACAGATAGCAGTACTTTAATTCCTCTTGATGGAGAAGATAAAATAAGTTAGTCTATATTTAGGTTTTATTTGGGTATTTGTGATAATTAATAAGAAGGGCAGGAAACATCTGTCCTAGAAATGCAGAAGATGAGAGGGAATGGAGCAAAAGAAAATTGGCTGCATCAGTTGAGACTGCTGGGAAAAGATAAGATTGGCCAAAAAAAAAAAAAA
>NW_022900928.1:62932528-62937429 GCF_012274545.1 Fukomys damarensis
CAAAAAAAAAAAAAAAAAAAAAAAAAAGTGGCTGAGTTTTAGTTTAGAGAAGAGTGAAAGAAAAAAGTTTCAGTTAATATATCAGAAGATGGGGTGGCGCCTAGGAGGAAGGTCCACAGATAAGAGACGGTGAAGCAGTGTGACCATTACAAACTGATGGACACCTCAAGGGGAGAGGGAGACAAAATGAGTCAGAATGAGCCTCATCCTGCACCCCCGATGGTCCGCTGGGTGGGAAGGAGAGTGGCCAGTGTGTGTGTGTGCGCGCGCGAGGCTTCCCGTCATTCTCCCTGACCGCCCAGGCAGAAGGGGAGCACGGAGGCTACACCCAGCTAAACAGCAACACAAAGTGTGAAGCCACATTCAGAGTCTCAGAGCTGGAGCAGCGGGGTCAGAAGCCTGGGGAGCTTCTTCCACACTGAGTGGACAGAGGGGCTGGGACGCCAGTCCAGAGGAGTCTCAGGAAGATAAGACTGCAGCCATCTCTCTGCTTTCTCTCCCACTCACCCCCTTCTTTCCTTTCTCTTACACCTCTCATCTCCTTTCAGCTCCTCTCCTCCCTTCCCTCTCCTCTCCTCCTTGCCCCTCCTCTCTCTCTCTCCCCCGCTTCTTCCCTCTTTCTTCCTCCCCACTCTCTCCCTCCCTCTTCCCCTGGTCTGTGACTCCTTAATATTTGTATCCAGTGCAATTCCCAGTGTTCCCAAGATTTGAAAATATACATTGCTGTTAGTCCTACTTATAGGAGCCATGATTAGTTCACAGCAGTACAAAACAAACACTACTGCAAAGATTGCAAACTCCTTAAAGACATTTGTCCCTGGGAATAAGGAGTTAACCAACTTAAAAATAATTAAACCTCATATGTGCATGATTTAATTTTTCTTATTCAAAATGCTTTCATAATACCTCAATATCACTATGAAATGATTAGGTAGATATTTTACTTCTAATAAAACCACACTACATTAAAATCTGAGGTAGATAATGAACTGTAGAATTCTGACATTCTTTAATTATTCACATTGTTTTTTAAACTAAGTAGCTTAGGTTTTTCTTAGGAAGTGTTTTTTAAAGTCTTATTTTATGGTAATTTCTTTCACTGTTGAAGTTTCTATCTAGAAAGATATCTAAACCCTCTTGCCTGGTAAGAAGTAAGATGTTGACTTTGTTAAATATTTACCTTTCATCTTCTTTTATTATGTTTACACCAAAGAGGTCTGTGTGACATCATGAGTAAATACTAAAATTAGAACTAGAACTCCTAAATCCAAGTTCAAACCTCACCAATTTCATTTGCTTTGTAATCTTGGACAAGTCATAATCTCTCTGGGCATCAGTTTCCAATACTGTTATAAAGAAGGTATCTATCTCACAGGGTTTTCTGAGGATTAAACTTAACTAACATAAAACTCTGTGTTTGGGATATAGTAAGTGCTCAACAAATTCTAAGCATCTTGGTAGCTGCTACTGTTATAGTATTTAATACAGCTTTATACTCTGTTACACTATATAACTATCAAACTTAATATTTTATGTGAAAGTATGATGAACTGTTTTGTATCTCTTCAGATCTCCTTTACTTGTGAGATAATTCCAATTAAACAGCTTTTATCCATTCAATAAACACTTAGTACTTCTCTTCTGCCAGGAACAATTTTAGGTGCTAAGGTTACAGTAATGAAAACACAGAATCCCTCATTTTATGATGCTTGAACTCGAGTAAGGAAAGACAAAATGTTAAGGATGAATAAGAAGAAAATACCAGATTGTGATAAGATACTTAAATAACACACTGCATGGAGTGCTACAAAGGAAGCAGAGATAACTTGGCTTTGGGGGACAGAGTAGGTTTCTCTGAGGCATTTGGCTGATGAAAAGAAACCAGTCATGCAAACGTTCTGGGCAGAGATGAGCAAATGCAAAGGCCTGAAGGCAGAGAACGAATCTGACAGTTTCAAGGAAAGAAGAATTTATTAAAGAAGATGATGGGTTGGAGAGAAGGACAGGGCCAGATCATAGCCTTGTGGGCCGTGATGAGAAGCCTAGATTTTGTTAGTTATTGTGGAAGCAACTGTTGGAAATTACTAGGAAAGAATGACATTATCTCACCATGTCATTCAAACTCTAAGGAGAGTGCTGTGTGTGCTACGTGGAGGTGGAGAATATGTTACAGGTCATCAAGAGTAAAGCAAGGGAACCATTTAGGAGGCTGTTATGATAGACCGGAGTGGGAAAAGAGAAGACAGAAAAGTAAAGACATATTTTAGAGGTAGAGCCGGTAAGAGTTAGTGATAGTTTGGAGGCCAGGTTGTAAGGAAGAGAATAATTAGGGATGAGCCTAAGGCTTCTGGCTGAGCAATTGAAAAAGGCAATCGGTCATGCCATTTGTAGGGGGCAAGGATGGGGAGCAGTGAGTCAGTGGGTTGGATATGTCAAAATAAAATGCCTGCAAGACGACCAAGAGGCATTGTTGGACACACAGCCAGATACATGGCTACAGAAGTCAGGGCCAGGGCTATAAATTTGCAAGTCATCCAGCATAATGGTATTTAAAGCCATGGGGCTAGAGGAGATCACCAAGAGAAGGAGTAGCTAAAGAAAAGAAAATGGTTTGAGACTAACCTTGAGGATGCCAAGATTTAGAAGTCAACTGGAAGAGGACAATCTATTAAAAGGAAATTCATTAGCCAAATAAACGACTCCATTTGGGAAAGAGTGGGACTGAGCTAGACACAAAAGGACTCTTAGGCTTCCAACGCCATCAGGACTCTGTCTTCGCTACTCTGTTCTTGCTCACTGTTTCCCCCTTGATTTTTCAATCTAATCTATTTCCATCTGTAGTCTTTAGAATGTTTTTCTTTGAAGTAAGGAGCCACTGGCAGTTCTGAATTCCATGTTAGCAATGCAAGAAAAGAATCAAAGTCTTCCTTCCAATTTGAGTTTGAAATACCCAAAGGAAAATCATTGATTTGTCCTGGCTTGAGTCACAAGCCAGGAGAACAAGTTAAGGCCAACCAGTTGATTGGCCCAGGCTGGCTACATGCTCCATCGAGTCTAGAATGAACTTTTTTCCCAGAGAGAGTAGCACATTTTTGTTGGTGATGGAATCACTGAGTTAGCGAGAGTTTTCAATTTGGTTCTCTTTGCTAATTATAAACTTGATGTGTCATTTCATACTTGCAATTATAGTATGGCATGATGGCTTGCATTTTAGTTCTTGTTGTTTGAGATCTTTAATTAAGTTTAAATAAACAAATTTGCTCTTATGTAAGTTTGGATTGATGTACTCAATATTTCTCTTGAACAGTAAGTTGATCATGGAAAAAAAGGATAAGAAATTAACGAAAACCAAAGGATCAGGAACATTCTGTATATCCAGAGCTGTATGATTTCAGGAATAATGTGTTTCCAGAGGCTCTAGGGAAGCTGATGTCCAGGATCAGATGGTCTTCCCAAGGATCAGCACATCTCAGGGAAGATTAGATGCCATGCGTACATCACCCTGCCTACCCAGCGGACTTCCTCCTATAACAACAGGCTGAGCTAATGCCGAAATGAGAGACCAGCTGGTCCTTGCCAATTCTTCTGCAATGGATATCTTGCTACACACTTGGTAATTGTGTCTTTTTATGCTAGCTTGGGCCTGTTGCCAAATTTTTATTTACTGTGCAGGAAAAAATGGAAGCGTTTCATTTCTAAGCCCACATACTTCAGGGTACTAAGAAAAATGACAACCAAAGTTTACTAAGCAAAAAGAAACATTGTGATGTGAATAGCATATTCCATAAGAGTGGCTTGGTTGGCCTATTTTAAATGTATCTTTCAGTCCCTGCCTCAATACATTTAGACTGCTACAACAAAGTGAACTCAGACTTGGAAGTGTGTGAGCAGCAAAAATGTTTTTCTCACAATCGTGGGGGTTGAGAAGTAAAAGATCAAGGCACTGTGAAGGCGCTGGTGTTGTCTGCTAGGACCCTCCTTTTCATAAATCGTGCCTTGTGGCTGGATCCACCAAGGTGGAAACAAGCTCCTTCCTTCAGTTTACTTCTTCTTTTTATGCGATTGAGTATTGAACTCCAGGCCTTTACAGTAAGCTATAGCCCCAACCTTTAAAAAAATTTTTTTAAATTTATAGATAGGGTCTTGCTAAGTCACTAAGTTACCCAAGCTAGGCTCAAATTTGAGATCCTCTTGCTTCAGTCTTTTGGGGCACTGGGATTATAATTTAGGCCACTTTTATAAAGGCACTAATCCAATTTGAGGTGTTCTGCAATTACAGTTTAGTCACCTCCAAAGTTCCCACCTCATAAAAGCCATCACACTGGAAATTAGGTCTCAACATATGAATTATGGGTGGTCACTAACATTGAAAAAATAGCTGTCCCCCTTTATAGCCACTGTACAAAAGGGCAATTTCAGGGGGATTCCAAAGGCTGCCTCTGCAGTGTACCTCATCGCAACCTATGATCTCTAAGACTCCTTAATCAGGCTGTTGAATGTGACATCCAAAATAATCCCCATATATGACCAAAGGAAACTCATCAATTATCAGGGGATATTTTGTACCACTCCCATTCTCTATGCTCCTTCTTCTCTTAATCTGGACTGGATTTGTCCTAAAGGTTGAGATTTGCTCTGAGATTCACAAAGGTCTATTGTTTTTCTCTTTTACCCCTTCATAATCTTCATTCAGGAAACCATGTGATTGTCTGCAGAAACATCCTAAGGCCTGGAACCTTCGTAGAAACACAAGATCAAATTCCTGTATAACCAGAAGTAGAAGAGAGCAACATCAATTGGACAAGTAAGTTGTTATTCAGTGGCTGCTGGCTGTTAATCAAAACACAGTTATCTTAGGTTGTGTCCAGAGGCTGGTTCGGTTTTTTTTTTTTTTTTTTTTT